>NC_091257.1:55541136-55863409 GCF_042477335.2 Ovis canadensis | reverse complement strand
TGAACAAGAGGGGCTGTGAATGCCGTGCTAACACACCCAGATAGCCCCATTTGGAGTTCACAGAAGGAGGCTCCATGTTCTGCCCTGGGATTACAGACCTCTCAGACCAAGGGCGAGGATGGACACGGTGGGATGAGTGGCCCACACAGGAGATAAATCAGGGGTTTCATCGGGGACAGGTAAGGAGGAGTGGACAGATGGGCCCAGCCCCGGGGACACTGCAGGCTATTGGTAATGACTCACCAGCTTGGCTCTGTATCCACCCAGGCAAAGACCCAGAGTTGCAGCTGCTCCTGCACTGTTAGGACCTCCATTTTTTTCCAGGTACATTTTGTCATAAGTCTCAGAGTGTTCAAGAGGGAGGTTTTCTTGCTTTTTGTGTTTTAGAGGAAACTGGAACGACAGGCCCTGGTTGAGTGAAGCTTTCCTTCCCTCTATGAACAGCTCACTCAGGATGCCTTGAATTTGCATAACTGCCAGGTGGCAGTTCCCCATCCAAAGTCCTTCATCGGCTCCTGGACAATGACAATGAGGTGGCCATCATAACCACAAGGACATCAAGGGTGCCGCCCACCCTCCAAACTTCTCTCAAGCCCCTGCGGACCCTGCACTTGCTCTTCACTTGTGTGGTCTCATTAATTCTCAGAACCTCTTGAGGTAAAAATACTATGATTAACTCCACTTTACAGGTGAGGAAAATGTGATTTTAACAAGATTATTCTACCCCAGACCTCACAAGCCAGAAGTGACAGTGACAGAGGTGGAATTCAATACCTGTCCCTGTCCCTGGACACCCTTTTCTCTGCCGAGTCCCCCGTCTTTTGCAGCCTCTGTGAATAAAAATAACACCTACTGTGTACTTTCACCACCTCAGTCTGCAGTGTAGTATGTTGGTGCCTCAGACCCTGGGCTCTGGGATAAGATTGAAAAGCTCAGATCCCGGTCTCGGTTCTGTCCCGTGACATGGGAACAATAACATGTGTCTCCTAAGACTGCGGTGAGGATGTAATTGACTGATGCTTTCGATGCACTTTGTCACTGCATGTCACCCACGGCCGCGGTCCTGAGACCCACTGGGTTCCAGATCCAGTCTAAGTCCCTCCCACATACCGGGTCCTTGAATTCTCACAGTTCTTCAACAGGCCCAGAAAAGCTCCACAGAATGTCAAGGTCCCAGCTTCCCTGCTGAGGTTGGCATCAGACTGAACTAGGGCAAATTATGCTCCTCTGTTGCTTAGATGGACTTTACAAGGAATAATGAAATGATTGTGAAATCAATCCAGAAAAAAAAAAAAAAACTTGCTCATGGACACTTTGGGGTCAACACAGCTGCATAGCACCATAGGTCACATTTCAGAAAGGAAAAATGAAACATTTTTGTCTTCAAAGACCTTGACAGAAATGTGAGTTAATTATACTGCAAAGCAGAAAGAAACCCCTCCAGTAATAGTGGTACTAGGAGGGAGAAAGGGAAGGCATGAACGAGGCTGCCTGGTGCATGGCATCAGGCATCTGAGCCGGACCCTGAAGGCTGAGTCAGGACTTTGAGAGGCACTGGGGTAAAACCATTCCTGAGTAAGAGAACAGCTTGGGAGAAAAAACAACAAACAAACACAACTCTAGTCCTGGAGTTTGACGTGTGTTTCAGATGTCAAGTCTGGTGTGGTTAGAAAAAGTGGCGCCTGTCCCAGGAATACGAACTCGTCACAATATGAATAATAGCTGCCATTCTGTACAGGCAAGAAAGAAGTCCATGGCCAAATACATTGGGGAACACTGAGCGAAGCAAAATTCAACAGGTTTCTTTATTTCAGAACTTCTCTGAGTCTAGAATGTGCTGACGGACCTTTTGACTATCCAAGAATGGGACAAAGTGGGCTGTGTTGTCCGAGTTCTTACCCTGAAACTCTTAAGCAGAGGAGCACCCCCAAGGTACTCACACTCCTTGGAATACACTTTGAAAAATGCATAGATACTCAGGCAGGGCAGGAAAAGAGGCTGGAAAAGAAGTAAAACTAAGTAAGACCTGGAATGACAGCCCACATCACTGAAACTTGTATTTGTAGATGATGGAGGGCTTTCAAAGGTTTGAGAGGCAAGGAGAGAGGATGACATGATCAAACTCATCACTTAGAGAGACTGTCCTGGAAGAATGAATGGGCTGGTGTGTGGGAAGACTTTGGAAAGTTGAGATGAGGGGTAAGATGGCTGAGAAGTGGTAATGTGGGGAGAGGTTCTCTCAGGAAGCCTTAAAGGACTGGCTTAGGTTGTTTGGATGAAGAGCCAGACGTGGAAGACGGGGAGAAGGAACAGCCTGCAGCTTGGAAGTGTGTGACTGGCTTTTCATTGAAGGAAATGATGCTGAAGACAGGAAATGTGGGATTTGAGGGCAGGACGAAAGGGAGGATTACAGAGACACAAAAAATGAAGATTGTTCAGGGGGTGCTGAGTTTGAAGCATTTATAGGGCATCCAGGTATAGGTATTGCCAATTATTGTGAGGAGTGCTGGAAAAATTCATTTGGGGCTTTGCAGAGGTGGGCTGGGCATTCAAGAGTTGTCACAGTAGATAAGAATCCCCTTGCCCGACAGGAAAAAAGACACAGATGTGTATAACGGACTTTTGGACTCAGAGGGAGAGGGAGAGGGTGGGATGATTTGGGAGAATGGCATTCTAACATGTATACTATCATGTAAGAATTGAATCACCAGTCTATGTCTGACGCAGGATACAGCATGCTTGGGGCTGGTGCATGGGGATGACCCAGAGAGATGTTATGGGGAGGGAGGTGGGAGGGGGGTTCATGTTTGGGAACGCATGTAAGAATTAGATTTTAAAATTTTAAAAATAAAAAACTAAAATAAAATTTTAAAAAAAAATCCCCTTGCCCATGCAGGGGACATGGGTTTGATCCCTGGTTCAGCAAGATCACAACTGCCACAGAGCAACTAGACCTGTGTGCCACCGCTACAGAGCCCACATGCCAGAGAGCCTGTACTCTGCAACAAGAGAAGCCACCACAATCAGAAGCCTGTGCACCACACCCAGAGAGTAGCCCTACTCTCAGCAACCAGAGAAGAAGCCTGCACAGCAACAAAGACCCAAATATAAAAACAATAGGAAAAAAAAAAAAAGAGTTCTCAACTCTCAGGTGGTGAGAGAAGAGACAGAGGAGGATGAAGCACCTCCTTGAGTATGTGGAGAAAGAAGGAATTCTTAACAGTCCCCTGGCCGGTGTCTTGGAGCCTTTCAACCTCTGCTCTCAGCCCTCAGAGTTCTATTTCTCCTCCTTCATCCCCTGCCGTACACATGTACAGTGAATAGTATGGAGGTTCCTTCAAAAACATCCTAAAGGAAATCAGTCCTGAATATTCATAGGAAGGACTGATGCTGAAGCTGAAACTTTAATACTTTGGCCACCTGATGTGAAGTACTGACTCATTTGAGAAGATCCTGATGCTGGGAAAGATTGAAGGCAGGAGGAGACGGGGATGACAGAGGAAGAGATGGTTGGATGGCATCAGCGACTCAATGGACATGAGTTTAAGTAAGCCCCAGGAGTTGGTGATGGACAGGGAAGCCTGGTGTGCTGCAGTCCATGGGGCCACAGTTTGATATGACTGAGTGACTGAACTGAACTGAACTCAAAAACTAAAAAATTTTAGAATTACCATATGACCCAGTAATTCCACTCCTAGGCATATACCCAGAGAAAGCCATAATTCCAAAAGATACATGCACCAATAGCCAGGACATGGAAGCAATCTGTACGTTCTTCAACAGAGGAATGGAGAAAGAAGACATGGTACACCTCTACAAAGGAATATTATTCAGCCAACCCCTGCGGATAAGCACCCAGGTCACCTCGCTCATCTCTACCTCCTCTCTGCAGAAGCTGGCCTTGGGACTCAGTGCTCCCAACAGCTCTTGACTGGCTCCTGTGCAGATGGGCCCTCCAGTCATCACCCACTCACCTGCTCAGCCCAGAAGATCTTGCTCCTGGGGCTGAGCCCACAAAGGCAGCCCTAGCAGGACTAGGCAATAAAGTCCATTATCTTTATTTGGGTTCCCCCAAAGAAGAACCTGAGACAAAGATTCACATCCACAGATGATCTGGGAGGCAACCAGAGGAGAGGGCAACTGAGTCAGGAAAGGGAAGGCAGCCAGTAAAGGGTCACTTTAATAAAACAGAAAAGTTTTGTGGTCAATCGAGTCTCAGTCCCACTGGGGAGCCTTGGAAGACTGCACACAGAGCCTCTCATGGTTGTCCATCATAAGGGGCAGCTGCGCATCAGTCTGCCATCTCCTGTCCACCATGGTTCAAGGGCTGCTTCCTGATGTATTAACTGCCTAGAATTTACCACTTGCGTGTGTCCAGGGCAAGATGGTCTTAAGTACAGGAAAAGTTCAGGAAGAATGACAAAGTTCCCAGTTGGAAGACATGAGTTCTTGAGTTTATCAGAGACAAGCACTGGGGAAGCATGAATGGGATACCCATAGTGGTGGCTGCAACCACTAATAACTGAAGAAACAGTCTATCCAACAGGAGATCTATCTTTGGGAAGAGAAAAGTTTCTCTCTTGGGAAGCTGGCCAGTCCCATCCCAAAGGAGAAACCTGAGTCAAATGTGCTTATTTCATGCAGTTAGCAGTATATTTTAATGATCCCAAAAGTTCAGCAGTCACCAGCGGCACCAAATTTCTCTTGTGTTCACCCTCATTTTCGATACACAGGTCAAAGAACTCTCAGCCTCAAATGAAAGCATGATTGGCCAAAATTGTTTCAAATGTCAAATACACATCCCAAAAATGAAAACCAATCAAACCAAGGCTTAGAGAAAGTATGTGTATGTCGGACTTACCCTATAAATTACTTTTAGCTTTGATTAAATTCCTTTCTCTCTAACAAGTTTCTGGACTATCAATTATTATAATGGACAGGGCAGCCGGACTTCTAAAGGAGGCTTAGTAATTGCATTCAAATGTATTCTTTTCAAACACGCTTAGGACCTGGCATTTGAATGCCAGCTTGGAGGAGTTAAAAAGGCATGAAGAAGACCGAACACAAAGAAACGGGCAGCCAGCTGGTCGACCAACAAGCCTGATTCATGACGGGTTATGCTTAATATTCAAATACACAACCTGGGTAAACTTCATTTCCATGGAGGTGATGTTTACCAAATTGAGCCCTGCACTTTTCTGAATTCTGGGAAATGAATATACAGCTATAGAATCTTGTAACCCATGTATCACAAGCATCTTTGGGCTACCACTCGCTTTAGAGAAATAAATGGGCAGTCACAGGCCTCAGAGAGAGCAAGAAGAAAAACCATCCCTGTTGGGTGTTTTCCAAGTCAAAAATTTAAGTGAAAATAAGTCAATGTTGCCTTTTCCCAGTCTCAACAGGGTGCTGAAGTTTCTGGCTTGGCTTCTGGTATTTACTGCTCTCTGAAAATTTGTCTCCGGAGTCATATTTTTACAATGACAGATTCTCCATAAAAAATAAATTTTGGACATCAGCTTGCACTAAGGCAAAAAGAAAATTATTTGGAAAACTGGCCCTAAGAAAAAAGGGGCTGCCTCACCTATAAAATTGTAACAATACCTGTTGTAAAGATTAAATGTATTAACAGCACAGAGTGCTGGGCCCATCACAGGACAGGAGTTGAATAAATTTCACTCCCTGTTCTCAGGTCCCCAAAGGATCTGTATATCCCAGTTCAGGGAGCATCTGCTCTCTGAATTTAGGACTTCTGTATCAGTCAAGGTTCACTTAGGGGTCACGAGCCTCATGAGTGACATGGAATAGGGAATTCATTACAGGGACCATATCTAGTGTAACTTGGGTGGAAAAGTCTAGAAAGGCCATTGCTCCTGCATCTGGTAGTGGGCTTGAAGTCACCCCATTATCAGAGGTAGACACCTGGAAGGAAAATTGGATGTGCAGATGGTACCCACGAGGACAGATGGGGCCCACATCACTTCTCACCATCTGCAATCTTGATGACACAGGCTACCTTCCGAAGAAATTGGCACCTTCATCATAGAGTTGCACCCATGCAACCCAGGCCTAGGAGAAGCTGAAGGAGGAGATGGGTAGGAGCTGGGAGAACCCACATCCACCAGGTGAGCCTGCACACCTGTGAGCACCCAGGACTGCTACTGCGCTTCTGCCCTCTGGTCTCACACAGCCAAAAACTAGAACTATGCATGAGAGGGAGTCCTGGGAAATGTTGTTCTGAGACCATCATGCTGACGGGGTAGAAAGCCATCATAACTTCCCCTCATAAAGGCGATCAATGTGCCTGCCCCGGGGACTGCTGGGAAGATAAAACAAGATAAGACATATGACCCCCATCCCCCTATAGCATCTAAGTCAACACACCAACTTGAGCTCCCCATTATCCCCAATACAATATCCACCCCCATAGAGATCTATAGCACACAACAATCCCCGACTTAACAAGTCTATTCTTGAAAACCTGTCCATAGTGAAAAGCCATTTTCCCTTAACTTTTTTCTTTAATATTAATGCAGCCGGGGGGGTGGGGGGGCGGGGAGGGGTGGGGGTGGGAATATAATGCCATGTGTTCCAATCCAAATTAACAAAAAGTTACAAGTAGAAAAATATATCACCTGAACCACAAAAATAACTTTACCTAAGTAATAAACAACACTGTGAAAATGACAAATTGAGTCTTTACATAAAAATGTAAAGTGATAAAGATTTATTACTCTTTTCCCCTTCCTTTTTTCTGCACAGCTTTGTCAGTAATTTTCCAACTTCGGGGGGTAGGATGGTTATCTCATGCACAAATTGCACTTAGAAGTAAATGCTCAGTGCAGAGAAACCCAGGGCAGAATGAAGGTTGAACAGGAAATGTGCTTCAAAGCACACGTGAATGAGGCAAACACCCAAGAGACCCAACACTTAATGAAATGCTGCTGCTTCACCCCTTCACTCGGGCTGAATGCAGGAACCAAAACTTTGCGGCTTCACCAAATAGGGCACCCAGTTTAAATGTATCCTGTGTAATGTTCTTAGGCTACTGACTGTGGTATTGAGTAAATTGATAAGTATACTCATTTGCCTAGAACTGTAGTGTCAAAGAAATATTTCTTACAGTATATTATTCAGTGCATTTTGGAGTAAGAAGCTTATTATTTTTTTAAGTGGGGAAAAAAGCCTAGAAAGTGACTAATTTTTCAAGAGCTGTTAACAGTGAAAAATTGACATCTGTACGGTCATTATGTGAAGGAGGCCTGCATAAGATCTTTCCACTCCATACTTCATTCAATTCTCAAAGCCCTGGTTGTGCTGCCCCAAACGTCTTCTGCGTTCAGAAATCTGACCAGCAAGCAAGAGGCTGAGGAACGTGGCAAACCCTGCAAGCTGCATCCTCAGCATCGATTCTCCCCAGTGACTTGACTTGACTTGGTATAGCAACGTTCCCTGGTGGCTCAGTGGTAAAGAATCCACCTGCAATGCTGGAGACCTGGGTTTGATCCCAAGGGTCAGGAAGATCCCCTGGAGAAGAAAATGGCAACCCACTCCAGTATTCTTGCCTGGGAAATCCTATGGACAGAGGAGTCTGGAAGGCTATGGTTCATGGGGTCACAAGAGTCAGACACGACTTAGCAACTAAACCACCACCACTGTGTCTAGTTAAAGACTATGGTTACTGGCAGGATTGAGAGGGGGAAGGTGGGAGGAGAGATAAACTTGGAAACCAGGATTAACAAATGCACACTACTGTATATAAAATAGATGACTAATAAGGACCTGTTGTGTAGCACAGGGAACTCTACTCAGTGCTCTGTAATGACTTATATGGGAAAAGAATCTTCAAAGAACAAATCAGACAGATAGATAGATAGATATGTAGATGTATATATAGATATAAAGCTGATTCACTTTGCTGTACACTTGAAACTAACACAACAATGTAAATCAACTCTATTCCCATTTTTAAAAGAAGAAAAAGAACCATAGAAATGGGAGAAAATAAAACACTCAGGCTCCCAGACTCTCACATTTCGGGGTGCCCAGGTGACCCAGTTCTGTCCAGATAGACATAAGCACAAAATAGCCAATTGGAGCTTCCAGGGGAGGATAGTTTTCCAGAAAACTGAGATCAGATTCAGCTGATTTTTACCATTTTCCCTCCTTTCTCCTGCCTGGAATATATCTCCATGCCTTAAGACGGAGGGCACATCCTGTGACAGTGAGCACAAGTCCCCAGCTTAAGATACAGAACATTAAAAGAAGGGAGCTGAGCACTGACTCCAAGAGGCCCCCCCTGGCCCTGGACCACCCACCTCTGCTTTGCTGCTCCTTGAGAAAGTCCTACTCTGATTTACATCTTCTGTTCATGCCACTGAATGGAGTCCCTAATTATTACAGAAAACAGATTCTTTGAGTTTGCATTTTATATTACCAATGTTCCACATATTACAAATAGGGTTTACTGTTTTGAAAAAGTAAATTGGCTCCGTAACAATGTGAAAAAATGCTTTTCTCTAAAACAAAAACATCAATTTTAAGAAATATGCATAAAATAAGAAAGATCTTAAACCCGAATTAACAATTACTTTATTTTCATTGCCCCAAAAAAACAACTTTGAAAATGTTCCTTTTAATCTGAGTGAAAATTTCATTTCAGGTTAATGTTAATAAAGTATGATAATGACCTCCAGATGAGATGGGTCATGTTTATGGGATTTCTTTGTTGGTTCACTTACTGATTCATTATTTATTTGTAGATAGAATCTTCAAAAAAAAAGACAAAAAAATTTGCAATGAAAAGTGGATGTACAAAGATGACGTTACAATCAAGATTCAAAATTAATAAAACATTTTCCTAATAAAACTCTTGATTGTGTACTGTGACAATATTTGAGTTTTAGTCTCTCTTCTGGAAAAACAATAGAGTGGATAAAAGAGAATGTCATGGACAGCATGGTGACTACAGTTAATAATGTGTGTGTGTGCACACACACACATGCACGTACATTAAGTTGTGTCCAACTCTTTGGGACCCCATGGACTGTAGTCTGCCAGGCTCCTCTATCCATGGAATTTTCCAGGCAAGAATACTGGAGTGGGTCACCATTTCCTACTCCAGGGGATCTTCCCAACCCTGGGATCTAACCCAAGGCTCTTGTGTCTCCTGCATTGGCAGGCGGATTCTTTACCACTTGTGCCACCTGGGAACCCCACAGTTACTAATACTGTATTGCAAATTTGAAAGTAGCTAACATAGTAAACCTTAAAAGCCCCCATCATGAGAAAAATAAACAAAAACAACAAAAAAATCTTTGTAACTATGTATGATGACAGGCGGTAACTAGACTTCCTGTGGTCATCAATGTACACAAATATTGAATCATGGTGCTGTCTACCTGAAACTAATATATTTTTATGTGTCAGCTATACCTCAATTAAAAAAACAATACCAAAAACTCATTAAAGCACTTCTCAAATATATAAAAATGTTTTTATAATAGAAATATAAATAATAAACCAATAATTTTCTTTTAAAAACTGATTTTATAAATCATCAGCTGGTTTTTAAACATGCCCATTTTATAATAGTGCCTTTGAATATTTTTAAATCTAATAATTTTTATTACTAACAAAATGCAGTGCTTATTAAGCATCTTTTCCAGATCATACACCTTGTACAAGCCTTTCACTGTCTCCTCCAAAGAACTTTGTAGTGAAACCATCTACCTGAAGCATTCAAGACTGACCTATTAATAGAAGATCACAGGATGCCTATCGGCTGGTCCCATCCATTTGGTATCATCAAAAAAACATCAGATGCTCAATTGCACTGACCCACTTCAACCAGTGGTCAAAAGGTCACATTCCAGGGACCAAGGAGTCTTGACCAAAAGATAATGTAACCAATGGTGGCCAGCACATCAGCCCTTAAGCCTGGATGTCAGCTGCCCCTGTGATGAGCACTTTCGGCCACAAAGGAAATCCAGGTAAGTGTGTTCAGAGGGAAGGCTCACCCAGCAGGCATGTGAAACACTCTCTGTTCTAGTGTGGTCCTCATTCTGCACTTTTTAAAAATTGAAACAGTAGATTTACAAAATCTAGCTGCAGCAAAAGTGATTCAGCTATATGTATATATATATGGGGCTTCCCAGATGGTGCTAGTGGTAAAAAAAATTCTCCTGCCAATGCAGGAGACACAAGAGATGTGGGTCTGACCCCTGGATTGGGAAAATCCCCTGGAGGAGGAAATGACAACACACTCCAGTATTATTGCCTGGAAAATTCCATGGCCAGAGGAGCCTGGTGAGTCCATGGGGTTATACAGCGTGAGACACAACTGAGTGACTGAGCATACATATATATTCTTTTTCAGATTATTTTCATTATAGGTTGTCATAAGATATTGAGCATAGTTCCCTGTGCTATAATAGTAGATCCTTGTTTTAATTTTTTTTTAGATTCCACATATAGGTGATACCATATGATATTTGTCTTTCCCTGTTTGACTTATTTTATTTAGTATGAAAATTTCTGGGTCCATCCATGTTGCTGCCAGTGGCATTATTTCATTCATTTTTATGGCTGAGTGGTATTCTATTATTTAAATGTTCCACATCTTCTTTATCCATTCATCTGTTGACAGGCATTTAGGTTGCTTCCATATCTCAGGTATTGTAAATAGTGCTGCTATGATTATTGGGATGTATATATCTTTTCGAATTATAGTTTTGTCTGGATATATACCCAAGAGTGGAATTGCTGGATCATATGGTAGTTCTATTTTTCATTTTTTAAGGAACTTATATACTATATCCCATAGTGGCTGCATCAGTTTACATTCCATCAGGAATGAAGGAGAGTTCTCTTTACTCCACACACTCTCCAGCATTTATCATTTGTAAACTTTTTGAAGACAGCCAGCTGACCGGAGTGAAATGTAGCGTCTGCTACAAGTACCCTTCTCCTGGACTATTAGGGAACCATCTAGGCTCACCTTAGTGAGATTAAGAACCTTAAGAAGATTCACCCTATACACTGCTGCATTCCATGAAGGAAGGAGTCCAGCGTAGTCCACATTCAAGGAGAGAGGACTCAGCTCCATCTTTTGAAGGAATGGCAAAGGATTCGTGGATATACCCTAAACTCTCATAATAACCATCTTTTGCTTCCACCCTCCCTAAGCCTGTACTTCCCTAGTAGCTCAGATGGTAAAGCATCTGCCTGCAATGCAGGAGACCCAGGTTTGATCCCTGGGTCAGGAAGATCCCCTAGAGAAGGAAATGGCATTGTGATATTCCTACCTGGAGAATTTCTTGGACATAGGAGCCTGGCAGGCTACAGTCCATGGTGTTGCAAAGAGTCAGACACAAGTGAGTGACTAACGCACACAGCTTTCTCTAAGCTACCAAACACATCACTCTCAGCCAACATTCAGATCCCCCAGCCCTGTCATCCCGAACGTACCCACCCCCGGCCACTCGTTCATACTCCCTCGTACTACCCCAAGAGATCTGCTTGTGGGTCCTCACATGTGCACTGGGCTTTCCTATCTCTGAACCTTTCTTGCCTCTCTTCTTTAAACAGGAATATTCTGCAGACATTTTGGCATCGTCCACCACCTGCCACCCATCCATCAAACTGAACTTGGCCTTCATCTTCTCCTTGATACTTTACCAGTGCCCCTGTGGAAATCCTAAAGCATGCCGTACCCTCTATGGCACTAGTCATTTTCTTACACTTAAAACTGTATTAATGTCCACGCCTTCTCTTTCACAATTAGACTGTAAGTTCCTTGAGGTAAAGCCCAGGCACGTCACAGTATGCTCAAGAGCGACTGTCCCGATAATCTAATCTTTATCAGATGGACAAAAGCAGGAGTCAGCAAATGCTTTCTGAAAAGAGCCAGGTGGCAAATGTTTTAGGATTTTCGTGCCATGTGGTCTCTGTCACAGTTGCTCAGCTCTGTGGTGTGGTTCCCAAGCAGCCAGAGACAGTCTGTAAACATACTGTTGTATGTTTGTGTTGTGTTTCAATCAAACCTTACCTACAAACAGGCGGCCGGCTGAATTTAGCCCATGGGCCATAGTTTGCCAACTTCTAAACTAAATATTGCCTATGGATTGTCAATTTCTACAATTCTAAAATTCAAATACAGGGATTACTGTGACTATTTTTACATAAAAATTTTTAAAATAATTTTTCTCTTGTGGAATTTTGTATATTCCCTACTGTTTCTGTAAACTGGGTATAACATAACAACAACAACAAAAAAGATATTTTAACTTTACAAATCTTTCACAGTTTTTGAGAGACTAGAGGCTGGAGGAGATATGCACACACAATTATATGTTAACCATTTTCTTCCTATTCTTCTAATGCAAAGTCTCCACTTGTTTTATAGTTTTACTATCTCATCTGAAAAGCAACTTTTCATCCCAGTTATAGCAAGACTACAATTTTGCAATGGCTGAACAGTAATTTCTATTTGAACCTGAGTTTTAGATCCTTGTTCTGAAGATTTGTCTTAATTTCATCTTTGACATATATTTAAATTATTTTGAATAGCATTCATTAAAAAATTAGTGATCCACAATCACATAAATGGATATAATATGATTACTTAAGCAGTGAGATAGAGCTCAATAAATATATAACACAGAAATAAATAATTGTCAAGTTGTATTGAGACAGCAAGAGGATGTGAAGGGATGCTAGTTTGAAAAGTCTACTTATGGGTTTTCATGAGAAAGTTACAGAGCTCAACAGAACCACTCCTAAAAGATTCAGCTCACTTTTACAACAGTGGATATGAAGCTTGGAAACCACCCCGGTGATAAAAGAAATTTGCTGTTTTCAGGGAAATGTCAGGAGGCAAACGTTATTCTTGTTTGAACAGAGCTAAAAGAGAGGCCACTGTGTGTGCCTGACAGTGACAAACGGCTTCCAAAGTAAACGGCACTGTCTGCCCACTCCCACCATCCCCAAACCTGTTTTGCTGGCTGTCAACCTTTAGCCTCCATTCTATCTGTCTCTAGTGATCATGGGAAATGATCATGAATTACTTACTGTCCTAAATGGTAGATAGACCTCTTCATTTCAAATATTTCACAATACCTCAAACTCTGTATACAAGAGGAGACAAATGTTGATGTAATTTATAAATAAATGTAAAAGACTTTAAGACCAGCTTTTGACTCTCTTCTCTGCCTTTTCAGAGCACAAGCCTTCTCTAGTTGTCTGCTGAACTTTGAGGAGAGTGTATTTAAGCCTCAGCATTTCAGAAAATACTCGGAAGAAAAAGAAGGAGGAAAAGATCCTCATCTTGCAAGTGAGACGGTAATACTTAGTACAGATTCTTTGACCGTTTATTTCAAAGGATGGTCCAAATTTGCTGAGTTAGATCTGGAAAATGATGGAAGGATTTAGAAAGTCTTTTTTTATACTGTGCAAAAACCTCTATCTCAATTAATTATGAGACATTATTTATAGGTAATAAGGTTTACTAAGTAGTTATTCAAGAATATACTTCTCCCAATTCAATGATGGTTCAGTGGTTAAGACTGGACTTTCACTGCTGAGGGTTGGGGTTCAATCCCTGATCAGGAAACTAACATCCCACAAGCTGTGCTGTGTGGCCAAAAAAAAAAAAGTTATTGGCCATATTCCCTGTGCTACACATTTATCATTTTATCTTATTTATTCTATAGCTAGTAGCCTAGACATATAAGGGCAAGTGGGTGGTGCAGTCAGAGAAGGCTGCCTCCCAGGGAGAAGCACCCCTATGGCCCACTGTCCTTTTACCCCTTCAGAATGTAAATTCCCCTTCTTTCCTGTGTATCAACATAGGTGGCATCTGGTAGGTAAATTGCTCATGCCTTCATTCAGCAAATAGAACTGCGTGCCTGTTACCTGCCAGGTGCTGAGGACTCAGTGCCCAGACAGACCCATGTGCTCAGCAGAACAGGTAGTGAGCCTCGTATGTGGACAGAGCTTCAGAGTCACTTAGCCTCATCAATGAAGAATCCACTCAATCACTACAATTTAAGTTAGAGGAATGGGGGAACTTCCCTGGTGGTCTTGTGGTTGGGAATCTGCCTTCCAATGCAGGGAATGTGGGTTCGACCCCTGATTAGGGAACTAAGATCCCACATGCCAGAGGGCAACGAAGCCCATGAGCCATGACTAGAGAGAAGCCTGACCACTGCAATGAAAGATCTTATATGCTGCAATGAAGACCCCACAAACTGCAGCTCACACCAACGCAGCCAAATAAATAAATATTTTCTAATTGAGAAATTAAAATAAAATAGAAGAATGCAGTCCAGTTTTCCAAGAACAAGTAATCTCCATTACCGTAACTGTAGACATATGTCCCAGGATAAGGTAATGTTTCAAGCCTCTGTCCTAAAAAAGGCCATTTGACAAGGCTGTGTGCATGCTCAGTCGCTTCAGTCCTATCCGACTCGTTGCAACCCTATGGACTGTAGCCCATCAGACTCCTCTGTCCATAGGATTATCCCAGCAAGAATGCTGAAGTGGGGTGCTATTTCCTACTCCAGAGGCTCTTCCTGACCCAGGGATCAAACCTTTGTCTCTTGTGTCTCCTGCACTGGAAAGCAGATTCTATGCCACTAATCCACCTGGAAAGCCCCTTTGACAAGGATGCAATGTGGCGTATAGTCTTGAAGTTCCTCCTCCAAAAACCCCCAAAGTCACTCTGTGAAGTTCCAGGCCTTGGGCTTGATGGGAAAAAAAGGTGATTTTAGGAGATCCCAGGGGATCAGCCCCGAGTTCCCCCAGAGGAAATATTTTGAAGCTTCCCATAATAAAATTTGGTTGAATGGTAACCTAAAGCCCTATACATTTTGTGCCCACAACCGGAAAAAGGAAATGAGGAGTGTGGGGAAGTTTTCTATTTTTATTTCTATTTCAGGTAGCCCCTTTCTCCAAGGAGCTCCAGAGGCTGCTTGAACCCTGGTTAACATTATATATGGTGCTTCTGTTCACACACGCTTTCCTAGATTGTCCAGTCTGGCTTCTGCTGTGGTTACCTTTTTTCCTTTCTTCCTCTTATTGCCACTCACAGTAGTAATGTTCTGGTTTATTCATTTACTTAAGTGACATGAGACTTCTGTTTTAGAAATCTAGAATACCAAAACGATGTGCTTAAAAATAGAATCATTTTTACAATCGCAACACGTTGATCCAGGCTTTTATATATTACATGGTGAATAAATGCATCAACACACGAAGAAATATTAACAGCGTGTCCTGCTTCTGTCAAAGGGCTGGTGAACACATATCCAGCCATGGGGAACAGAGCGCCTGCAAAAGTAGGGACAGATGTTCTTCCTGTGAAGGACTGAGTTCAAGGTGATTCTCCCCAGAGGATGGATCAAAATAATAGCTTTCCTAGGAGATTTGGCAGTAGTCGGACAGGAGGCTGTAGCTTGGATGCGTGGCCACGATGGGCTACGAGGTCTACCATGAAGTGAGAAAACCAACCCACCACAGCTCTGTCATCAGCTCCAGGCGGGGACTGGGTCCCCTGCCCAGGGCTTCAGAAGGGAGGAAGGAGGAGCAAAACTTGTTCTGAGCTGCTCATGACATGGGAAACTGGATGTCCGGGCATGTTTTCCTGATTCATGAGAGGCAGCACAAGAGACAAGGAGAAGGCGGGGCTCTGGCTTTGTTTTCTTGTTGCTTCTTTTTAAATTTTTATTTATATTTTAATTGGTGGAAAATTGTTTTACAACTTTGGTTTGATTTCTGCTATATAGCAACACAACTCAGTCGTAATATAGATAGTCATAGATATAGATAACCCTTCCCTCCTTCTTATTGTTTTGTGAGGTTTTTGCCATTTAGTCCCAGTCACCCAAATGGCAATCCACTCCAGTACTGTTGCCTGGAAAATCCCATGGACAGAGGAGCTTGGTAAGCTACAGTCCATGGGGTCGCAAAGAGTCGGACACGACTGAACAACTTCACTTTCACTTTCACCCCACCCTTGGGCCCAGTCACCCCACCCTTGGACAGTGCAGACCTAAAATACCAACAAGCTGTCACCAGTCATGTGAGCTCCTTCTTTGGGGAAGAGGAAGCAAGAGAGAGGTTGAAAGTTTCCTTTCCATGTTGCTCCCCCTGAAAAGTGAGGAGAGAAAATGTGAGGCTAGAAGAAAGGACCCATCTCACATGTGTTGTTCAGAAGACAGGGTCATCAAAAAGATTATTCTGAGTCTAGAAGATGCTATTAATAATATTCCATAATCTCTAGGCTGTGGAGGGAAGGAGCTTGGGCAAGACCTCACCCCAGCCTCCATCTTGACACCATGAGTCAACCACCATGGCTTTGAGGCAGAAAGGAGGGAAATAACTGTTACTGTGTCATCCCCAGCATCGAGGCGTGCCGGGGACACTAAAAGCAGGCTTATACTATAACCTCCTCCACAGAACAGCAGACTGGCTCCGCCGGTCAGCCCCCTGCTGCCTTCCCAGCCACACCAGCCCTGGGTGGCATTTTCTGTTCAGTGAGGGTCAGACTTGGAAGCCTCTCAGTGAATCCTGCCGGCTCATTTCCTCCAGAAAGAGAGCTGGTAACTGTGGAGGTTTGTGACTAGGACTTCCTAGTGTTCTGAATAAAGCAATTTATGCACTCAATTCCTTTGAGGCCAAGCCAACGGTCTTCAGCCCCAAGGTGTGATTGGCCTCGCTACATACGTGTCCCGGGACAATAAAGATCCTTGCCCAGTTCTCTAAATCAGCTGACCACAGGAGTCAAACATAGACTGGGAACTCTTCCTACTGTAGGTATCCATGTGGCTGCCAGTTGTAGGCTGTGTCCCTGAACGATGGGTAACGGCGACAGTGACAGTCTCCATCACAAGTGAGGCTGCAGCCAAGCTCAGGATGAGAAGAGCGACCAGCAAGGTGAGCAGACAAGCTGGCTGACCCTTCACTCTGTCCTTCAGCTCACTTCTTCCCTCCAGCCACGTCCAAACACTCTCTCTAGAGCTTCAACTAAGAAATCAATTCTTAAATGTGGCTGCTACAGGGTGGCATCTTGAGAGGAGCCTGGACAAAGACTGGGCTCAGACCCTGGTTCTTCTCTCAACTAGAGAGTTCACTTTGGGAAATCATTCAGTCCTCTTAGACCCAGAATCGTGACCAGCAACATGAAGATAAGAACTTTTTCTGAAAATGTTATGTATATGTGATTCCAGCTATGCTAGACTAGCTGATGATAAACCAAACCTCTCAGATGGAATGATTTAAAAGTTTGGATAGAGAATTAAAAATACCTGAACTCAGAGGCATCAGAGAGTTGAGAAGGCAGCAAGAATTTGAGGGGCCATGATCCAAGACAGAAGAAAAATAGAAGTGTGCCTGCATTTGGTCTAGCCGTTCTCCCTGAGAGATTTCTGGTTTCCAAAGCAGCAGTTCTAAGGGCTTGGAAGCCTAGAAACTGGGTGTGGTGTGGGGTGGGATGGGGGAGCGGTGGAAACCAGCAGAAAGTGAAGACCAGAAGTCTGAGATATGCTAGATGCAACTTTAAGTGGCCTTGCACAGTCTCATGAAGCTGGATGAAGGGAACACAGATCCCAGCCAAGGGGAGGAGCCCTGGACGAAGACCCAGGCTATGGGATGAACTATGTGTCAGGGGCACACCCTGGAAGTGAAGGCAAACCAGGCACCGACCAGCTGGGACAGATGCTGTGCTCAGCTCCTGCCTGGATGAGGACCGTCTCTGCCTCCTTCAGCAACCCGCAGGAAGAGAGGAAGGTAAGACTGTCCAATCCCCCAAATTACCTCTGACCTTTATCAGTGTCTGGTATTTAAGAAAAATTACTTAGCACACCTTGGGTCCAGATAACATGACAGGACACACATCCGAAAACACAGACCCAGACGAAACAGGTAACAGAGTTGCCAGCAAAGGACTTTAAAACAACTGGGATCAATATGTTCCAGAAAATAGAAGAGGGAAATTTTCAGTAGATAATTAAAATCAATTTAAGGAAGAATTAAATGCCGATTCTATACTGAAAAATAACCTGGAAAGAAATACTAAATACTTGGGTTCAAAAGCAGGTAAGATTTGATGTGTTGGAAGAAAGGTTAGTAAAAATCAAGTAAACTGAGGCACAAAGAGGAAAAAGATGGAAAATACAAAAAAGAGCATAGAAATACGGGACACAGGGAAGAAGTGTAACATCATATAACTGGAATCCCAGAAGCAGAGGTGAGAGAGAAGGCGGCAGAAACATTACTTCAAAAAAAAATAATAATGACTAAAAACTTTCTAAAAGTGATTAAGACATCGAATCTTAGATTTAGGAAGAGTTATGCACTCCAAGAGAAAAATCGTGCAAAGAAAACCACATCTAGGCTTATCACAGTGCTGTTAAATAAAGCAAACAGAAAAAAAAAGAACAGAGGATACAGAAGTCTCAAATGAGAAAATTAACAAACTTAACTTATTCAGTATATACAGAACACTGCAGGATATACACTCTTTCTGAGCCCTTGTGGAAAGTAGAAAAGTAAACGTAAATGTGAAAGAAAGTATGGGATCTTTAAGACAAGTTTAAAGCACTTCAGAGGTTTTAAATCAGAGAGGGATGTGTTCTGATGAGAGTGGAATTAAGCTAATAATCAGTACAGAAAAGACAACTCTCAAAATTCCCTTATGTTTGCAAATTAAGTAATACTCTCCTAGGTTCCTAATAGACCAAAGAAGAGGTCACAGTGGAAATCTGAAATTATGCAGCACTGGATAGTCATAAACGTATAACATACTGAAAGTCGTGGGATTCTGCAAAAGTCATAGTCGGAGGAAAACATATGGTCTCAAACGAATATTTTAGGAAAAAGGGAGAAAATTAATGAGCAACTCCGGAAGTTAGGTAGAAAAGAGAGCAAATTAAACCCCAGAAAAAAGATAGAGCTGGGTGGGAATTAAAAAGGTGATAACAGAAATTGGTCAAATGAACATAGGACACAAAAGTCTAGAAACCAAAGAGTTGTTTCTAGAAAAGAGGAAGAAAGGAGGACAGAGAGTACCAACATCAGGAATGAAACAGAGAGCATAACTGCAGAGCTTAGGACTCTCTTAAAAGTAAGAGGATGGTATAAATAGCAAATTTTCAAACACCTTGCAAATAAAAATCTGAACAGTTTTATAACAATTAAAGAAAATATTAAATAAATTGACTACATAATAACAAATTTTCTCAAGGAAAATACAGACTGAAACAGCTTCACTGGTGAAATCTACCAAATACTAAATAAGGATATAATGTCAATCTTATACAAACGCTTTCAGTACACAGATAAAGAAACATTTGTTGTTCAGTGGCTCAGTCGTGTCTGACTCTTCGCAACCCCATGGACTGCAGCACTCCAGGCTTCCCTATCCTTCACTATCTCCTGGAGTTTGCTCAAACTCATGTCTGTTAGTCAGCGAGGCCATCCAACCATCTCATCCTCTGTCCCTGCTGCTCCTCCTGCCCTCAATCTTTCCCAGAATCAGGGACTTTTCCAATGAAATCAGCTGTTCACATCAGGTAGCCAAAGTAGTGGAGCTTCAGTTTCAACACAAACGCTATCAATACACAGATAAAGAAATATGAGTTCCTAAATAATTTTATGAAGCCAGGGTAACCTTGATACCAAAATCTGAAAAATCCATTACTAAGAAGAAAATTTTCAGGTCAATTTTACTTGTATCAGTGCAAACTTTCTAACGAAATATCAGAAAACCAATTCAAGTTACATGTAGAGAGAATAATATATCAAGACAAACTTGTGTTTATTTCTGAAATGCAATGTTAATTAACATTGAAAATTTAGCAAATGTAATTCAGCACATTGTGAGAATAAAGGTACAATCATATGACTATACAATAGATGCAGAAAAAATTCAATACCCTTATGACAGAAAACAAAAATGGTGTGCACACTGGAAATATAAGGCAGATTCTTTTACAGTCTGAGCCACCAGGGAAGCCTCAATAAAAACAGAATATAATACAAAAACAGTACATATAAAAATCTAGAACAAACATGATTCATAATGCTGAAATACTGGACATTTTCACCTGAGATCAGATGCCCATCATTAACTATTACTCTAAAAAAGATTTTAGTTTATCTCTTTGGGTGATACACTTGGGTAACCCATTCCACAACATGCAGATTTCAGTAAAAAAATTTGGTCGTTTCCTCTGGGAACTTAAATCTTCCTAAGGAGAAGACAACATTGGTACATTTTTAAGTTTGTTTTCCGTGATGTAAATAAGACTTTTCATGATTTGAGGGGCATGTTTCTGGGTTTCAGAGACAGTTTAAATGCAATACCTGCCCAGTTGTGTGGACTGAAAGGGGCCATTTGAGAGGGGTGCCATGTGGGATCTCGAGGACTTTCAGATATGTTATCCCTGATACTAATATCTGTGCTGTAGACTAGAAAGGGAGACTTCTGGAAAGAGAGAAAAGGAGAAAGGAGACTGTGTAATTGATAGGGTGGGCCACCTAGTCCCACACCCAACCATCATTTCTCCAGGTCTCATGCACACATGGGGCTTCTGCAGACAGATTCCCTTTGGAGAAAACAAAAACTACTCTCCCACTCAAGGCATTTGAAAACCAATGGCTTAGATTGTTGGGAAATTTTTCAACATAGCTAAATTTCTTTCCAACTGGTAATGTTTTTCTTCCCTCTTGTCATCCCAATCAAATTAAGCTGGTCAATTATTTACTTTCTAGTTTAAATTATATTTTCCATTCTGTTGTTTTCTCTGTCCTGGGTGAATAAAATGCTATTGTCGTAGGTCCTACTGATGTCAAAACATTTGAATAGTGGAAGACTATAACATTTTGCCTTGATTTTTTTTAACAAAAAAATTCTTAAATATACTTCTTTTTCATGTTTGGGAACGCATGTAAGAATTAAAGATTTTAAAATTTTAAAAATAAAAACTATATTAAAAAAATAAAAATAAAAAAATTAAAAATTAAAAAAAATCAATAACTCACTTTAAAAAATGCAAATCCCAGAGTTGATTAAAAACGTTACTACCATTGATGTGTGAAATTCTTTGATTCACTTTCTTTCTCATTTTAAATACCTTCTCAATAACTTTAGCCTTCAAAGATAACCTTCTGTTTCACAGAAAAATTGTATTAATAAAGAAAGTTATTTTTCTCAACATAACTCTCTATATACCTTCTTTTTCTTATCTCACCTGTTTTATATCCTCCTTTATTCTTTTGCTGATCTCTTCTATCACAGTTATGCTTCTTCAGGTTTTACTTCCTTTTTATTGCAGACTTCTTTATTCTTAATGGATTATCCCACATTTTTTTAATCTCTTATAATTTGATTTGGCTGTTCTTCTGTATTTCCTCTTACTTCACTTTTGGTAGAAATTAACATATGTTAATACTTTGTCTTAGTAAATGAACATGATCTTTATTGGAATTTTTTCAAAATGCAAATAAAGATTTCTAAAAAAAACCCTAGGCTATCACTTTGGACAATGTGCTGTGTGTGTGCTGCCTGACTCTTTGTGACCCCATGGCATGTTAGCCCGCCAGGCCCCTGGGTCCATGGAACTTTCCAGGCAAGAGTACTGGAGTGGGTTCCATTTCCTACTCCAGGGTATCTTCCTGACCCAGGGATTGCACCCTCATCTCTTGCATCTTCTGCCTTGACAGGCAGATTCTTTACCACTGTGCCACCTGGGAAGCCCCTTAACCAAGCATGAAGTCCTTCTAAGCACAAGACCCTGTGTGATCACACAGGTCAAAAGCCTATGAACACTCTGCCCAGAACATATAGCCTAGTCCTTCCAAATCAACACCTTGACCAGTTAGATCAACCAAGTCAGTCCAAAATGTTTCATCATTTCATGAGCTTCTCAATTGAGTTGCTAAATGGTCGTGACTATTTGGGGGCTATTTTTCTTTTTTTTTCTGTTTTGGATGTGGACCATTCTTGAGTCTTTATTGAATTTGTTACAAATTGTCTCTGTTTCATGGTTTGGTTTTTTGGCTACAAGCCATATGGGATCCCAGCCCTCCAACCAGGAATTGAACCCACACCCCCTACATTGGAACGTGAAGTCCCAACTACTGAACCGCCAGAGAAGTCCCATGACTGTGTTCTTTTTGAACAAATTAGCTGAATCTACTAGGATGTGGGGTTGTTGGGGGGGAGGAGGAGTGTAGGCGCGTTATGTAAGAAGGACAATATCAGGCTAAAATTTACGCAGAGAATTGAAGGGCTATATCTGAAGTCTGTTATGATACGAAAGACATTGCTCTAAAAAAAAATAACTGCCAATGATGACCATCCTCTAAGATGCTGGGCATCTCCTTCCAAAGGGCACTTACAGGGAAAGCCAGTTGCAGGCCTCAAGGCAGCCCCATGGGGTAGGCACTCTACAGACTCAATTTACAGATGAGGAACCAGTCCTGGGGAGAGATAGATGGAGTAAATTCTCCAGGTAACACAGTCTGTTAGCAGTGGTACTGTTCGTTGCTAAGTCATGTCTGATTCTTTGTGACCCCAAGGACTGTGGCCCTCCAGGCTCCTCTGTCCAGGCAAGAATATTGGAGTGGGTTGCCATTCCCTTCTCCAGAGGATCTTCCCCACCCAAGGATCAAACCTGGGTCTCCTGCATTGCAGGCAGATTGTTTACCATCTGAGCTACAGTGAACAGGGGCTAAAATCAGGTCTGAATCGCCAACCCCCTCTCGGCCTTCACATGATTCCAGTACCGTGATCCCAGGCCCCATCTTCTACAGACACAAGCAAAGATCTGGATTTGGGAAAGCTGTGGGAAGGCTCATATGGTGGTCCCGCACTTCAGTCTCCCTGAAAATGGGCCTCCTGCTTGTAAAGATCCCAAACTCTAGAATATACCTGAACTTGCAAGCCCACATCTCAGGGCTGAGGCAGGTAAAGCTACTCTGTTTTCAGACACAGACAAGGATTTTTTTTCTCTTCTCTGGATAAACAGCAGGTTGTTTTCCTAGTCCTTAGCTGAATGCCAAGCCTCCATAAAAAAAATAAAAGCAAAAGGAAATTCTTGCATAGAACATGAAGGATTCAGCAAAACCAATCTCAAAAACCTAGGTATTCAAGCTCTGTGGACATAGCCGGCATTTTGGGGACACACTTAAGCCCTGCCTCCACCTGTTTAAAGGCTGGAATTAAGGGCTTTGGCATTTGATGAACCCTCTGTTTTCAGTCCTCCTAGAAACAAAGCTAAAATGACCTGTCTGCAGCACTAGGTGTTCCTTATCTGTTTTCATGGCTGCCTCCAGGCTCAGGGTAAAGTCTGAAAGCAAGAATTGAACTGACTACAAGAGTGAAGTCCAAACCAGGAGGTCTATGTGTATACAGTCATGTATATATCTATACGGCTTCCTCTGTTCCCCAGTTTACTGTCTCTATATAGATACTGAGATAAAACAGAGAACATCACTAACTTTTCATACTTCCCATGTTCCCTCCAGGATGCAGATAACTGGACAGAAGGTTTTTTTAAAAAATTATTTATTCTTCTCATTCAGATTTAATTTGGTTACAATCCAGGTGTGTCCCCCAATTCCATATCTCATGTTTGTTTTAAACAATCATTATCAATGCTCATAATGAGAATCCTGCAACATGTCAAAGTGACTTCCAAGTGATTAAAGATGGCATTGCCAGTATAACATTGCAAAACCTATATTTTCTTATCATTACTTAGGAATTGGTAATCCTTGTAATATATAGCATATATTAATATAAGTGGGCTTCCGAGTTGATGCTAGTGGTAAGAGACATAAGAAATGAGGGTTCGATCCCTGGGTAGGGAGGATCCACTGAAGGAGGGCTCAGCAACCCATTCCAGTGCTCTTGTCTGGAGAATCCTATGGACAGAGGAGCCTAGCAGGCTATAGTACATGGGATTGCAAAGAGTCAGTAATGACTGAAGTAACTTAGCACATTAATATAAACATATAATATACATTATTTATAATAAATATTTATGATATATAGTACATATATGTATTATCATATATAGGCTTCCCTGGTGGCTCAGATGGTAATGAATCTGCCTGCAGATTCATTGGTGGGACCAATATTTACCCCTGTTACAGCAACTGATAATATCACAATCAAAAGCAGAGCTTGCAAGATAAAAAAACCTATCTAAGCAGGAGACCCGGTTCGATCTCTGGGTCTGGAAGATCCCCTGGAGAAGGGAATAGCTACCCACTCCAGTATTCTTGCCTGGAGAATTCCATGGACAGAGGAGACTGGTATGCTGCAGTCCCTGGGGTCGCAAACAGTCAGACACAACTGAAGCAATTTAGCATGCATGCATATGTCATAAACATATATGTAATGTATATTGTACATGTAAGGTCTACATACATAAATATATGTACATAAATGGTATCTGCTGTGGTAGACTGCAGTAGTTGATCATAAATTGCTCCTACCCAGGTATGCAGGCCCCTTTGCAATTGACTTAGCTGTTCTCAAAGAGGAAGAGACTATTTTATCATCTCGAGTACCTAAGTTGGCCTTGTGACTTGCTTTGACCCATAGAAGGCTATGGATGTGATATTATACAACTTTCAAGGCTAGACTTTGAGAGACCTTGCAGTTTCCACTCATGCTCTCTTGGACTGCTGCCCAGGAACTGCTCAGTAAGGAAGCCGATCAGATGTGCTGCATGCTGGCTTTAAAAATTATGGTCTCCACATTAGCATCGTCGATGTGTGTCTTTCTGTCTCTGCTAGAAAAGCTGGGGACAAACATGAGACTCCACTTTTCCACCTATACCAGAGTGTCCCATTGAAAAATGATTCTTTCAAGACTGGAACTTGTTCTCCCAATACTACCTCCTTTTTTCCCAACCATAATACTTATTTTGAAACAAGAATACTTCCCAGGGTCTGGGAATTTTATTTTTATCCAAGGAACCCCAAGTCTCCACACTGATAAAAACAGATGGAAGTTAACTAGACCATTTATCATTTTCACGTGTATTAAACCTTCAAAAGAAATCTCTTAAGGGACCAATACTTACCAACGTTACAGCAACTGATAACATCACAACCAAAAGCAGAGCTTGCAAGAAAAAACCTATCTATGCTAATTTGTTTTCATTTAACTCAATGGAATGAAATTCTTGCAGCCAAAACTTCTTCTGATGCTGAGCCTAGGACAACCTGAATAATTCTCAGAGGTTAGGTTATCATGACAATTCAAAATAAACTATGAGCTACGTTCTTGACAGAACTGATAGATCTTTGATTCCAAGCAGGACTCAGGTATAAATGTTATTTTACATTCTTGAAAGAATTGATTCCATGGAACCATAGGAACCCAGATATTGCTTTCTTTCACTTTTTCCCTCGCTCACACCTCTTCTGCCTCAGGGAAAACGTGATCAAGAAGCCTCAGTGGCTCTGATGATGGTGTTCAGTTCAGTTCAGTTCAGTTCAGTCGCGCAGTCGTGTCTGACTCTTTGTGACCCCATGAGTTGCAGCACGCCAGGCCTCCCTGTCCATCACTAACTCCCAGAGTTCACCCAAACTCATGTCCATCGAGTCGGTGATGCCATCCAGCCATCTCATCCTGTCGTCTCCTTCTCCTCCTGCCCCCAATCCCTCCAAGCATCAGAGTCAACTCTTCGCATGAGGTGGCCAAAATATTGGAGTTCCAGCTTTAGCATCATTCCCTCCAAAGAACACCCAGGGCTGATCTCCTTTAGAATGGACTGGTTGGATCTCCTTGCAGTCCAAGGGACTCTCAAGAGTCTTCTCCAACACCACAGTCCAAAAGCATCAGTTCTTCAGTGCTCAGCTTTCTTCCCAGTCCAACTCTTACATCCATACATGACCACAGGAAAAACCATAGCCTTGACTAAATGGACCTTTGTTGGCAAAGTAATGTCTCTGCTTTTGAATATGCTGTCTAGGTTGGCCATAACTTTTCTTTCAAGGAGTAAGCGTCTTTTAATTTCATGGCTGCAATCACCATCTGCAGTGATTTTGGAGCCCAAAAAAATAAAGTCTGACACTGTTTCCACTGTTTCCCCATCTATTTCCCATGAAGTGATGGGACCAGATGCCATGATCTTAGTTTTCTGAATGTTGAGCTTTAAGCCAACTTTTTTACTCTCCTTTTTCACTCTCCTTTCACTTTCATCAAGAGGCTTTTAGTTCCTCTTCATTTTCTGCCGTAAGGGTGGTGTCATCCGCATATCTGAGGTTATTGATATTCTCCCAGCAATCTTGATTCCAGCTTGTGCTTCTTCCAGCCCAACGTTTCTCATGATGTACTCTTCATATCAGTTAAATAAGCAGGGTGACAATATACAGTCTTGATGTACTCCTTTTCCTATTTGGAACCAGTCTGTTGTTCCATGTCCAGTTCTAACTGTTGCTTCCTGACCTGGATATAGGTTTTTCAAGAGGCAGGTCAGGTGGTCTGGTATTCCCATCTCTTTCAGAATTTTCCACAGTTTATTGTGATCCACACAGTTAAAGGCTTTGGCATAGTCAATAAAGCAGAAATAGATGTTTTTCTGGAACTCTCTTGCTTTTTCCATGATCCAATTTAAAAGAGAGTGACAGTATGCTGAGCAGAGCAACCTGAAAGTTTGTATAGGAAGAAATGAGTCGAATTCAAATGGCAAGTGCCACTCTGGAGCTTCTTTCAAAAAAGCACTCTTGGCAGGAAGGTGGCCACATTGATCATTATCCCATGGTTCAAATGACATGATAAGATGCAGGCGTATGCTTGGTTTTGAATATTTCAGGCATCTCTGATTATTTTTCAAGTTTCAGTGAGAACTGAAAACACATTGTTACCAGCACATTTTCTTTAAATTTTTATATTCATGCATATTGTAAGAAAAATGAAATCCATATGCTTATAAAAATTCATTTACACTTTGCACTTCACAATGTGTGACCGAGTCTTTTTATAAATCTTTTAATGTCTTTGTTTACTTTGGAAAGCATCCGGTTGTGAGAAAAAAAAGTCCAAAGACACACGTCAGAACCCAACTGCTGTATTCCATTCACATGCACTCTCACACACAACCAACGAGGCTACAGACTTGAGAATCACCCTCTAGAGCAAAAAAGCATTGCTAGGTAGGAAGACCTGGACAGATGGATGGATGGATGGAGGCGAACGTCACTAAAAAATACTTGATCCTACAGCTACCTTTTAAATGTTACTTTGTCACACAAACTTGGTGTGCGTTTTCCTGAGGTTCTGAGCATTTGTGGATTTCCTCTAATTAAACCTCAGCAGTAGATGAAGACTTCACCTACACTTCCAACTCCAAAGTGGACTTCTGAGTTGAACAGGGCATTTCCTTTCCTGCAAGTCTGATGGGATCTTCCAAAGGAGAAGACCTTCCATGTAACTCTTCCTGAAGATACCGAGTTGAAGGCTTTAGTGCTCTTTATGTCCCAGCCCAAAGGATGGAGTCGAGAATGGGGTGACTTTGTCTCCAAATTCATTTACTCAGCAAAGAGCAGGAAGGCACAGCCAAAGTCCACCGTGGCTGCCGCAGTCTGTGCCGGGATGGGCAGCTGAGGCAACAGGCTGTATAACCAACCCCTTTGAGGTCTCTCTGCATCAATTTCTAGCTTCCTAACATGAGGAAACATGGTCACATAACATCAACGTAAGTGGGCTTGTCACAAAAATCTTCAGTGCGGTCATGATGGCTCCTGGGCTGTCAGTGATCCCACATGTCTAGCTATAGATGCAGTAAGTATTCCTAAGGTCTTGGTGACTGTCTCAAGGCTGTCAGATTTGATAAGTAGCTGACAACAGTGGCTCCTTCTGAGGTTACCTGACGTTCTGGTCAGCTCAGAGACTTGAGTGAGCAGTCTCAATGGCCTTTGTGCCTTTCACAAACCTGAGAGATAGCAAATATGGTCTGCAGGGCTGTGACATGATTAAATTCACCCTAGAATGTTGATGGGAAGTACATGGGGAAAAAAGGAGGAAAATTATGATAACAGCCCTAATAACGAATGAGCATGACCCAAATCAAGTCTCTGTTCTTTACGTATGATCCAACTGAATCCTCACAACTGCCCAGGGAGGGAGCTATCAGTCCCATTAAACAGACAAGGAAACGAAGGCTGTTGAGTTTTGCCAAAACTTGCCCAAAGTGACACTGCTGCTAAATGGTAAAACCAAGATTTGAACCAAGCCAAATCTGCCAGCTTCTAAGCCCCTGAATACCCCCCATCTCCTCCGAGATCATCTCTTTCAGGGAGCCATCTCACAGCTTATAGTCTGAATTTAATATCTATGAAAGCACAAGGTAAAGACAGAGACCCCCATCCCCACCTTGTTTAATCTAAGGAAAAGGTCCTCTTTACCCCCACCTGTAAGTGACCTTTCAGGATTTTATCGTAAAACAAATGCAAAAGTGAGGAAATAGTCAATTTCTACCTCTCTACAAAAGATCAGCCCTTCTTTAAATGTGAATCATGATTTTTAAATAATTTAAAACTTCAAAAAGATGACTAAGATGCTTAAAATTGGGATGCTTCAAACCCAAACTAATCAAAAGTATCAAAACTACACAAACACAGATAAAGTTTGTTTCCTGAAGACATCAGTTTTGACTAGGTTGCTTTTTAAAACTCTTCTTTGCTCTAGATTTAAAGCATTGAATATATATGTATCTAGTAGAGTCAAATTTAGAAGTGAAATTTATCTCTAAGGTGATCTTGAATCTCATCTTATTTATTTGATAATTCCCACATGGATGAGCTGAGAAAATCTGTTTCTCACTCTATGACCAGCCTTTCCTGTTTGCTCCAGAATCAATGCATCTGATTATCAAGTACAACAATAATCACAACAGGAAGAGCACTATTCTTGTAAACAGGTGTTGTTCACAACTGGACAGGTTACCACTTAAAGAGAATGATGAATTTTTTGTATATTTAGTGTTATCTTTGTATTCATCTTTATCTTCCTGGAACAATGCGTGCTCCCCCTCGTGGCCAGAATGATACCTTCACTTCTTAGATCAAGTTAAACCTATTAAAACTCTGCCAAAGCAGCTTTTGCTTGTTTTTTTGTTTTCTGTTTCACAAGCTACAAGTTCCAATTCAACTCTTTTAAAAAATCAATTTCCTTTAATTCATTCAAATATCTTTCTCATTTTTTTCATCCAAGAGTTTTGTTGTGAAATTAAAACCATCTAGTTAAAGAATTTTGTTTTGTTATTTGTTGTTTAGGGTAAAATTAAATCTTATAAAACTAAAACCACATCCACCAGTGACAGGGAGAACTTCTCCAAAGGGAAAATTGTATGGCTAATATAAGACACTGGAGATAATCCATTCAGTCAATATATCTCACTAGAGAAAAAGGAAATAGAATGTTACAGGATGGAAATGTAATTTAATAGCTGAGTGAGCACTTGATCAGCTTATTTCATCCTCAAGAAGAAAAAGAGTGAAGGGAACCCAGGTGGCTAAATTGTAAGGCAGTTGAAATTCCATCACCCATGAAAACTGTAATTGGGATTCCACTTTTGGACTTGGCCAGCCCAGAAACAGATGTGTGTTCCAACGAGGATCACAGAATGCTCTCCTGGAGAAGAGCTCTTTAGAGTGAAACAGGGGTTTCAACTGGTTTCAACTCCAAAGACGAGACTAGACTAAATCCAGTATAATTGTTCCAAGTGTTTATAATTCCCAAGTTGGATTGTTACTTAATATGTGGTTTTCCTTTTATTGCCTTGGAAAAAGAAGACAGTGTGATTCCTCCTTGCTCTGTCCTTTAAAAAAAAAATCCAAAAACAGAAGACTTTTTTAAGTTGAGATCCAACCGTTTGGCTAGAAATATCTCAGCCACAGTGAATGAAGCTATAGTTCAAACAGCAAGGTCAAGGTGAAGACCAAATACCATTTTGTGCATAATTCCTGCCTATTAAAAAAAAAGAATCAAATGTTTCTCATTACACAGCCTGCCTGGATGCAAGGTCCTTTCGGCTGAGTTCCTTGGGCATTTTCTGGCAAGATTCTAAATTTATTTTATCCAAGCCTCACATAGAGCAGGTAGAGTTTCTTTTGGAAAAAAAAAAATGTAATTCTAGCTAGGAAAACTGATGCCAGAAAATCTATAGTGGGCTTTAACCCAGACCACCACTCCATTAAATAAATCTCACCCTCCTTAACAGGAGTCAAGAAACAAGCAAACAGGGAAACACAGTTGTCAGTAAGTGGGGTCCACCCAGCAGAAGATTAATGCCACATAGATTTCGAATTACTTGGGGAGAAGTAAAGAGAATGCTCAGGCCAGTGCAGGATGTTTACATTTTATTGCTATCCATTATTTCTTCAAACAAGGGTCTTCCCCACCCCTCTGCCTCCATCTCTTTTTTCGACCTAGAGAGACAGTCTCCTTTAGAAGGAAAGGAAAAGTGCATTCTTCAACCCCTGGCAAGTTTAAGCATCCTTCGGTGACCCACAGGACAAACCAGAATGTGTTTAGGAAGGATAAAGTTCTGTGTCTCCTGCCCTTTTGTTGGCTTTTCTTCCTCCTTGCCCCAAAGCAGCCACCTTTCCCAGGGAAGTTCTTACCATCCATTCTAAGCCCATCCTCCAATCAAGAAGGCCACAAAATTTCATCTTTATTCATTTAAAGCACAGAGCTGGCCCTTTTTACAAATATTCTGTTTCTAATAAAACCCTGTTGATATGCATCTTTTCACAGAATCAAGTAGATATGCTGGAGCTGGTGATGTGCAAAGATCAGACTTGCAGACCCCACCCATGTGCACCCAACACAGCACTAGATGAACCTGGAAAGTACATACACAGAAACAGAGTGCTGTTGTCTGCATTTTTTTTTTTCCTGGAAGGAATCATTAAAAAAAAAAAAAAACGGAAACAACGTTCACCTTTAAGGACAGCGATGAGGACTGGAAGAAGCTTTCCCTTTTCATTTCAATGTTTCTGTGCTGCTAGACTTTTCTAACTATATATATATATATATATATATATATATATATAACTTTCATCCTTTCAACAAATCAAAGGGTGACTTGAGTGACTGCACATCTTGTTTATTTTTTGGTACTTCTCTTCATTTAAAAAATTTTATTCTTAAATTAAAAAATAATAAAAGGCAGGTGCTAGTGCAAATTGCTTCTGAGGAGTGATTCTTTCTCAAATTATTCTATCTGACACAGTACTCTGTAATCTTACCATGAGTCCCCAGTACCTCCACAGAGCCATGTGGACAGAGAACAACAACAACAAAAAATCCAGTCCTTAATGAGCTCTTCTGAAAAGCGTTTCAATTCTAGGTCCTTCCATCATTCTAAAAATGACTCTCCTGCCCTTTGTTAACCGCAAAAAGAATAATCAAACAGGTAAAGCAAGGCCAGGGCCGGGCTTCCAGTGACGTCACAACCTGGGAGGGTCCATTTCACACTCAGGACAACGAGGCTTGGCGAGGGTACAGGCCCCCTCCCCAGCCGGTGGAGTAGCGGCTTCATGTAAGCCTGCTGGGACTTCCCAGGACCCACAGCCTCCAGGAAGGAGACAGGATGGATGCTATAGAGCACACTGGCCCTGCGCCTAGATGCTGCATGTCCCCCATGAATGTGCCCTCAGAGTTGGGAACCCTGGAAGACCCTCCTCCAGCCACACCACAAGAGGAACCACAGGGGACAGACTTGGAAAGTGCCACCCTTTGCACGGGGCATCCTCCAGCCTTCCTGGGCTGCATTTTCCAGCTCTTCTCGCCCATGATCCCAGTCAACTCAAACACAAAGTGAGAAGTGGCAGAGCGGGGGCCGGGGTGGGGGCGGGGGGGGGACAAGGATGACGGCAATGAGAGATGGATTCTTCTCATTTCTTCAAAAAAGGTGAGGCGCCTTCTTCCTGGCCGGAGGCAGCCAGTCCTCCAGGAAACAAGGAGGGGTGTGTGAGATGCTTGGATGACTGACCACATAAGCTCATCTAAATGCTTTATCCCTGTTACCATTATGAGCAGCCTCTCTGCAGAAAATGCTGGCACAGAAGGCTGAGGACCCCAGGCTCCAAGTTTGAACCCCAATCTTGGTTCTCTGATGAGATGATGTCACCCAGTTTCCTTGTCCAGACCTTGTGATCCATAGCTTGCTGCATGTGGCCCAGAAAAATAAACTAGGTCTCTAATCCTTAATAGTCCTGTCTATAAAATGGAACCTTTTTTCATAGGCAAGAGACTTTAAAGACCTGGGAATAAAAGCCTCTATATGAAAAAAAGGCAGATACTCTTCTCATTAATTTTGATGAATACCTCCAGCAGGTACTACTGAAGTAAGATGCACTGAAAATAATTTCCCCACCAGTTCCCTCCAAACAGACAGCTCCTCTTACAAGCAAAACCTTCAATTCAAAAATCTCTGCTGTCAGTTTTAGAGAACCAAACACAGGGAGGAAAAATAAAACAAGTAGTGGAGCCTTCTCGGCACTGAGAAATCCCTGGGTTATTTGATAGTCTCTTATAATTTTATTTAGCTTTAGAACTTTTTTTTAAAGTGTTCTGAAATAGTCCTTACTGCCTTCTTCCCATTTTTTTTTTCCCTCTAAGAATTAACTTCATTTTAGGATGGTTCCTGCATTCTGCCTTGCTACCTTGAGTTTTCAGGGACCATCCCTGAAAATGGTCGTCTCCCCTTCCTTTCTCTTCTACCTCAATCTGGGTGGCAAGCGCTAAGGAATAAACCAGTAAAAACAATTCCCTCTTAATAGTGTTGATGCTGGTAACCCAGAGGCTAAGTCAGTGAGACATACCTACACAATACTCCAGGCTGGACACAGACTGGCTTACCCTTACAAAGCAGACTTTTAGATGCCTTCCTTTATTTAAAGGTAGCCATGGTTAACAGGTGATGTCAGACTCTCACCAGTGACATTTTTCTGACCACAAAGATTGCAATTTTGTGTCCAGGGTCCTACCGCCAGAGTGCCTGAACTTGGAAGCAGTGAACAGAGCTTGTGTTCTGCTCTAGAGGACACTTTCTGGGTTTTTCCAACCCCATCCCTTTGCAAACCAGAAGTCAGATTGCACCTTTGTACCCAGAAGCAGTTTGTGGTTTAAATTAACAAATGGGCTGACTCCTGAATACAGAAAAAAACAAAAACAGTGCAGACATGTCTACCATATGCTGGACTCCCTCCTGTTGGGTGTGGAGGAGTAGGAGGGGACACTTCCAGGGTAGGAATGGTTTTCTAACCACAGAAAACACAAGTGGCCGCAGGTGCCCCCCTGCCCTCAACCTTATTTGGGGTGACATCACCTCAAAGGAAGCAAAGAGAAACCCAGTCCTTAGGCACTGAGAAGATATCCAGACAAGAATACTTCCAGATAATGTCCTTGGAGGAGGGAGGAGAAGGGACGGTTCACCGAGGCTTTGCTTCGGTTCATTGTGATAAAACGTGAAATAAATGCTGCGGCTTCTCCAATTCCCAGGTTCGAGCCCCCGCCTAGAGTAGGCATGGGGGCCCCTGAGAGGTGGGGGCTAAAGACCAGAGGATCTGTCCTGTTCACCTGTCGAGGGGGAGGGGGGCTCTTGGCAAAGTGATAGGGCTGGGGGGAGCAGGGCCAACGAAGAGAGGCGGAGTAGTGACTAAAGGCCCAGGAGAGGAGGTGGCCGATGGGGCCGGACACAGGAAACAGGGACCACGTAGACGGGGAAGACGCAGGGGGAAAAGGAGGCTAGAGACAGAGGAACATAAAGAGGGCGAAGGTGAGGGAAGAAAGGAGGGTCGATAGGAAGGAGATAGAAGAGGGAGAGAGCAAGGAGGCGTGGGAGAGCAGGCACGAGGGGGACGGAGGCAGGGTACGATCGGCCCGGGACGAAGTCGGAAAAGGCGCTGGAGGCCGGCAGGCGAGGGAGGCCACGTTGGACGAAAAGTCGAGACGAGGATGTAACAGTCCAAAGCCAAAGTTCAGAGAAGCCGAAAACCCCGGAGAATGGAGAACGCGCGGCCTCCGGGCGCGGGGCAGAGCGAGGCCAGGCTGATGGGCACCTCGGCGGCGGCGAATCCTCGGGTGCGCTCTCCACCGCTGCCTCCGGGCTCGGGCTCGGGCTCGGCTCGCGGAGGCGCGGCCCTAGGAGGTCGAGGCCGGGATGGGTAGTCCGTGTAAGCTCCCGAGGCCGTCTGGGGCCTTGCCGCCGGGGCTGGGCGGCTTCCGGTCGGCCACTGCGGGAGGAAGCACAGGGCGTGGGGTCACTGTCGGGCGCGGCGCAGAGCAGGAGACCGGCGGACCGCGACGCCCAGCTACGCGGTGGGTAGCGCGGGGCCCAAGGGGGAAGGAGCGGCTCGCTCTCCACAGCCGGGCACTGCAAGGAGGCAGCGAGACTGGGCATCCCCTGTGCCCTCGACGGCCAGCCGCGGGAGCCCCTCGCCCGCCCAGCCCGGGCCGCGGCTCTCCGCTCAGGGCACTCCGGCAGATGCTCCATAACGCAGACCCCCTGCCCTCCGCGAAATGGCCTGGTCCCCACGCTGCTCAGGAAAGTGGGTCCGGGTCGCAAGGAAGCGATGCCGAACGGGACGGCCCCGGGATGGGCGGCTCTCGGATCCCAGACGTCGCGGGGAGGGAGCGGGGAGTTGAGATGCTCTCACGCCGCCTCCCAACACCCCCCGAAACCCACACCAGACCCCAGCCGGCACACCGGCTGGAGGGGCTGCCCGCGGACCAGGTCACTATCCTCCAAATAGTGCAGAGCTCGCTATGGGCTGGGGAAATCGAGTCGGGGCGGGTCACCAAAACGCCCCTCGAGGAAGTCCCCGGCGGCCTGGACCGACGTGGGCGGTGGTTGCGCATGAGGCGGGCGGCAGGCTTCGTTCTGCCCTCGCGGCCCGGGGACCCAGCTGCGCTCGCCACGGCAGGCACACCGCGTCCTGGGGCGTGGGGCCTCCGGAGTCAGTGACTGTGGTCTTGCCGGATCAGGCGGCATTTTGCTCGTTGCTCTGTTGCTTAGGGTTTTGGGAAGGGGCCCAAGCTTTGCTGCTGGAAGCCAGGAGAGTGACGCCACTATTGTGCAACCCCTGTTTTTCCCTTTCCCGACGCCCTGCCGCTCGGCTTCTGCACAAGGAGGCACAGGATTGTTTACACCTAAAGACGTCTATTCTCAACTTTCTTTTCCACTCCCCCCCCCCACTCATGTCTTCCTTTAAAGGGAGGATCTGGGGGCGCCTCAGTCTGGGGCGAAGGGGAGTTCCCCATTGTTTACGCCCGCAGCAGCCGTCGCCCGGCAAGCGCACTGCCCCTTTAGCTACCGGAGCCGGGCCCATACTTCTGCACCAGGGGCGCGCGCGCGCACCGCTTTGCGCAGAGGTGGCGAAAGGACCCGAAGACCTTTCCAGGACAGAACCCTTGTTCGCCCCTGCCTCTCAGCTCTCTTTTCTAAACACAGTTGCGGCCGCTCAGCCGACTGAGTTTTCAGATTTTTTCATTCCACCCACTACACACACTTGGAGGTGAGGGCCTGTTTAGAAAACATCTCCGGAGTAGGAGGTTTCTCAGCCAAGGGCCGGTTGCCTGAGAGACAAGCGGAAAAAAAATGAACTCGTGAAAAACAAACATCCGGAAGGCCAGAGACAGATTGCACTCCACTCTACGGGGGTCGATCCTGCTGCGGTGTTTTTAGCTCTTCCCCGACCAGTCCCTCCCCATAAGACCTCTCCTCCCCTGCGTCCCCATCTCCTGGACCCCGGGCGCCAAGAGCGCGTAAGGCATGCTGGCTTCGCAAGCTCGGGCCTTCGTTAGGCGCGCTGCAAGCTCATTTAATCATAATGGGCAGGACGGGGACAAGCTTTTTTAAAACGTATTGGGACTTCGATTCCATGGCTACCGGGACCCTGGGGCGGGGCGGGGAGGGGAGGAGGAGATGTCAAGGGGATTCTGAAAAAGGGTCTCCAAGGTCTTATGCATCAAATGAGACGCCTGTTGGCGGCAGTGGCAGGCTCTCAGGCCGACGTCTGCGCCCTAATACTCCTGGCAAAGATAGCTTTTAGGATCCTTCAAGAACTAATCCGGAGCAGAGACGACTGGAACAAGCCTCGAATTGTCTCTAACAAATAACAAAAAGACATTTTCTTTGAGCCTATGCAATATCTTATAAATGTGATTTCCAAATCTTTAGTCTTTCCAAAAACTGGCGGGGAAGGACCTCAGAGCCGGGACACTTTGAGTTTCTACAAACCCGGTAAATACCATTTGTCTGGTGGGGTCTGTCACCTGTCTGGAAAGAGAAGGAGACGGTCTTGTCTGGATAAATGTGGAGATTCCTACACAGAATGTCGTGGCCCATTCACATGTAGATGAAGTGGAACTTTCCTGTGCTCACAGCCCTCAAGAATTAACGTTCCCTTTCACCAATGGGAAATGTTAATCACACGTTCTTACCTACATAATAGGGAACCTAGACCCCCAACCCTTTACCAAGATAAAGTTAATCAATTGCAATCCATAATTTGACATCTGAGTAATCTTATCTTAGCATAATAGTTAATGTTCACCTACACCTGATTTGAAGGACATACTGAAATATATGTATATACATATAAAAAATATAATATATATTGTCCGTGCATGGACTAGATGACCAAACGTATTTGTTTTTACTGAGCATTCATGACTTTCAGCTAAAAAACTGCTTTCTTACTGAAGAAGTTCAATAAATGTTATTCCTACTGTTCTGATGAACTGAACAATGAATGGTAGTAAACTGTTTTCTGGGATAGATTTCTTTGAAGATAATTTTGTAAGCAATGATTAGAAAATTAAAGGCAGTGATTTGCATTACTTTGTAATTTTTCAAAGGCCACTTGGAGGATGCGGGGCAATTTTTCAAGTCCGTTTTTTTCTGCCAATGAGAAGAGTAACCATAACCCAAGTCGGTATGTAATTCTCATTATATGTTCCTGTTCAAATGCAAACACTTGTATGCCAGCTGAAGAAATCATTCTTAATGATGGACCTGATTTATTCAATGACCCTTTACCTGGATCTTTAAAGAACTGTCAGGATCAGGAAATTGTTATTAATTTAATAACGAATGTAGCTGATTATCGCTGCAGATTTGGGAAATGGCTGGGATGCTCCATGATAGGAAGTAAAAATACAGGGTCGGTCAATGGCTCTGGGTTTTTGTTTGTTTGTGTTTGTTTTTGTTTTTCTGGCTGCTCCATGTGGGATCTTTCATGTTTCCAACCAGGGATTGGACCCATGCCTCCTGCAGTAGACGCGGGCGTCCTAACCACTGCACTGCCAGGAAAGTCCCGGCTCCGTATTTCTGAAAGGAAGGTATCTTCTAAAGAAAATCAACCATCAGTGAGTTCCCCCTTCCACTTCAAATTAACTGGATTTAGCAGCTTCCCCTCTGGATTATTATCTACATTTCATAACTTGTTTCTAATGTAGTGCTTGACATGTTCCACGACAGAGCGGCTGTTTGAAAAGGACCTCATCGTTCTGAAGTTAGTGAATCCTTTTTCTAAGTCTTGCTGCTCCTTGGGGTCACCCAAGGGGAGATTATTTAAATTTTTGGCTACACTTTTCTAAATCAAGTGAACTTACTTAAATGTTTAGTCTCATTAATGTAATTTGATAAGTCCCATTTTGATTTCTAATTCAGCAGAGAACCTCAGGTGTCAAGAAAACAGTGGACTGGAGTCCAAGGACAAGGCTCTGAGCAAAACATTTCCCTGAGACCCTTTATCTGTCCTTAAAGGGAAAGCTTGGAGGAGCTCTGAGTCTGGACTTTTAAAATTCCCTTTACTTGGATTTTCCTGTAAATGAACAGATGGAATTTAAATTATTTAAATTAAATTTGAAGCTTAAAGGAGTTCTCATTCTCAATATCTGTAAATTGATATCCCAGAATTTTTGTGCTCCACGAAAGGTGAAAATATTTTTTGAAAACTTTTGTTCCTCTGCGTGACTGTTAACAGTGACATCTAGTCCCTGCCCCCTCTCTTTCACGGATTGTGCTATTATGTCTCAATGAAACTATGAAACTACTTGGAAAGAAAACTTTTTGCCTGGGTGTCACCAGACATGCCTGTCCTCTACCTACGGATGCCACCTGTCCCCACTTCTGCCTGGGTGAGTATGAGGCAGGTCAGCTGCTAAAGGTCCCTTCAGTCATCTGGAACATCCCTGTGGCCCATGCTGCCCCCAGGTTTGTCTTCAGCCTCCTTTACAAGGAGGCTGGCACCCCGCCTCCCGGGGATGACTCCTTCCTTTCTCTAGAGGAGCCGAAGTTGCAATTTTCTGGTGCCCAGAACCCGGAAGCGGCAGCTTCCAAACTGGCAAATCCTGTCATTCTTTTCACAGTGAGGAAAATGCAGACTCAAGGGCAGGTAAGTTTTTCCCAAGTTGTAGGAAAAACTAGAACACAAAGATCAATGTAAGAAGAGGCCCCTCACGCTGTTGACTGTCAAATACCTCAAATTTGTTAGTTGGCTTATCAGAGAGCAGATTTATGGAGGAGGGGGTGGGCAAGATGGCAGCGGCAAAAGAGGTAGAAACCCCCAGCCACATTTCCTGCAGAAAGATGGATCCCCAAAACCACCACACACACAGTTGCGTCTAGCCTGTCTAGCCTTAGAGACTTAGAACTGAAATGCTGTCTCCTTTCCCAAAGGATGTGTTTAAGGAGAGACCAGGGCCTGATGGGGTGGAGGGGGAGGGGAATTAAAAAAAAAAAAACAACTCGGACCTGGAGGAAAAGACCGGCAGGACATGGAAGAAGCCCAGAGCAGGTCCAACCCACCTGCCGGGCTCAGGTGCCACTAGCAGGTCCACAGAAAGTACAGCCCTGCAGGCCACAGGAAGCTGCCCCTAGAGGGTGCCTTCTAGACCTTTCTAGGGACAGAGAAACGAGACTTAGAAAGGGGGGACTCTTTTTCTCCACACCAGGTGGGGAGACAGTCCTAGCGCCTCTCCCAACCTCCTCCTGCCTTTCTAGGGACACAGTTTACACCTGTTTATTCTACTCTGAGAAGTTAACAGACTGAAAGCATAAACCGAGCGAAGAATCTAGGCCAGTACCCACTCCAGCCTCTCGCTGTCGGTCTCTCTGTCTCCCCGCTTTTCTTCCAGGGACCCTTCCTAGCGCTCCTGCCCGCCGCCCTCCTGCCCGCTGCCCGTCCGGCCGCACCCCTCACCTTCTCGGTTGGGATGCTTGAAGGTCACGGCTGCCGCGAGCTCCCCGCCGTGCATGGTGACGCTGGCGCCGGGGGGCGCCAGCGGGGGACCCTGCGCCGGCGGCCACGGCGGGCCCGGGGCGAGGTAGCCGCCGGCAGGCGAGCTGTACACGCCGTGCTGGTTGGAGGCCGGGTAGGCGCAAGCCGGGAGGAAGCCGCCCACCGCGGAGAGGCCGGAGGCCGACTGCGAGGAGAGAGCGCGACAGCCTGTCACCAGCAGGCGACCCCTCAGGCTTCCCCAGCACAGGCAGTTACGGGAGGGGTCGGGGGCGGGGGGGATCCTCATTCCCCCTGCTGTCTAGCCAAGATTCCCACACGAAGCCTGGCCTCTAACTGTCCTGGAAAGAACTCCGGCAAAGTGATGCCCACTCCAACTCTAAAAGTGCTCATAAAAGGTGAAGGGGTCAAGGGAGTCACCATCCGGAATTTAGAGAAAGGGAGTCAGTCCTCTTATCTTTTGTGTTAACTCGTCCCAGCTTTTTTAGCAAAAAATGTCGGCCAAAATGCAATTCAATCCCCTTGAAAGCCAGCGCGCCTAGGAAAAAGAGAAATATGCCCGCAGATGCCGGGCCAGGCAGCCAAACCCTGACTGTCTCCCCAGCTCGCTTCCCCCAACCTCGGAGTAGGGGGGGGGGTCTCTTCTTTTTCTCTCTAACCAGCCCCCAACTCCTCCACTCCCCTGATGAAGGACGGCTCCTTCCCCGCGCTCGGTTACCTGCGTGTATTTAATGTCCGTGTCTAAGGCAGGTTTCTCGAGCCCATTCACAGCGGGGCTGGCGGGAAAGGCCGCGCGGTTCACTCCCGCCCAGTCTTCCATCTTCGGGGAGTAGGCGGCGCCTTCGCTCCCCGCCAGGGCCCCTGCGGGGACACAGGACGGATTAGAAGGGCATGTGGGCAGCCCTCCGCCCGGACAGGCGCACTCGGGCCTTCAAGTGTCCACCTGGGATCCAAGGGCGAATCCAGGGCTCCTCTGAACCCCCAAGGGTCAGATACGGCCCCAGGTTTCGCTTTTGCCCCCAGCAGCACAGGAGGGCAGATGGGCCTACTCCTCCCTCCCCTCAGCCCTCAACCCGCTTCCCGCGAAACAAGGGATCTCCAGCGGGTAGACAGCTGGCAGCCAAAGCTGGCGACCTCGGCCCAGGCCGCCTTTCCGCTGTCCAGAGATGGTGCCCCAAAAGGTCCAAGTTCAAATCTATAGAAGGCTCAAAAAAATTACACGGGGTTTCTCAATGTCTCAAAAAGCATCTGGAAGGCTAGAAGCTGTTTCTGTGCAGAACTCCCTGCAGAGACATGCTGGGTGTCCTGAAATAAGTGTCAGCTCAGCCACCCAAGAGCGTCGGGGGACAGGTCTGCTCCTGGCGCGGGTGTATGCGAACGAAACCAAAAGAAAGCTCCAGAACTGAGCTCAGGCCTGGCCAGGTCACCTCCCTGCCAGTTGCCCGTGGGCTGCTCCATGCAAAGCTTTGGCCTGAGCCTGAGGCCCAGGCTGAGTTTGAGCCACAAGGAGAAACACAGCCTGTGCACGGGCCTGGAGACGTGGCTCAAGGCCGCTGGAGCTAAGCCTTCAGTTTCATCCAGGACGCCGGCCCCTCCTCTCTCTCTCTCAGGCTACAGTGAATTTTGCCTCTTACCCTCCTGCTGAGTCTGTTCACCTAGCAACACAACATTCTGCTAGGGGCAGGGGACAGTGCAAAGAGACTCAGGGCTCAGTTCTGGCCCCCACCATTCTCCCGAGCCCGCATCAAAGCTGCCCCCAACCCACCTCCTCTCCCTCCACACCCAGACAGATTGCTGAGAGTCTCATTGTAGGCCGAGGGCAAATCCATGGGCACTTCCATCCTAAGGACGGCCACAGCCTGTAGGCGCCTGTGATCCAGGTCTCAGCCTCAGGACCTGCAAGGCTGTGGGGCCTACTGGAGACTCAAGTCACTGGGCCAGGTGGCCCTTTCACCCTTTACTCAAAGAGTCTTTGGGCCTGGGAGGGACAGAGCCCTTTCCGGAATGATGAGGGACCCTGGAAGAAACTAGTCTTAAAGAAAATGTCGCAGAATTGACTGCGGTTTGTTTGGCTTAGATCTGGTGATAGGGGTTTGCATACTTTTTGCAAGAATGAAAAAGCGCAATTTCAGGGCTCTGAATTTGTGGTCAGCGATTGCTCTTCCATTTGGGAAAATATTTTCCATATTTGTCATAAAAAGTTCAAGAAGTCCGAGGACTCCCACAGAAGGCCCCAGGACCCTCAGCCTCCCTGGCCAGCCCGGAGCCTTCCCCTGAGCCAAAAGCGGTTGGAGGAGCCCCGGCGAGAGTGATCCCCTTACCCACACTCCTGCCCCCCTCGCTCCATTCTGCCCCTTCCAGGAAAGCTACCGAAGGCCGGCGCCACTGACCTGTTTGCTCCATAAACGTCCGGATGCCCAGGATGTTGCTGACCGAGTGAGCCGAGGGCCATGAACGGGGGATGCTGACGTGGCCCGCTGTGCCAGGGACCCCGTGGTGGCTGCCCATTTTGGCGCCCGTGGACGACACGGGGCTGGGGTAGGGGTATTGGTAGATGTGATTGTAGGGGAGCGCCGGCTGAGGCGGCGGCTGCTTGCTCGCCTCGTAGGGCCCGGGCTGCGCCAGGCTGCCAATCTTATTGCGCAGAATACGGCTGATGGAGCTCACCGAGGGCACGTTGTACTTGTCGCAAACGCCGTCGGCCAGCAGCCGGTCGCGGATCTCCCAGGCGAAGATGCCGGGGTCACCCTGCTTGTAGTCCCGGATATGCTTGACCACGTTGGGGGTGGTGACGCGGGGTTTGCTGCCCCCGATGGCGCCGGGCAGGATGGAGCCCGTCTCGTTGTAGCGCGCCAGGATCTTGCTCACGCAGCCGTGGGACACGCGAAGCTGCCGGCTGATGTCACAGGGTCGGATGCCCAGCTGCGCCAGCTCCACGATGCGCAGGCGGATGGCGTTGGGCAGGGGCCGGCCGTTGACGAACACACCGCCCAGCTGGTTCACCTCGCCGTAGGTCTGCTCTGCGGACGCACCCGGCCAGAGTGAGGGGAGGGGAGAGAACACCGGCGGGTGAGCCGAGGGTGGCCGCGCGGGGACAGGGGCCGCACCCGGGGCGCCTCCGACGGTGACCGGCGGCTCCTCAGAATCCCAGCGAGCAGACCGCGTCCGGTCCCGGGAGTCAGCATGCGCGCAGGGGCGGCGAAGGGGAGCGCCGCGCGCTCCAGCCCTCCGTGCCCTTTTGCGATCTCTGGCGCGTCTACTTGGAACATCCCCTCCCGATACTAGCCGAGCGCCCCCTCCGCTCCCGGGACTGGGGGTGTGCGGAGAACGCAACCGGTCCGGAATCCCGGACCAGATCTCCCCGGGAAACCTCGGACGCGAGGGAAGGGAGGCGCCGGGACACCGCCGCCCCCGCGCCCCCCGCCTCGTCCGCCCGCCCCTTACCCATGGCGCGCGGGCCGGCCGGCTGCCTGGCGCCGAGGCGGCCGGGGATGGGCCCGGCGCGGTCCGGGAGAGCTGGGGCGCCGCCGCCGCGGGAGAGGCATAGAGGGAGGGCGCGCGCGAGCCGAGAGCCGCGGCGGCCAGGCCGCGGACTGGAAGAGCGCCGTGCGCCGCCGCCCGCCCCCGGGCCCGCTGCCGCCGCCGCCGCCCGCTCCCAGGACACTCTCCACGCCCGCGACCCCAGGCCTAGGGTGAACTTCATCCGATTAGGAGAAATTCGTCTGACCGGGAGGCTGCGGAGTGCGGGGATCAATTTGACGTGTCCTCCACGTCAATCTCGGCAGTCACGCCGGAGACTCGCGAGTTGGCAGCTCATTGGTTCCCGTCACTGCGCCCCGGCGCCCCCTTCCCCGCCCTGAAACTCTACCCCTCCTTCCGTCCTCCCCTCTCGGCCCTCCCTTGGAACCCATCCCCCTACACACACACACACACACACACACACACACACAGTCCTAACACGCGCCAGGCCTGGGTCCTTCCACTTGTTCTAGCTCCCTGGAAGCCCCTTACCACTAGAGTTTTCAGAATGATAGGATGGGCTAGTCATTTCAAACTGATCAGTATTTATTGGCAGTAGTACGTGTCTAGTCATTTCAAATTGATGAGTATTTATTAGCAGCAGTACTAGTCTTGGTTTTAGTTGTGTTACTAACCTCCCCTGCCATTACTACTAAGATAGCTGGGGATTAAAGTTGATGGTGGCAGGGTGCTCAGTATGGGGCTACCCCTCGTTTCCCTTTCCCTGGGCAGCCGCTAGTGCCCCAGCCTGGGTCACGAGGGCGCCCCAGTAAAAGCAGCAGGCTGGTGCAGGATGCCTGGTCAGCAGACCTGAGGCATTTGGGATGGAGTGACTCTAGAGTGTCCCATTTCTGGCCAACACCTCAATCTCGCTCTCAGAAAATCTTTACAATGTTTGACAGTTACCCACTCCTTGGGGGTAGTGTGATTTCAGTGATGTGAGAGACACGCATTCTAGACTCTGTCCCCTGTAGACTGGCCCACCCACTTGAATTCAGGACACAGGTCAGAAAGGGATTCTGACCTACGGCCCCCAGAAGAGGGTCCTAGTGCTGTGGAGACCCCAGGGGCAACCTGCTGGCCCACTAGAGGACACAAGCTATAGCTCCCGTTCTAGGCCACTTCCCAGCCAAAATCCAGCATCTTTCCATGCTGAGGCGGCCTGGCCTCACCATTCACTCTGCATCTGCAGCTTCCAGGGGATCTTTGTTAAACCACTGAGTGGTCCTTTCCCTGTCAGGTAAGTGGGGTTTGTGCAGCCCTGAACTCTCTGTCCTTAGCATTAACCATCACCTCCTTTCTGTCTTTCTCTATCCTGAATTGTGGTTTTCCAGCCTGTGTCGCTAACTGTGGCAGTCCCAAAAGGAGCCTAGAGGTGGGGACCAGGAGTGAGGAGGTGGAGGAGACTAGTCCTGGGATTTCTGAGCTTGGGGCCCTGCAAGTTCAAGGGCACTGAGCTGAAGGCGGGGTGGGTTGGAGGGAGCCTAGGAAAAGCGCCGGTTCCCAGGGATTCCCATGGACTACCAGCTCTCCTGAGGAGGAGAAAAGAGTCTCCCACAACCTTGGTCCCAAGAGTCCAGTGCTTGGGAGCTGGTGGAAAGCTGCACACAGCTGCAGTGATGCTACTGGAGGCGCAGACAGACCCGATCAGCACATTCTGGGTAGCAGCGAAGGCTGAGTCCCTGGGAGACGAGAAAGCCTGCTGGCTCCTAACCCAACTATCCGAATATGTCAGTTAGGAGAGGCTGAATTAATCCTGGCTCTGGGGAAGCAGTGCGCAGGTCCCGGCAGGTGATTTCAAGAACCGTCTTTGGACAAAGAAAAGCCAGGTTCAGAAGAAGTGAGGACTCTCCCTTCCTGGAGCACAGAAATCGTAGTGCAGCCTTGGGTTCCGGGTACTTCAGAGAGGACACCGGACCGGGCAGAGGAGCGTCAGAGTACACTGGTGAGAGGTGGGGTGGGACTATTTTAGAAGATTAGGCCCCTCCACGACCCACGACCGTACAGCGTCGGGTTCGGAGGAGAAAAGGTGATTTGGACGAAGATGGGTAACCGAAGCCAGGAGCTCTGAAAAGGCATCGAGCGAAGAGGACTGAGCACGCAAGGGACCTGGGGCCCTCCGAGGCCACCAGCAGTGGGGCAGCCCCGCAAAGATCTCTCCAAGTGGTTTTGGAACCTGTTAGCTCCTGATCTAGACTTTTGTTGCCTGAATTTCAAGTCGGGCGCCGCGGAGGACCGAAATCGTTTTATCCCTAAACCCAGGAAACGCAGCACCCCATCACCCGGTGTGCCCTCAAGACAAGGTGAAGCAGCTAAAGCCATTTCTAACCCCCGCCCTGGCCCAGCTCCCTGCGGCAGGCGCACTCAGCGAACAAATAAAGCTGGGTACCCGAGTGAGAGCCGATTCTCCCCAATCGTCCCATCAGGGGAGCATCAACCTCCACTTCTGTGCCAGTAGACCGCGAACCCGGGAGGGCATCTTGAACCCACTCCCCTTGGAGAAGACCTTTGGGGCTGGAGGAGACGCCTGGAAGATTAAGCCCGGGGGCTCTATGGGGTGTCGGGGCCCCCCACCCGGGCCCTTACTTCACATTCCACATCGCTTGCACCCCGACCCCTCCAGCCGCCCGCCGCCTGCTGGGGACCACACAGAGCTCCCCGCGACCCGCTCCCGGCCCGCCGCCGAAAAGCTTACAGTTTGTCGCCCCCTGACGGCAGGCAGCACTGCTCCACCGGCCCCCGCCGCGGCAGTCGGGACTGGGGCGAGGGGGCCCCAAGGTGGGCTCACGGAAGGAAAGGAAAAGACTCTTCCCACCTCTCGGGATGCAGCCTGGTCTCCTCGGTGGCAAGGGGCGGCGACGTGGTCGGCGCTGAGAGCCCTAAGGTAGAAAATAGCAAAGCTTGCGCGGGTTCCCACGTCGCCGCTGGGCTGGGCTTGGCTCTGTTGTTTCGAGAGCCCGGGATGCCGAGTGGAACAAAGTCAAGAGAGGCTAGGCTCCGGGGCCGCGGGGCCGCCGCCGAGGACCGGGCGCCCGCTGGGACCAGGGAGCCGACGCGCCTCTCGGGGCCCGGACGCCCTCCTGGCGGAGAACAGCTTCGAGGATCGCCGAGTGACCTTGGGGACTGACGCGGGTTTCTTGGGCCAGAAGAAGGAGAGGCAGTCGCGTGCCAAAATCTTGAAGCAAACAGGAGGCTGCGGGTCCTCCCGGGAGGCAGGAAGGGCGGCGGGTGAGTGCCCTTGCGCTTTGCCGCCTGAGCCCAGAACATGAAAGGTAAGGCTGAGAGAGTCAGAGGTTCGGTGCCAAGGTCGTCCTTGGAGCCTCAATCACCCCGTTTCATGTCTCCTGCGCCGCTTTGATATTTTGTTGGGGCTGTTTCGGAGAGCTATTGGGGGATGCCAACGAAATGTGCCAGTCACAATAGAACCGGGTGTTCCCCGGGGCCCGTGCATCGCAAAAGCTTCAGGGAAAACCTAACCTGAAGAAGGAAGTCCCGCTCGGGTCCCGCGAGGCTGAAGGAGCGACCGGGCGCCCTTCGGTTAGGCGACCGCGACGGAACAGAGCGCAGAAGATAGAGGCTGCATTCCCGGAGGACCCCGGGCCGAGCCCGCGGACTAACAGCAGACGCCGGTACCCTGCCGCCCGGCTGGGCCGCCGGACCATCGCCGGCTCCGAGGGAGCGGAGACCGGATCCCGGGGCCTTCCTCCGGCGCGCGCGCCCCAAGCCTGCGAGCTCGCGCGCGCTCCGGGAAAGTCCGGGCTCCACGCACGCCTCGCGCTTTTGCTAGGATTTTAAGAGCACTGTGCCGGGGGTAGCGTGGTTTGGAAAGCAAAGTCAACAGACTCTCCGCTTTATTTTTAAATTTGCTTAAAAAAAAAAAACAAGGCAGGAGACACACGTGCTTTATGCAGCAGGTTATAGTGTTCCCCACCTCGGCACAGACACGGTTTTGCAAAGGCGATCCCGCGCACCACACTGAAAAATAGGAACGAGCAAGAAGTGGTCAGCTGCACCGAGACCTCAGCGAGGAAGAGCGAAGCCAGGTCAGGGAACTGCAAACCCCAGGGAACGCGCTCACAGCGCACTAGCTCGCTGGATAAGGGACTATGAGATAAATCAACGGAACCCCACCCAGAGTGATTGCGGCGCTGGGGACCTGGGGGCGGGTAGGAGGGAGGAGGACTCGCGGCTGAATTGGCCCCTTTGCCGGCGGCCGCGCGGACTCACAGGTAACGCGGGCGGGTGCGTCTCGCCCTGCACCTGCTACTCCACACTGGAACACACACACACCCCAGACCCCACGTGGAAGGTATTGAAGATAGTGCCAATTGGCAATAAAATAGAGCTACAAGGACAAGGAATATCGACGGCTTCCATTGGGCCTGCTAGTGACCGCGCTGGCCTTGAAGTTGGTTGCCTCGCGTTTCAGTCTCCAGCTTGGAGCTGGGTCGAGCTGGCAGTGATGGAAAGAAGTGCCATATCCCTGGGGGCTGACGGCGGGGGTGTCCTTGGAAATACAAGAGGAGAGGAGCAAAGAAATGTCTTTTTCATTTTCCCAAAATGAAATGAACAGGCAAGAATACGATGAATAGTGTCCGCTGAATAACAAAACAGTTTCCCCATTCCGTTCAGAGGCGGAGGGAAAAAAATCAGAAAAACAAGACCTGCCCTGAAACCCTCATTAGAAACACATAGAGGGAAATAGAACTTTGCAAAGGAAGATCTGAGATACTTCCCACCCTGCAATGCAAGGAATGCCTTCTACATTTATAACATTTATTTTGGAGTATAGACATTTTACATGTGCATTTGGGTGATGAAAATTAACTACAAGAAGCCGGTGCCCTGCGGCAAGAGATGGTTTCTTTGAGCTTTCTGAAAGAGCAGCATCTCTTGACTCTTGTATGCCAAATCCAGAATTTCCCTCCTTTCCCTAGCAATGGGCACGTCAAATAAGTTTCAATTTCCACTTAAATAAAATGATCTTAGATCTATTTCATTTCATTCCAGCAACCAAGAGCCTCCAAGGAGTTCTCCAGGCACTGGACAAAATTCCACCTCTGCAGTGAGCTCTCAAAAAATGTTTATATGGCAGTGCTAAGAGCCTAAACAGCACTATTCAAATGGAAATATTTGGGAAATTTAAAATGTCCATGGGGCATATCTCCTGTACTGGGTCTGGGCACTTGGAGAAGGAGAGATCTAAGAGTGGCTACAGGGATAGAGGACAGAGATGGCATTTTCAAAGGGGACAGAGAGGGTGATGGCAGCTCTGCCACAGGATGACTCACACAAGTGGCAGTGGGTGGGTGAGGGTCTCTCACTGCCTGGTGGATGCCCCTGTGGATCAGACTTGCTCTGCTACAAATATTGACATGTGTGAGATATCCATGCGGGACAGCCTAATTGGAACCAGCTTGAAGTGTGCTGCCCCTTGAATGCTTTGGAAATTTCTGATCCTCCATGGACATGAAACCAGGAGAATGCATGGAGGACCTGGAAATGAAAGGACGTGTAGAGCCCTTTTCTTGAACTAAAAAAAAAAAAGAAAAATGCCCATTCAGTTGTGATTTACCTGTATTTGTCTGATTTCTTATTAAAGATCAGTCCTCTCCAATCTTAAACACACATACACACAAACCATAATTCAAGCGCTAGAAACAGGGCAGTTAGAAGGTTTGCTCTAAAGAACTCTGAAACCTGCTGGTAGAGGGTTTCCACCTTCTCAAACAGACAGTGAAGCAGGCATCCTGCCCCCATTTTCTGTTATCCGTTTCTTGCAAGCTTAAAATTATCATTCATTATTTATGGTAATGATTTTACATGCTGAACCCAGCATACTACTCAGAAATATTGCTGTTTTGGAATAAAGGCGTTTTTCCAGGCTTGTGGATTGATTTGTTTAGTGTAAGCTTAGAAGTCTTGAAGGCCTTTGAAATTGCATGTTCTCCTCAAAGTAAGGTCTCCTTCACGTTCATTTCACATTTCATATGTACATCCCTATGTAATCTCTCCCTGCAGTGCCATTTACATCATTTTCTTGCCAGAAGTCAAGTGTCTTTTATGATGAACTTTCTTTCAGGCACAAATGAGATTTTAACTTGTGAGTAACTTTTCACTGCCAGGCTACTTGATCACTTTTAACTAGTTATTGCTTGATATCTTTTTCTCTGTAATTGCTGCACTATCTCAATGCCTGCTATATACACATATATATAACATGTCCGCAGCTCGGTGATGGTTTTAATTTTCTCCCCCTCCCCCTTGCGTATGGGCGATGGGGTTTTATTGAAGACCCGTAATGCCTCCGGTTTTGATTTAGTGTTTTGGAGTTTGTGATCTCATTGCCCGGTATGGAAAATATTAGACAGGGTCTGCAGATTGCATGCAGGAAAAGACCCGCATCACCACAGTGGGCTGAGCATTCGTCCCCAGCGCCCCAGTGCCCCAATAAGCCAAAAGTGCAGCCATTGAAATCAATGCTGAGATTTGTGTCTTGGATAGAGGCCCCCTCAGCCAGCCCTGCCGAAGCAAGGCTTCTTGAAGACACTGATTCTCCCCAAGGCTGCACTTTGGTCACCAAAGGAGCCTTAGAATGTTCTAATACTAGGGTCCCACTTGTAGATTCTAGCTGAATTTTTGAGGGAGGAGACTGAGGGTTTTAAGAGCTGCCCAGGTGATTCCAATGTGAATTAAAGGGTTGAAAATATCCACTTTAGAGGGGATGATGTAATTCGATGCTTCCTGCTTTGCAACTGTTTTCCAGGATATAGGACTGGCTGGCAAGTGACCTGCCTCGCTCACCTCCGTGGGTACTTTTAACATGACACATGAGAATATGTTTAACTCCATGGAGCAAACGTCTTTCCTGTGCATTTTTGCCCTGTGCCACTTTGGCCCCTCTCAGAACCAGCCGAAGAGGGGGAAGGCTGCCTTCTCAGACTTGCTGGGCTTCCACAGGTTTGCTGTTTTTAAAAGCAAGAACCCTGTCTCTCTGTGCTCATACAGGTGATCGCAGCCTCCCGTTGAAGCGTAACCATGTGCACAGGGAACTGTGGTGGGGAGGGATCATGGAGACAGAGATTGACTTAACCCTTGGCCCGATGAAGAGGGACTTGGAGAGAAATGGCAACGAATTTAAGCACTGCCCAACAGGGAGCTACAGAAACTCCATTGTCCAAGGAGGTGGGAAATGAACTGCCCTTTTAAACAGGGTTAGTTAACTCTGCCCTTTTGCCATGTAAGGTAGCAGGGCAGGCATAACCCTCCAGGTTCTGGTAGCATCGAAGACTGAATCTTTTTAAGGGCTAAGCATAGCTTAGTATTTTTATGACTGTTTCCATGCGTCACATTATTTAATGGCCACGCACATTGTCAGGGGTAAACTTTTTCAGAGTGGCTGCTGCAGGGTTGCATTTTAGATCTTAGAGCTTCTTGCACCGCCCCCCCCCAGATGGCTGGCTTGTTGTGATAATGACTAAAGTGTCAATTCGTAGGGAGGGTAAGGGGGGAGGAAATAGAAAAATGTTTCACTTATCCTCTGCAAAGTCTCCGAAGTCATTAAAAGGAAACTCCTTTTCATTTTTAATTAGCCCCATCTTGCTAGTAAGGGTGAAGATTTGGACTGCTTTATTTGATCTAGATTGTTTTCTAAGTTTGTGCATATAATATGAACTGCATTTCGTTTTTAAACAAGTTCCAAGAAAATCTGAGGTTAACTCTGTTGCTGCAGGGCCTCCAGGTCCTCAACCTTTAAGGTACATGTTTTTAAGATCCAGTTTAGCCATAACATTTGTGTCTAAGTCACTACAAGATCAAGAGGACAAATACAGATTTCAGTGGGGCTTTTAGATCTCGTTCATTTTTTAAGATCTTACGTGGGCACCGCTTGAGAAGATCTTAAAATGTCTATTTTAGGAATCACATCCATTTTTTAAAGTGTCTTGTAAAAACTTTATTGTGTTCATGTATTTTAATAAGATGATACTGTTCCTGTTATGTTCTAAGGTAATTTTAAAATAACTTAAAGGTACAGGGAAATTAATCATAATAATAACAATAAAAATTAGAATGCCTTCAAAATGATTCGGCATTTCTCAGCAACAACCAGAAGCTTAAGGTTTAGAGAGCTGTACCCAAGGCAATACCAGATGTAGAACTCGGCAACAGGACACAGGCCTTCCAAATGGATGTGCTGAGAAAACGAGTTTTGACAGGGTTTCTTAGCATCGAGATGTTGGCAAAGTGGATACATGAATTAATACCCATCCAACTGGGAAATGCTCAGCATTGGGAATATTGCCTCTTGACAGGCCATCCAGGGAGAGGTTGCCTCCCCCGTGACCTGGCAGCATAGAGGTGCTGTCCATTTCACTTTCCGTAATAACACCTCCAGCTGAGCTAAGACTCTGCTGGGTCTAATCTCCTTCTGTAATTGTATCTCACAAAATACAAGCCAGGCCGTGATATGAGAAGCTGGTCTTTGCATGTGTGGGACATGTGTTCGCGTTTGCCATGTCAGCCGACTGATGTGGGCAGAACGAATCTGGCACTTTCATCTTGGTTTCTCTTTAAGCTGGGGCATAAGGTAACTGGAAGGGGTTGGCTGGGGCTCAGGGCACAGCGGAGCTTCAGTCTGAACAAGTGACCCTCCGTGAGGTGAATAGTGGTTTGATTTCCTCTGGGTCCCATGTCCTCCTGGCTTCTTAGGCTGGGTTCCTGCTGCCCCCCATTACGGAGAGACTGGGATTTCATCGGAGGGTCTTCTGTTCTTATTGTACCTCTGGAGCTTCTCTTTGTGTAGTAGTATTGAAGCTGCTGGGAGGTTGGAGGAATTTATGATCAGATGGGAGCCGAGCTGAGCTGCTATCCACAGCGAGAACACATGTGTGAGTGCCATCGTGAAAACAGCACAGAGAGGTGGACTCGACCTCTTCATTTTTATCTTTTTTTCACTGGAGTATAGTTGTTTCACATGCTGTGTTTGCTGGGTAGCAAAGTGAATCAGCCATACAAAGACATATATCCCCTCTTTTCTGGATTCTCTCCCCGTTTAGATCACCATGGAGTATGGAGTAGAGTTCCCTGAACTATACAGTAGGTTCTCGTTCGTTATCTATTGTATGCACAGTAGTGTTTGTGTATCAATCCCAGTCTCTCAACTCATCCCACCCAGTCCTTTCCCCTTGGTCCCCATATGTTTGTTCTCTACATCTATGTCTCTGTTTCTGCTTCGCACATAAGATCACCCATACCATTTTCCTACGTTCCACATATACGTGTTAATATACTATATTTGTTTTTCTCCTTCTGACTTACTTCGCCCTGTAGACGTGTCCTCCTTAAAGATGATGCCTCTAAAGGTCCAAAGTGCATATGCATCTCAGATTCAGTAAAGGACCTGGCTACAGAAAAGTTCAGTATGGCTGAGTCGAGACTGTTTATTCCCTCTGAAGTCTCAGGTTGGAATCCAGGCTCTGCCACTTCCTGGGCTTCCCTGCTGGCTCAGGGTTAAAGCATCTGCCTCTAATGCGGCTGTGCTCTCAGTCTCTCCAGGATAGGGTCGTAACAAGGATGTGCAGCCTGACTGTGGAAAATGCTTCATAGCCGCAGCTGGCTACTCTGTGGCCCTTATTCCCTTTATATTGGTTTTCTGTATTTTTTATGAAACTCATGCATTTTAATTTTTTTGTCTCTTTGATAAGGCATCTGTTACACATGCAGTGGGTGATTTGCTGATAGAAATGTTTATAAACCAAGCTGTCTTAAATCAGGTCTGGGGAAGGAAACAGCTTCAAGGTACTTTCCTGAGTTTCTGTTTGTTTGCCACGTGCTTTTCGTGGTTCCTCCTGGGGAAGGGACGCTCCTGGGGAGCCAGGGTACGCAGTGAAGAGGTGGTGAGTGGTGGCTGTAAACAGTCCAGTCTGTGGAAGCTGAGGAAGAAGGAAACCCATCGATGGTCCATGGTTTTCCTGAGTCCTGGGAGGACAGTGGTTCTTAACCAGGCTGACTTCCTGCAATGCTGGCCCCACACTCACAGAACTCCAGGCTTGTTCTGGCTTTACCCCTGGAACACCAAGCTCTTTCTTTGTCAGAAAGAAGAAGATCTTATGTCTCTGTTTGCTTTCTTGCTCTTTTTTGTCCTGAGTTTTTCCTTCCTTGTTTACCTTCTGAACATGTTCTTTCTGCTCGAGGATGTGCAGGGGGCTCCCTCCAGGGATGGGCCCTGTTCTTTGTGAACCAAAGCTTGGGCCAGGCTATCCGGAGACTATCTCTGTGGCTCTCAGTGTTGGGTGCCCTCAACAGAGTGGGAGTGGGGTTTGAGTTCCTGCCTACCACAAATTACCATTCCCCTCCCCCAGATTTGCATCTCTCTCACATTTTAACTTTTCCCCATTCCCTGAAATGCTTCAGCTCCAAGGTGTTGGTGAAATGGCCACTTTGATTCCTGAAAAGCTCACCCCCTTGGGATAACCAGGCTGTTCCTCGTTCCTTATTAATTTGGGCAGTGTGCTTGAGTAACCTGATGGCCTCAGTTGACTCTGGGGCCAGGCACCCTCAGTACAGCCATGCCCCGACCCCCCAACACCGTCCCACCCCAGGTCTGAGCCCTCACCCCTCACTGCTGGCAGCAGCCTTGAGCTCCCAGCTGAGAGCCCACCCCCCTGCTTCGACCGATGACAGCTGTCCCATGCAAAGAGACACCCCTTCGTGAGGCTAGCTCACAACCCATGACTGTGCATGTGAGGACACAGAAACCTCAGTGGGGACAACCGTGAAGGGCTATCCCAGGGCCAGGGCTTGGCTCCTGCCCAGTCCTGGCCTATTACCTCTGAAGATGTTGTTCACAGCAAGAACACCTCACAGCAAACATCCTACCACAGATCCTGACTCAGCCCACTTCCCAGGGAACCCGGACCGTGACACACAGTTACCTCCTTTGCCAACCATGTGGGTTTTTTCCAGCCGTGTCCTTGCTCCAGAGATGAAGCTTGGAGGCATGGAGATAAAATCACGGCCACTGAATCACATGGCGAGGGCCAGAGTGGCCACCCAGTCATCCTCCTGGCGGGCTGAAGGAGATGCTCCAAGCAGGTGGGATGTCTACCTGGAGAGGTGACTGGACTCAGGTCCCCTGGAGCCCACAGTGGGCTGGCTGGACTGCAGCAAGACCATCTCAGATTCACACCAGGGATTGAGAATCTGAGAGGCAGAGGGAAGACAACAAATAGGAAAGTAAGAGGGCTCCTTCCCTCCCACCTTCAAACGCAGTGATTTTAAAATGTGGTCTGGCTCTGTTTCCAGCACATGTGAATTTCTGGAATGAAAATACAACAGAACCTCCTAAGGATGCCACAAATTAGAACTTGGGAACATGAACTGTGTTGGTGGGCTAGTGCCAGCTCTAAAAAATAGCTTCATTGAGCAAATTAATCAAGTAGCTTCAATTACAACGGAAACATATCTACTGAGAAAGAAATTATTTTCAGACTTTTAGGAGCTTATGTTAATGTGTAATTCATGCGAGCAAATGTGAAGTTCTTTTTACAATCAACACACGGTGGTAATTCAAGGATTGGGAACAAGATGCCGTTTTCACTCTTTGTGGACGCTATGTTCTGGTTACAATTTCTGAAATTTGGGTGTGTAGCCTCTGCTGGGGCTGGGCAGTGAGAGAGAAGGCACTCCCAACCATGCAAAATCACGTCTTCCTAGAGACTTTGCTTTCTAATGCAGAGGGTGAAGTTTCGACCCCTGGTCGGAGAACTAAGATCCCACAGGGAGCAAGGCCAAAACAAAGCAAAACAAAAAACCAGGGGGGAAAAGCACACACATCTTTCTAAAATGTCAATCTCACCCAATGATTTTGGAAAATAACATGATTTTGATATCCAAACAAGCACAAGTGTTCAGGCATAGGAAAAAAATTGTTACCCTTTTTAAGAAAAACAGAAGATATCAAAAATGCAACCTTTGCTCCCTGGACCCTGTGGCCAGGCAGGGTTCTGGCCCAGGGCATCAAGACAGGTGCTGTGGAGGAATCCTTGGAGCCCCACTGTAGGCAGAGCAATCAGAGGTGAAGCCATGGTTTCAAACCAAGAAAGGTCACGTATGGTCAGGGGCCACTGAGTGTTCCAGGGGGGAGTCAACATCTGAGATGTACCTGGAAAAGTGAGTTTTGACAAGCGGAGGCCCAGAGGGTGAAGGAGGGGCAGGAAGGGCCCTTCCAGGAAAGAGAAGGTGAGCAAAGGAAGGTCACAGGAAGGCAAGAGTGAAGAGGAAAGAGTTAGGCTGAGACAGGAGCAGGGCCCCAGCCAGAGAGTGAGGGCAGAAAAAAGCAGGAAAGAGGGTTAAGGCTATGCAGTGTTGAGCCTGCAAGTTAAACGACAGCTATGGAAGCGGGCATGCCAGAAGCGGGGGGCTGAGGAGTTCAAGCCCCTGTCCTGTGGGGAGTCCTGTGGGGACTTTAGCACACAGACGGGGTGCAGACCAAAGACACCACCTGGTCAACCACTGTCAGCCTGAGGCATGTCGTTGAACCTCAGTCTTTCCATCTGGGGAATGGAGTCACAAGATAATGCATTTCTTTTTTTTCCCCCATAATATTTATTTATTTGGGTCTTAGGGTCTGGGTCTTAGTTGTGGCATGTAGGATCTTTAGTTGCATCTCTAGTTCCTCCTCAACCAGGGATTGAACCCACGTCCCCTGCATTGGGAGCATGGAGTCTTAGCCCCTGGACCACCAGGGAAGTCCCAAGAATGCATTTCTTGAAGTCAAGAGGCTTAAATGAGGCCAAGAAGACAGGGCAGGCTCTAGGGCTGGTGTCAGCTGAGTAGCAAGAGCTCGATAAATGATTGTTGTGATAATAATAATCATTAATGATTATAATCACATATAACAATTTTATTATACTTGTCATCATGGGTCTCAAGATGAATCAGAGAAACAGTGAGAAATCAGGAGGAAGCCAGGTGAGCTGTGACCTGGGAATGCTGAAGGGGAAGGACGCCCAGGCAGGCGTTTTGCTCTGCTAATTGTAAAATGATCTCAGTTATGCATGAAGGCAGAGTTTCTGCAAGCCGTGGCCTGCTGGCCTCTGATGTATTTTTTCCTGGAGAACAACAGAACTTCATTCCTAAGGAGTCCTCACAGTCAGATATGTTTTCCCGGCATTCTCCTCCCCAAATCCTGCCCCCTCCCGCCAATTTCCACCCAATTGTCTCAGTACTGGAAATAGCCACTGGGAAAAAGGGGCAGCTTTGAGCTTCACCTTCAGAGGCCAAGAGAGAAAGAAAGGTACCCTGTCTGGGACTTCCCTAGGATCCTGGGCTGGATGGTCAAAGTCTATGGGTCTTGACAGCCAGCCACACCTACCAATAACCAGCCATCTCTTCCCAGAAGTGACCATGGACCTTTGGGACCATGGACCACTCTTTTTAGAATTTCATTCTTTTTGTCAATAGGTAATACATTCATATGACTCAAGTTCCCAAAAGATTTAAAGTGGTCGCCTTTAAGTAGTCTGGTTCTCACCCACATCCTGCCCTGTTCCCTCCTGAAGTATACAGGGTCCCACTTTTACCCATTGTTTTTGTCTCCTTTGATGCAAATAAATGCAAACACGTGGTCTTTTCCACCCTTTCTTTCACAAAAGGAAGCATGCCAGGCTCCCTGTCCTGCACTCAGCTGTTTTCACGCATCCTAGAGAACTTTCCATATCAGAGCAGAGAATACTTCACGATCTTCTTTTGTTAGCTGCGTAGTATTCTGCCATCTGAGTTCAGCATTTATTCAGCCTCTTAATTGTGTCTAATCTTTTGCAGTTTTGTGGCCACACTGGTACACCTCTGTGGGGTCAATTCCAGAAGTGCCAGAGGCTACATACATTTGTCACCCTGATAAATGTTGCCAAATGATCCTCTACAGGAGCCGTACCATTTTGCACTCCCGAGAGCAACTTTTTCAGCCTGTCTTTTAGGGGCTAGATGGGGGTAGTATGTAAAGAAGGAAATGGCAATCCACTCCAATATTCTTGCCTGGAAAATCCCCATAGACAGAGGAGCCTGGCAGGTTCTAGTCTATGGGGTCACGAAGAGTCAGACACAATTGAGCAACTAACACTGGGGGGTATTATGATAGTTATAGTTGGCGTTTCTCTTTGTAGGAGTGAAATGGAACACTTTTTCATATTTCAGGCCTTTTCATGGTTTTTTTTTTAATTTGAGATATCTTTACCCATTTTTTTCTATTAGATCTTTTCTCAGTTTCTAGAATATCTTCACATACTGGGGAGATTCACACTTCCTCTGCAATGTGTTTTTCCCCCAGTTTCTCACTTATCTTTTTGACTTTGCTTATAGTGATATTTTTCATCCAGAAATCCTTGACTCTTAAGAGTCAGATTGCTCTTGCTTTGTTTTAATTTTCTGGCTTTGGGCACCAGAAAATTTGGCACTCTTAGAAAAGTTGGCACTCTTAGAAAAGTTTTCCTTGCTCCATAATGTGCAGAATTCCCTCACGTTTCCATCTGGTACTTTCCTAGTTTCGCTTTCTTAAATTTAATCTATGACCCATGGGCATGAACTCGAGTGTATGGGGGGAGGTGTGGTTCTGACTTTCTCCAGAGGGTTACCTGGTAAAGGAACCCCTCATAAGAACCCAGGCAATTCTTAGCCTGACAATAACTGAAGCCTTTTACCTGCGCGCTCAGCCTCCTGTCACTCCCTGTGTATAAACGATTGCCCAGGACTCATTCTAAACTACCTCTCTGACCACACTGTTCTCCAGTCTGAACCAGCCAGCACTTTGCCATGCCTGCTCTGCAGCCACTGCGGTTGACCCAACAGCCCCTTCCACAGATGGCCCAGCTCTGGGTCACCAAAGAAAGAGGTTCCTCTTTCACAGTTCTTGCCCCCCAAGTCATTCTGCCCTCCAGGGGTGGTGTCCTCCAGCGGTGCCCTCTCTCTCCCTGGATCACCAGACTCTTGAAGGGAGACACAGAAGGAATAGAATAAAGTGGTTCAAACAAACAGCAGCAATAATGTAATTTATTATGCAATCTCATTAAGCCCAAGACACTGCTCTTGACACTTTGCATGCATCCACAGCATTCACCATAGGGCCTAGGCTCTGTGTGTTCAAAAAACATCATCTACACTTCTGGCTTTCTCCAGCCTTTCATCCTCTATGAGGTCTCACTCTCTCTCTCTTTTTCTTTTTTTTTGGCTGTACTGCATGGCATGTGAGATCCTAGTTCCCCAACCAGGGAGCAAACCCTCATCCGCTGCAGTAGAAGCACTGAGTCTTAACCACTGGACTTCCAGTAAGTCTCTGAGGTCTCTATTTTTGCTACTGGCCTACTAGCTCTTTCTGGAACAAGATGGAATTTAAAAATTGTCTTCGAGTCTTTTATAGCTCTCATGAAAATCTGTCCATTAATAAGACTGGCGACATCTGAACCTAGTAGTCAGTCTTCACAGAAGAGGAGCAGCCAGACCTGTGTGCCTCCCTGGGATGCAATAGGAGGCCCTGGGCCCAAGGAGTGAACTGGAATCTGATCCAGACTCTAGGTCTCATCACCAGCCTACTGTAGGTAGAAGATGAAGGTTGTTTAAATGACCTTACAGGGATGTAATTAGCCCAGTCTAAAATGTGGGAAAATCTACAAAGCAAGGACTCAGTTTATTCAACAAATAAATGACAAAAGAGAAAGAAGGGAGGGCATATAATAGACAAAAATAACATTAAAATACACAAAAGAGACCTAAGAGATGTATCAACCAGTGGAAAGGGTTGACTTTGTTAGAATCATAATTCAAACAAAGCAACTGCAAATACTCATTTTTTAAATCAATCCTGGAAATGTGAACACTGGAAAAATATTAGAAGATGCTAAGAAATCATTGTTAAGTGTTTAGGTGTAAACAGTGTTACGATTTTTTTTTCTAATTCTCATCTCTTAACTCTACATTCTTACTTACATACTTATATACTCTTACATAAATACTTAAATACATACTCTTAACTCTACATACTAAAATATTTACTAAATATTACTAAAATATTTACCAACCCAGTGGTATCTGGGATTGGCTTTTACATAATCCAGCAAAAACACTTGGTGTGTTCCAGGACCCCTCTTAACCCATGCCTGCTAAGTCCCAAGCTGCTCATGGGCAGGGACCAAGCCCTACACCTTTGTCCAGGGCTGGCATTTCTGGGAAGTATTTGCTGAATTTCCTGAGCGTGGAGCCACTTGAGCCCAGGAGCTTAGCAAGAGCTATCAACTCCCCGTAAGTGTCTGGAAAATAAAAAACTAATGTGATCCACTTCAAATGGTCCTTAAGTTTTTTACTATCTCATTCCCAGACATGGCTGAACTCAGACAGCTCTCCAAAGACGAGCCAAAGCCAACTGCTCTGCTCTCTTCCTAAATGTCCACTTCCTGCTCACCTGTCACGTATAGATCTACAGTTCTTGTTCTTGAGCAGCATATAGATCTAAACTGGAAGGCAATGTACATATAATGTGCAGCAGTCTGTTCTCATCTTGACTTTATTACCAAGTCACCATGGAGACCCTGAAAGCCTTGTCTGCCAGTTTTCTCCAGATGAGACCCTGGGGAGAATTTCTCGGGGACCCTCCTCTCCCATTTGTCTTTCTCAAAGAACTGGTCTGTTTTCTCTTCAGATGCAGAGCTGTTTAACCCGTCATGTTTTCCCCAAATGTTAATGTCCAACTGCGATAAGTATATTTGTATATTATTGCTAGGGCATTTCCCTCAAGATCCTTCTGTGATCTTCCTGTTTTATTGGTCTTATTGATATGCAACCTTATCGATAGGTTGTGTGTGCATGCTAAGTCACTTCAGTCATATCCAATTCTTTGTGTTCCTAGGGACTGTAGCCCTCTGGGCTCTTCTGTCCATGGGATTCTCCAAGCAAGAATGCTGGAGTGGGTTGCCCTGCCCTTCTCCAGGGGATCTCCCTGACCTAGGGATCGAACCCATGTCTCTTACATCTCCTGCATTGGCAAGAGGGTTCATTACCACTAGTGCCACCTGGGAAGCTATCAATAGAATAACTTGATATAAAATAAAACAGATATTTTGAATTTTCAAAGCAGCCTAACAATTGCCATAGTTTCAGACTCTACTGGGTGTGATGGTGACAAAGTCAGGTTTTGACATTACGGAGTGATGGCCTGGTGCCTAGAGGGGAAGTCCTCTCACTGTTGATAATGTTCTCATATCAAACAGCTCTAACTATGGGTAGTTTTTTTCAGCCACCAGAAAATAAACCTCATCTGTTTTCTTCATCTCCAAGATCACACTTTTTGTGAGTTGTTATGGACAGCAAAGTGATCACCATGTTATTTGCAATAACCACTAGCAGATTCTGCTCCCAGCTCCACAATGAAGGCAGAAACCAGAGCGTAGCATGGAGCTCAGATACAGGAATGATGCCATGCACCATACTGTTCAGTGACCTTAGCCCTAGGACTCCTCTTTTGTTTCATTTTGCTTTGTTTTATTATAGTTGATTTACAATGTGTTATTAATAATTTCTGCTGTATAGCAAAGTGATTCAGTTATATATACATATTTCCTTTTATCCTTTTCCATGATGGTTTATCACAGGATATTGAATCTGTCTCTCTGTGCTATACAGTAGGACCTTGTTATTTATCTGTTCTATGTGTAAAAGTTCCTATCTGTTAATGCCAACCTCCCACTCCATCCCTCTGCCAACTTCCTCCCCGTTGGCAACCCCCAATGTTTTCTCTATGCCTAGGACTTGTTCTTGATCTTGGCTTCGCCTTTATGTGGTCCCATAGAGACATCTGTGGATGTCAGTCTTCCTGAGCCCCATGGCTCCTGGCAGTTCGAGGAGGTCTGAGTCCCCCCACCACCAGTGGGACCAGCTTGCACATGAACTGTCCTACACCAGAGCTTCCCCAGACAAGAACAGCCCCTGAGACACGGGGCCCCAGCCAGGGTGTCAGCGATGCCCAATGACAAAGGAGGCTCCCATAGTCCCTGGAGCACTGCGGGGAGAAAGAAATTATTTACTATTTCCAGCTAGGAATAACCTGCATTGTGTTACACTCACAATTCAGGTCATGGAAACCTACAGTTCTGTTCCAAAACAGAACTGGAACCCTAAGAGTTGGAGGCCTTCCTGTATTGAAAAGAATACAGCAAATTAAAAAATGAAAAAGAGATACTTTGAAATCCAAAGATAAGTGCTCAGAGGAAACATTCCATTTATGCTTAGAAATAGAAGCTGCTTCAGGAGCTAAACGTCTGAGGTGAGGATAGTTATATTCAGGTGCCCAGCCCTTGAGGAATGTGGCATTAAACACTGGGAGGTGCAGACACAGAGCAAATAAACTGCTGCAGGGGGCTAAGAGGAGGCAACGTGGGTGCTTTTTGATGACACAGTCTTTACCTAAGCAGATACGGGGGAATGGATGCCAACTCACATGGAGGAAATGCCAACTTGGGGTTTAGCCCCCCAAGGTCCACAGCTGATGAATGACCCGTTTGGTCAGCTCCCCCAGACTGCTGCAAACAATCAAGGCAGCTGGCCCACCGTGACAATGTCCCTCTTCAGTACCACATGGGCCGGAACCGACGTGCTCTTTCCTGGCCTTGATCGTGAGAGCTTCCCACGGGCCTGCTTCAGGCCAGGCATTGTTCAAAGATTTGTACGTACATCTTGCATGAGGCCAAACTGACATCACATCGTCCCCATTGTACAGATGAGGAAATTGAAGTACAAAGAGGACAGCTCGTGCCCGGCCACACAAACCAGAAAGTGGCTGAGTCCGGATCTGAATCTGGCATCTGCCTTCATAGCGCACACTGGGGCACAGACACTGTTCTCAGTTCAGGAGTCTTCAGCGTTCCTCTGAGACCTAACACACGGCTCACTTGAAATTCCCCAGAACTGATTTCTGGGCAGTGGGCTCTCCAAGTACTGAAGGTCTCCCACCCATCCCTCACTCCCCACCTAGCCAAGTGTTGACTGCTCATCAGGCAGTGGCTGGTAGAAGGGGAGGTAATGAAGGACAGTTGGGAAATTTGGCAAAGCCTGGTTTCAAAAATGTTTGGTAGAGGAGACTCTCAGAGGTGATTTATAAAGTGAAGACTTGGGGTAATTTGAAGGCTTCAATTATCTGTCCATTCCTTTTTAACTGGAGGTCCCAGGTCCCATGGGCTACAGGTCCCCAACCCTTTAAAATGGATTGTGAAACTTTGCCTCTGTATATTTTCTCAAGAGAGCATCCTTTGTTTTCATCATATTTCCAAAGAGTTTAGCTAAAGATCTCAAATCATCAGGGTCTTTGTTACTTAAACTTGTGGATAAATGAAAAGTTCATTGTGAAACAGGCTACATGATGGCAAACCGAACAACCACTAAGGGCAGCACAATTAATTTTATTGTTTTCTATCAGGGTCAATACAGCATTTTATAAAACACATGGAACATGGAATCAGAGGACCTCAGTTCTCAAACCAGCTCAGCCACTGACCAGCTGTGCATCACAAGGAAAGTCTTGAATTTCCTGAAATCGCAGCTGGCTTATCTGTAGAAGGAGCATAACAAGAAGAGACAGTCTATGAAATTGGGCCTTGCACTTTAGCCCTGCAAAGTGTCCATGGTATTTTCCTAAGCTTCTAAGAGAGATCTGGAGGACCTGCCATCATCTCACCTGCCCGCACCCACCCCAGACCTTTTGCATCCCTGAGAGATGGGCGTGGGGATGAAGGGCTGGCTCTTGTCAGTTCTTGAGTTGAAAGTGGGGAAATACTGTGGGCTTTCTCTGGCTGCAGGGGCTCCTGAGAGGCCCCAGGGCTGTGGTGAAGGCTCCAGAGAGGAGTGAGTCTCCAGGGCTGCAGGTGGGCTGCCAGCGATGATGAAAACCTCAGGGCCGCCTTCACCCTCATACGGGGTCGGCTTGAGTAGCCGCAGCTCTGGCTCAGGACCTGGTCCACACTGACCTCCGTGGACTGGGCTGGGGACACAGCATCCCCAGATTACCTGTCTGCCTTCCTCGGTTTCCAAGGTCCTAAACTCCAGCTGTCATTCCAAACCCTGTTGCAGAGTCCCTCTCAGACCCCAGAATGCTCTTCAGGGCTCTCCATTTGAAATAATTTATATTCTTTGGTCTGGTGGCTTTGTATCGCTGAGCCTAATGACTGTTTCTACTTAATTCTCAGATGCTTAATTATAGTGGAACACTTCAACACCATTAAATTAAAACAAGCTACCAGCTCACTTTTGATTGTGGCCTGGCACCCTTCCCAATGACGTTTGCAGCAATATCAGACATTTAATTCGTACCACACATTTTGCTAACTTCAGACCAAAATGGGAAAAATGCCTTCTGCAAAGGCACTTCTGAGCTGAGGACGTGTCCACTGGGGAGAGGGTTTGGGCAGGACATCTCATCTGCTAATGGGTATTCAGTGTTTCGAGGTGACCAGAGTCCCTTGTCTTGGAATATAATTTTTCCAATTTAGTTTGAATAAGGACTGCTTACATTACATTTGTGAAAGCTAATGGAATTACACATTTCTTGTAATCATGCTCTTGTTTACACAGCCATGTGACACTGAGCCTATTATATGGACTTGGCAAATGAGCAGACATTAAGCCCCAGCCTTTTGCTGTGGAAAGTAAACTTTTTAGGTGCCACGAAACCCAGCCACACAGGTACATATGTTTGAAGGGAGCTGAGGGCAACCGAAGGCCCCTGTAAGATAATATTCTTTGGGAATGGATGTTAAGAGTTAGCTTGTGTCTTTACAACATCAGTCATATGAGTATTGTTTGCATCTGACAGTTTTTCTTTTAAGATTAATGTGCTTATGAAAACCTTGTGCGTTCCTCTACGAGGCAAGCTTGAAATCCATCAGCATTACCATCGGAATGACACAAAGCTGGGAGAGCAAACCAAATGACAAACAGAATCTGGTTTTCAGAGGCCAGTGTGTGTTGAAGAGAAATGATCTGAAGCCAAATTTGGCCTCCTTCCAGAAATTCCTCCTGCTGCACTGTTGGCACGGCCCACAGGAGAGGGAGTGGGGAGGTGGGCAGATGAACATGGGAGGGGGGACAGGACCGCAGGGAGAGGGGAGTCAGAAAGGAAGCATGATTGATCGAAAGACTTTACAGCAAACAATAGTCATATGTAAAACCAAGCCGTGGAGAAAAGCTTTGTGGAAAATGGGCTTTTTCTGGATCATTAGGGAAAGTCATTTCAAATATCAACGTGTGACATGCAGTTGCTGATGTGCAGTTGAAATGCAAGATGGTTGGATTTGAGAAGAACTGTGAAGGGGAGAGAATCAAGAAGGACATCAACATTCTGCAAAGGGATGCTTGAGCTCAAGGGCAGGGGAGGCAAAATGTGACTTGGTCTCTCGGCCGAGAGGAAGTCAAATCGGAGTCAAGCTCAAGAAATCAGGGTGATGTCTGTGAAAGCAGACGTGCTTTGGGCACTTGCAGGACTCAGGACAGAGCATCATCAAGACAGAGAACTGAGGCTGGGCTGGGCAGACAGAATGGTAGGCAGTGGGAGTGGGCAGGGACCCTCGCCCCCCGCAACTGGGCATCTGGGTTGAGCTGAGAAGGAAGGAGAGATCTCTCACCCAGTGCCCCGTCCTATGGGCTACCACCTTTCCTGACCTCAGATCAATTCACTTCATATCAGCTGGGCCAGATCCCACTTTCTCGGCTCGGAAAGTGGGTGGCCAGAAATAGAAGAAAACAACGTGGCCAAGTTCCCTCGATTGCAGCCTTTTTGAGTCCCAAATCACTTCCAAATGCAGCAGCCAGTGGAACGCCAAGAGATCGCACTGCCTGCGGCAACGGCACACTGAGATGTGATGAATCGATGAAGCGGTGGGACTCCGGGGCAGCTGTGCCAGCAGAGCCAGCCAAGAGGCTGTCACTGCCCCGGGGAGTCGGGATGCCTTCATTGCGGGGCAGGGGGGTGGGGAGGGTGGATACTGGGTTTTCACACCCTCCCAGCCTGGGCCTGCACTTTTGGCAGGGGTTGCTTCCAACAAGTGAGGCCTGGCGTCTGGCTTGGGAGAAGCTGCAGAAGACCCAGCATCTGAAACAGACACGGAGCCAAGAGCGAGGAAGATGGAGTGACAGAGAGCAAATCCCGTCAGCTGCCTGGGACCCGTTCCTAGACATCGCATCTGGGGACCCCTGGCAGCTGCGGGCCTCAGAGAAGCTCGAGTGAGCACTTCCAAGCCCCGCCGTCCATGAAGGCTGCATACACATCTCCGCTGCCTTCAAGGAGGGAAGAGAGGCTGGGGGCCAAGGCTGCAGCCGCTGGTGCCCAAGCGCCTCCCCAGCCTCTCTCATCTGCGGCTAGATGAGGACCATCCTGTGTGTATTCACTGTGTGGGCTAACTAGCGTGTCCAGGGATGTTTGAGAGCAGAAACTTCTATAATGCAAAAACGCGTCTTCACCTTGTCTTCTCGTGATGCTGGGCAGATTCCTCTGACCCCACGCCCCCTCCATGATTTCTTTCCTGTGGAGGGGGCCCTATTCAAAGCCATCGTTGTGGGAAGATGTAATGGTCCGGAACTGGGTGAAACCTCTGCCAGGCTCTTTTTATTTTAATCTACACGTTCTGTAGGAGGGAGGTGGCCAGGCGAGTGGGTCTAGCCTTCCAGTCTCAGTCCTGTCGCTCACTCCCAAGGCTGCCTGGAACAGATCATTAACAACCCGGCTCCTCGACCCTCACCTGTGAAACAGGAGTAACAGGGACCACAGGTGCAGGAAACAGTGGCCATGAGAAATTTATGGGTCACTGGGTTTTTAAATCGTCATCATAGACCTTGGCTATGATTTTTTTCAGAGTTAAGCTCAAACTCTTGAAAGATAAATAAATGGAGGGCATTTAAACATAGTTAAAAGGAGCATCTTTCTTGTGTTGGTGATATGGATCTATCTATTCCATTTGGGTGACCTAAAGCTCCTGAAAATCCAATATTTCCTTCATTCTCAGTAAATAAATCCAGTTTTCTTTCTCTCCCCCATAACCGTGCCCATAAACCAGCCCATTCCTCTGTTGTGCCATGAAGAGGTCCAGAGGGGACTTGATTGTACAAGCTTATGAGAGCTTACTTAACACATCACTTCTTTTTTCCCTGCTCCCTGGTGGATTTTGGAAATGTTCGCAATCCATGGAAATGAATGGTGCCTCCATCCTTGAGGGTGCTTGGTGACTCCCACCCCTTCAATAGGTCAGAAATGGTAAGTCCTCAAAGGCTCTCACAGATGCGAACTTAACTTGCACACGCTGCTATTGCTATGAATGACTGATGAAGACATTCATCACATTTTCTGGTCTGACTCTTCTAAGAGGACTGAACATTCCTCGTCTCCTTTTGAATTACTGGTACGTACACTTATACCCTCTCATTTAAATTTTTTAACCATTTTAACTTACATATGGTAAAATTCAATTTTTGGCATACAGTGGTATGGATTTTGACAAATGCACAGCCGTGTAACCACAACCTAATCAGGACACCCTTCTTTTCTTTCAGGGGGCACTCATAAATATGGCTATACTGATTCTTTAGAATAGTCTCTTTCAGTTCATCTTGAGCCTGGAGAAATAGAGGCTACATGAAGGTCATGGAACTTTTTTTGCTAGGAAAAAAAACAGTTTTTGATGTACTGTCTCATAAGTGTTTCTTGCCTTCATGAAACAAAGTAGATTCCAGGGAAAGAAGTTAATTAAGGTGTGGAGTGGGGGAAAAGCTGGGGGTCAGCAAATGAAATTATCTTTTCACATGAGTTCAAAATCTAACTGTTGTGTACAGCCAAATGGTGTTGTCAGGCTACAGGGATGCTGACTAAGGCATGGATGCTACAACCAAACACCCTGGGCTCAAGGTTTTCTTTTTCTTTTTCCTTTCAGCTTTATTGAGGTATACTGGCTATACAAAAAACCTGCATGTGTTTAATGTATACCATCTGATCATTTATCTGGGTTCAAACTTAGCTGCCACTGTGTGACCTTGGACAAAATGCTTGATTTCTCTATGCCCCAGTGTTCTCATCTGTAAAATAGATTATAATTGCATCCGCCTTATAAAGGCAATGGAAGGATTAAATAAGGACTAAGGCACATGGAGAAGGAAATTGCAACCCACTCCAGTATTTTTGCCTGGAAAATCCCATGAACAGAGGAACCTGGTGGACTACAGTCCATGGGGTCACAAAGAGTCGGACACGACTGAGTGACTTCACTTTCACATTCAAGGCACATGGTATACAGTCAGTAAACATTAGCTATTATTATCCTCATTACCACTGTCAAGAAATCTTATTTTCATGCATGCAGTTCTGTTTCAGATGCCTATGTCTGGATCCAGTTGCAGTGAAAATAAAGCCAAAGGTCAGAGAAAGGGAGTTTGTTTCTGACTTCAGGCAGCTTTTTAATAAAAATCTACCCAGTGAGAGGACTGGTGGAGAAAAATCACAAAACTTTCACGCCAGGGCGGCCAGGATGTCAGAGCACAGTCCCCACAGAGGCACATTCCACCCACTCCTGCACTGCAGTGAGGGGTGGGGCAGGAGGGTGCCTTGGAGGCAGGGGTGCTGTGTGCTACCGAAGATGCTAGCTTTGGATAGAAGGCAGGGGCCCCTGGGCACAGATGCCTCACAGTCCTATTCAGGACCTCAGGTCTGCTGACCACAGGGTCCACTGCTGTATTATCTGTCGCAGTGTAACAGACTGGACACTCTTAGTGCTGTGAAGCAATGTGTGTTTGGTCCTATCCTGGGGGATTTGTGTGCCTGGAGCCTGGAAGGGGCAGAGGGCTGGTGCCTGGTGTCTGCCCCTCTGCATCCGACCAGTGACTCCAGCAGCAGGAGGCTGGGGTCCCCTGGAGGCATCTCTGCTCCCTTGTGTGGCCTGGGCTTGCTCACAGCATGGAGGCCTTGGAACATCTGGAGTTCCAGCCTGTGGCTCAAGGCTCAGTGATCCCATGGATGAGTTGGAAGCTGCAGGCCTGTTGTGACCTCACCTCAGGAGGCCCATGGCATCACTCCCCCACCCCCATGGGTCAGAGGTGAGATCACTGGGCCACAAGCCCACCTGGGTTCGTGGGGAAGAGACATAGACCCCCACCTCTGTGTGCGAGGAGGGTTAGAAATCTGTGGCCACATTTGAAAATCTCCATGCCTGCCCTTGGGCTTCCCAGATGGTGCTGGTGGTAAAGAACCTGCCTGCCAATTCAGGTTAGACGTAAGAGACACGGGTTCAATCCCTGGGTTGGGAAAATGCCCTGGAAAAGGGAATGGCAACCCACTCCAGTATTCTTGCCTGGAGAATTCCGTGGACAGAGGAGCCTGGAGGGCTACACATTCCATGGAGTCACATAGAGTCCGACACGACTGAAGCGTCTAAGCATGCATACCTGTCCTTAATGCGATTTACACTTAAGAGAAATTAGCCAATAAATGTTTTGGTCACACAGCTCAGCTTGCAGGATCTTAGTTCCCTGACCCAGGAATTGAACCCAGGCCCTCAGTAGTGATCATACCAGGTCCAAATCACGGGACAACCAAGGAAGTCCCAGTAAATAATTTTTAAAATGAAAGCTAATTTTAAAAACCATTTTTAAAAGTGCTCACAGGAAGAACATATGGAAAGTGCTCTTTGCTGGCACATATCACTCCACATTCACTCCACTCAGATGTGAAGAAAGAGCTCAGCTGCTTTATCTCCTGTACTGTCTCCACCAGTCATTGTCCCCATCCCAGCAGGGAGACCTAGGTTGCTACTCTGTGGTGTGTCAGGCTCCTTTGGTTTCATTCATCACTTTTGATTTAAAATTGTCTCTGCCAGAGACAAACATAGTAGAGTCCAAACCTGGTCTCCCCAACTGTCTTCCCTGCCTCCTCCTCAAGATGGAGCAGGACTGCTGACACAGTGGGGGGCGGGGGGTCTCCCTCTAGCCCTGCCCACCCTCCTGTGCAGCTGAGGGGTAATGGGTCTGGTCCCCCAGTGAGGGCTGGCTGGGTTCACCAAATCTCCGTTGTGGGGTAGTTCCTGTTCATCTCCCCCCAGGAGCTAGGCAGGTATTCTGGGCCCCTCTCTGTGCTTGGAGAACCAACCTCCCCCCACTCCTCCAGCCCTCTAAGGGGCAAGGGTCTCACCTCATTGACTCCAGCTGCCCCTGTCCCTGTCCCTGTTGCTCCCGCAACACTCTTAGCTACATTCTTGCAACATTTTTACAACAAAGCTACACATTCTTTCACACTCTTTCCATTGAGAGGTGGTGCCTCCATCCTTCTCCCTTGAATCTGAGCAGATCTGTGTCTCCTTTGATCAATGGATTGTGGCTGAAATAAGGTTATGTGACTTTCAAGGCCAAAATATAAAAGACTATGAGAGGTTTCACTTTTGCTGGAACTGTCCCTGTTATAACCATGCAGCGCTGTGTTAGAAGTCAGCTGCACCGCAGGCAGCCATATTGTGAGGAAGCCCAAGCCACACAGAGATAGCACCTGTAGGTGCTCCAGGTGGCAGTTCCCATCCTCCAGCCCAGGACCAGACATGAGAGTGGAGATGCCTCGAGATGATTCCAGGCCTGAGAAATCTGAATTCCTACCTGAGGGCTCAGACAGCATAGAACAGAGATGTGTCATTGTCCCCCCCACCCCATCCTGTGCCCTTCTGAACTCTTGACCCAAGAGTCACGGAGCGTAATACAATGGTTGGTGTTTTATGCAGGACTGCAACAGGAACAACTGTCATGCAACCGCTACCTCCACCCTCGGACATGCGAGGACTGTGGTTCCTTCTGTGCACACAGGAAGCCTGGGGAAGTGAGCTCTGGGCCACCTGTTGGCTGCCCTCGCCTTCCACAGCTGCACTTTTCTTGCAGCCACCAAGTCACCCTGCAGGGTGGTCTTCATCTAGCACACATAGCACACTGCAAAAGATTAGCTTTAACCCTTCAAATATCCAACACACTCTTGCAGGATTTGGACTCGGAAGAGGATAACGGGAACACGTGAATACCTATCTGCCTCTCCTCTCCATCCCCAGGCTGACACACATACCGTCTCTTTACCTTCTCTCTGTGGCATGGACTTCCCTTGTATCCAGTCTCAGGCTTCCCTTTGCCCCTGATTTACAGTAAAACTTCATAATCTGGCCACAGAAGTAAGATCCTGATATACTAAGGCAGCTAAGGAAGTTTAGAACACACCTTTGTCTCTCCCCAAAGGCTGCTTCTCATTGTCAGCATCGGGAACTCCGAATCATCTTCCTTCATACATCAATACACCAATTCTTGTCTCACATCCTTGTTGTAACAATTTGAATCCTCCCGTGGGCAAATGGACCCTTGCAGAGCTGGGAGGAAACCAGAGCTGATATATTCACACTTTTTACCTCTATTCCCTGAGTGAGGTTTTCAACATAGATATTCAGACTGAGATAGCTCCAATAGTAGTAATAATAATCCCTTACGTTGTAAATTGTGCAACTTGAAATGAGATTTCCCTACAATGACTCATTTCTTTGTCCACAGCCATCCTGTGATGGAGTAGGGGTGATCCTTGTTACTGACCAAGAAAGCAAGGTTCAGAGAGTTTCAAAGGCTTACCTGGGGCCACAGAGCAGACAAGTGAGCAAGGGAAGAGTCGAGCCTTTTGCTCTTTCTAATATATCATAAAAGGAGGATTTCCCTGGTAGTCCAATGGTTAAGACTTCACCTTTCCAATGCTGGGGATGTGGGTTTGATTCCGGGTTGGGGAGCTAAGATCCCACATACCTTGCTACCAAAAAACCAAAACATATAACAGAAGCATTATTGTAACAAATTCAATAAAGGAATAAAGACTCAGTCCTCCAGCCTCCCAGGGTCACAATGGCACGTCACTTAGAAATGGAAGCTGTGGGTCATCAGTTGTGTGATACTGAACAGTGCAAGTTTGATTCCACTGACATTTCATCTTAGAACTCCAGCACCAAGGAAGAGAATGCCAACATCATTAAAAAGGGAAAACAGGTGTAAATACACGCAAGACCAGTCCTCACTGGACTCACATCCAGAGCTCACACATCAGGCCTGGACCCTCCTGACACCCCAAGAGCTGGAGGAGTAGAGCCTGCTGAAGCTGGCTTTGGATTACACGGTTCACCACCCAGTGAGTTTTGACACCTCTCTCTGATGTCTCCCCTTCCTCGGAGATGCGAGAACAAGAAGAGAAGATGAAGGCTCTTCCAGAGAAGGGGGGATGTCCTCAAGTGACTTTTTGGGTGTGCTTTCATCCTCTGGGCTCATGAGTCATTTCTTACAGCTTATTGTCAATATTAAGGAAGAACAAGATGTTAAGTGCTGTGAAAAACACAGAATATGTCTGCTTGTGTCTCTCTATTGGGTTTACTAATTTCCAAAATATAAGACATACATAGGGCTTCCCAGCAGCTTAGCTATAAAGATTCCACCTGCAATGCAGAAGACACACCTAGACACTGGTTCTATCCCTGGATCAGGAATATTCCCTGCTGGAGGGCATGGCAACCCACGCCAATATTCTTGCCTGGAGAATCCCACAGATGAGAGGAATCTGGTGGGCTTAAGTCCAGAGGGTCACAAAGAGTCAGACATGACCGAGCAACTTTCACTTTCAATGTCATGTAATAGTACCCCTGATATTTATCAACCTGGAAAGGTGCTCCCTATAGTACATGGTTGAAAAGATATCTAGTTTAGTAACTAGATCTTAACGACTGAGAGCTTATTAGAGATTAAAGAAAAGACAAATGAAATACCTTAGAATCTTGCACTCCTAGGCACTTACACAGAGAAAACTTGAGGCCATAAGCAGCATTCTAACACAAAGAAAACTTCTTTCGTCTGAGTGATCTAAACTGGGGCTTCCTTACTTTTTCTGGAAAAAAAATTTTTACTTTTTTATGCTTTGCCTGTGTTGGGGTTTTCTTGTGAGGAATAGCTTAGATTCTTACAGGAACTTGATGGTGACTTGGATGAGATTTTCTGGAAGAGGTGGTATCTTAAATGAGCCCTACATAAACAAATATCTTCAAAAAGCCTTTGACTCCTGGTCCACTGACCTGTGAATGGGTCAGAATTTGGGCTAGCAGTTTCATCCTCAGGAGGTGTCACCAACCATACAGAGGCAACAGCTTGGAGAAAGACAAAAAAAAAAAAGCATTGATCCAAAGAAGAGCAGAGGAAACTCAAGTTCTTCAAGGCTGCTAGCCTGGCTCATGGGGTAAATACCCAGATCTGAATCAATGAAGATAAACGAGATCACTAAACAAATAACAGACAGGATCAGGAGTGAACTTGTCATTTTGAAATGAGTTCCACTCTTTATGGAGACCACAGGACATTATCATGTATAAAAAGTAGAGCCAGACCCTAATCCCATCTTTTCTGGAGCTGTTCTTATGTCACCCCAGACCCACACTTTGAAACCCACCCCTCCTGCCATCTCACCCTCTCGGAGTTTGGCACTTCCAGTCGTCTGGTGGTTCCAGCAAAAAGCCCAGAAGTCATTCTTGATTCTTCTCTTCTCTTCAGTCCCTACATACAATCCATTATCAAAGCCACGCAATTCTACCTTCAGAACATATCCTGAACTTGACCACTTCTCATCACCTCCATGGCTGCCACCCTAGGCCAAGCCAGCAGCATCCCACACGTGGACCATAGCAGCACTCCTAACTGGTCCTCCTAATACAGCGATCAGAGTTAGCTTTTTAGACTATCCACACCATGTCACCAAACTCAAAACCTACCAGCAGCTTCCTGTAGCACTTAGAGTTGTAGTCAGCCCATAGTACAGCCCCAAGGCCTTTGGGGTCTAGTCCACACCTCCCTCCCCAGCCCTGGCTCTCACCACTCTCACTCGCACCGTCCTGTCCCTTTGCCAGCTTTGCCCCTCACGTCCCTGCGCCCCATCCACATCAGCCTTCATTCCTGCCATCCTGGACAAACCAACCTGGTCCCACTGTTCCACCTGTAGAGAATCTGGCTCACTTCTTCACATCATTCAAATGTCCCCTGTTCAGAGAGCCCTCCTCAAATTTCTTGTATTAGCTCGGAGTAGCTTATAGATTCTAAAATAAACTATTTAAATAACTTCCTGTTTTAGTTAGGTCACATTCAGGTGCAAGTAACAATACAAACATTAAACAACTCAGTTAACAAGAATACCAGAGGCAGACAGTCCCAAGTCTGATTTGGTAGCTTAGCAACACTCTCAAGAGTCAGGCGCTTTTCAACTCTCTGTTCTGCCATCCAAATAACTGGGCTTTTTATCTTCCTAAGTGGTGATGCATGATCACGAGATGGTTGCCACATTTCCAGCTTTCACATCCTTTTACAACCAAGTTCAAGGCAGGAAGCAGGAGTCATCAAGGCAGACCCTCTCCTTTAATCACTGAAGGATTGGGGGATGAGGACGCTTCCATAGAAGCCAACACACTAGGCTTCCCCCTCACATTCCTTTGGCTGGATCTTAGTCCAACAGCTACCCCTAGACCACTTCCTAAAAAGGAGAGTGGAATTTTCATGCTTGTCTTAAAACTAATCAGACTTCTTTGGCAGGAGGATTCACCTCCACTGAGCCATACTGCCACCTTAACAAAATTCATTTGTTAAACTGAGAAAGAACAGGACTGGATGTTAATCAGGAAACCATGGTGTCTGAACCCACCCAGCCCCCATTTTCTTTATCCTCATCCCTGCTTTGTTTTTCTCACAGCACCGATCATGGCCTGAAGCACACTCTGTATTTATCTGTTGCTCATTGTGAGTCCCTCTCACTAAAATGGGACTTTGGGGAATTCTCTGGCTGTCCATGGTTAGGACTTGGCGCTTCTGCTGCCAGGGCCCAGGTTTGATCACTGGTCAGGAAACTTAGATCTTGCAAGTTGCACAGTGCAACTGAAAACAAAAAATTGTTTGTAAGGGAGTATTTTTTAAAAATAAAATAAAATGGGACTTTGCCCACCTTATTCACTCATGAACCCCCAGAATCCCTGACAGTACCTAGGAATCAATAAATATTCACCAAATGAGAGTATGCTGTGTGAGTAAATGGGTTAAACTTGGGATCTTTACATAACCCCTGTCTGGGCCTTATTTTACTCATTTTTTAAAACGACAATTCACCTACCTCTCCCATGAGAGTGGAAGGAGCTAATGCTGGAAAAACTCTTCATACCACGCCTGGCACATGGACAAGTGTTCAGTACCCTAAGCTGTCAGTGTCACTGGGGCACAACACCATCAGACAAGCTCAGGAAAAGCATAAACAATAAACACTAATTTCATACACTTTTTCTGACTAGGAAAGAGTGCATTAAGGAATCCAGCATTGGAGAAATGCATAACTTAGAGAAAGATAATCACTCTTAGGATATATTTTTTCCCAAGAATACACCAGCATAATTTTTATGTAAGTGAGATAATACCAGGCATGCTGCTTTGCAACTGAGTTTTTGCACTGAATATCTATTGGACGTTTTCCCATGATTATTCATACAAATATACCTTTCGTATTTGATTATAGTTGATAGAAGCTGGAGAGTTATTCTTGCTGGAGACCCTGATCGCCTGCCCAGAGCTTGCCTTCTCTTCAGTCCCGTGCATCTTGGGAGTCTTGAGAGTCCGCTTAGGGCCGTGGCCTTCCCTGGTAAGCTGGATCAGAAACTGCCCTTGGTTGCTGTATCAGCATTTTCTACTCTAAGATGCTGCCTTGAAAAAGTTCATTATTACACAGTCTTCCCTTCAGGCAGAACCACAAGAGGAATCAAAATAGTTTACATCTCCTATGATCACACATTGTAAATATTTATAAGCAGTCTCTCCCACCCTTTTTCTTATGCAAATATGAATTATTTTAAATCTATCTGGGACCCTCCTGGGAAACCAAGTTTATACCCTTGGCTTTCACTGAACATTAAATTACCAATGTCTTTCCAAGCCTTATGCAAGCGAGATCATGAATGCTTTGGTCTGTGAGAAACCTTACTTCGTTCTGGCCCATCACGCAAGTTTTATAAGATGAGGCACCTGAGGGCTAAGCTGTTTTGAGTTTCTCCAAAGTGTCTTAATACCTTGGCCATCTGAGATCTGATTAAGGCCACGCATGGCCGGCAAGGCCAGGCCCATTGGTCACCTTGTATATGAATCAACCAAAAGCATGTGTATCTTCACGCTGCAGAAACTGGCTGCCAGCGAGCTCTCCTCGCCCCTGGGTGACTCTGCTGACAACTATGCTATCACTCCACACCTTCCTGTCATCACCCCTCCCTCAGGAGGGTTCAAGACCTAGACAGGATCTGGGCACCAAAGCAAACCTGTCAGAGTGGCGTGCCTCTCAAGAAAAGACTCTTCAGGGATCCAGGTGTTTAGTCAAGCTGGCATATTTGTACTGTGGAGATAGGAGGGGCATTGGAATAGATGCCCGCCCGGAAGAAAGCACGGCCACCTCTGGAGTGTGATCCACAGTCACGGAACGGGGCATCTGGGTCCCCCGTGGAAGGCCATCACTAGGTTCTGCTTTGGAAACAGGGCTGCATGGTGCCATCTGAAAGACTCCTGGGTTCACCACCAAGATCGTTGCTCCGTAGCTTTGGGACATGGAGTCCGTCTCTCATTGGGCATTAGTTACCTCCTCTGTACCAAGACATCCCTGGTGACCCACCGGTAGTGTAACGCCCCCAGCATGCGTATCAGCACTCAATAAATAGGAGCTGCTATTTTGTAAAGGAGGGAAATCCTTTTTTCTTAGTTTTATCTACTTGTTTATTTTCTATGTTGGCTGCGCTGGGTCCTCCTTGCTGCGCTGGGTCCTCCTTGCTGGGCAGGGTCCTCCTTGCTGCGCTGGGTCCTCCTTGCTGGGCAGGCTCCTCCTTGCTGGGCAGAGGCTGTTCTCTAGCTGTGGTGCTCGGACTTCTCATTGCGGGGGCTTCTCTTGTCACAGAGCAGGGGCTCTTGGGCAGGCAGGCTTTGGTAGTTGTGGCCCCCTGGCTTAGCTGCCCTGCGGCATGGGGGATCTTCCTGGACCAGGGGTCAAACTCATGTCCCCTGAGTTGGCAGACCACCAGGGAAGCCCAGGAGCTGCTGTTAGCAAACTTCCCCTTTTCCCTCTGTCAACAGTTCAAGACACATAGTAGGAGCTCAATAAATACTTACATCATGAACACGGGACCAGAGCAAATAACATCACACAGTCTGAGGCTAAAGAATTGAGTCTATAGCGATAACAATAACAACTGCTTACACAGGACTGTGGAAAAACATGACATAGAAAATATCAGATTCTCTTATTCTATCACGGTTTCCTTTTTTTTTAATTCAAAAAGAATCATTTTTGGTTTCCTTTTTTTTTAACTTCAAAAAAATTATTTTGTACTTCAAAAACCTTATTCAATAGGTTCTCCCATGATTTTACCTAAAAATTTATTTTTTACAACCGTCTTGTAAAATACATTTTGCTATCATGGTTTCCATTTTCTTTACTTCAAAAACAAATTATGTTTTACTTCAAAAATCTGATTCAATTAGGTTCTCCATGATTTTACCTAAACACTTATTTCTTACAACTTTCTTATAAAATACATGACAGATAATGCATACCTATCTTTAAAGTATAATTAGCATCATGAATGATAAGCAAATATCCAATAGCTATCACAAAAGTCAAGAAAGAGGGCAGTGTAAGAGCTCTGGAAGTCCCCATCACTATATATAAAATAGGTAACTAACGAGAACCTGCTGTATAGCACAGGGACCTCTGCTCAATATTCTGTGATAACTTATATGAGAAAAGAATCTGAAAAAGAATGGATATTATAGATAGACAGATAGACCTGATTCAGTTTACTGTATACCTGAAACGAATACAACACTGTAAATCAACTAGACTCCAATAAAAAAAATTTTTAATGCTTTCCATTTTTTGCCAAAGGTTTTCAATTGCATTATGAAGAAGTTTGGTTTGACTTTAGTTTCCACCAGGGGATAAGATAAATACTACCATTTGATATACAATCAGCTGCTGTTCTAAGTTGTTTTCTTATTATACAATACTACTGGTTAGATTTTCTTCATCACAAAAGTAACAGAGTTCATTATCAACAATTTGGGAGGTGAAAGAGAAAATAGAAAAAAAGAATCAAAGTGTTTCCTCCAAGAGTCAACAGCTATGAACATGGTGTATTTCTAGGCTCTACACACACTTTGTAGTTCATTGTAACCCTACGCAGTATCCAATTTTACTTCCAGCTTTTTGCCTGAACCTGAGGACCTGGAGCTTTCCAAAAATATTCCCCAATTACTTAATCTGTTGCCCATTCTTCACAATTTCAACTAGGGCTGAAATGAGTATAATTGCTCATAAAACGTTTTCCGCAGTTAGAAAAACATTTCTTAGGCAGCATTCCTTGGAAGTGAACTTATATATATATATATATTTTTTAATATGAACATTCTTTGGTACACACCAATCAAAAGGCATTCAAAAGTTGTTGGAGAAATTTGCAAACTTTCACCTGTCCTGGATATTCTCATGACAATTGGCAGGCAGTCATTTCAGCTATTATTTTTTAAATGTTTATCTTATTTACCAATGAAGCTGAATACTATGAAATATTTATTAAATACCTTTGATTTCTCTTTAGAGAATTATCACACTTTGCTCACAAATTCTGCAGTGTGTGGCGTGATTTTTATTAAAACATATGACACAGCAGTTTAAGGACTAACGTTTTGTCGAATAGTTATTGAATTTTCAGTGTCTTGCTATCAGCATTTCCATTTTGTTTATACGACCTTTTGGGAATTGAAGAGGTCTTCATTTATATTTAGACAACCTAAATTCCCCTGTACTTGTGATTGCTTTTGATTGTCCAGCTCCTTAAATGTTTGTCTGCCAAAAAGGAGAAAAAGGCGTAAATAAAGGGGAAAAAAGAAGCCACTTCAACAGAGGAAGTGGGTGTGGCAGCCATGAGGGTACCAGCTTTTGTGCCTGCACTATCATAAGCAGCAATCAGTAACCAGACATAGGCCCCTGTTATTGGGAGAACCAAGTCCTGTCACCCAAGCTGGCTCCTGCAAGCCACAGTCAAGCTCTTCCAGGAGCAAGTGTATAGCTGCCTGCCATGTGGCCAAGACATCAAGCCACCAGTTCAAGCTGAAATTGCCTGAAATTAACCAAGACTTACCATCCAAGCCTTTCCCTGGAAACTGAGAGCCTTTCCAGGGAAACTGAGACTCTAAAATTTCAAGATAGTGACCTGACAGTTTCTGCCACCATTGTCTAGGTGCAGAGGTGGAGTCCTGGTACTTCCTTCTTTGCTCTCTTCCCTGGTGTCACTTGATAGTGTCTTTTGATGCATACAAATCTTTCATTCTGATAAAGTCTAATTTTCCTATATTTTCTTTTGTTGTCTCCCCCCTTTGACTTTTTTTTTAAGAAACCATTGTCAAATCCAAGGTCAAGTTGGGGGGAGTGATGCAAGAAATAGAGATCTTAGAGGTGAGATTATGGTCATAATCCAGGCAAGGAGCAGTGTGGGCCTTGACAAGGTGTGAGAGTTGGGGAGGGGGCAGGTGTGTGAGATACCTAGGAAGTGATGGATCGCCTCTAGCAGGTGTGAGACAGAGGGAAGAAACCGTGATACCTGGACAAACCCTGGCCAGGCTCCTAACATCCTAAACTCTACATACGACAGCGCATCCCAGAAAAACAACCCAAGTGGGCTCAACCAGAGCATCTCACGAGAGGCAAATTCTTACTGCACAGAGCCCCCAGTTGGAGGTGGGAGACATCTATGGGGCATGCATTTACTAAGTGTGCCCTAATCTCAGGAGTCTTAGAAACCAGCGCTGCATGCTTTGGGGGGAGGGGGGGTTAAATTTTATTTTGAACTGAAGGATAATTGCTTTACAGTGTTGTGTTGGTTCTGCTGTACAACATGAATTAGCTGTAAGTATACATATATCCCCGCCCTCCCGAGCCTCCTTCCCACACCCCCACCCCTGTCCCACCCCTCTGGGTCCTCACAGAACACTGAGCTGGGCTCCCTTTTCTCTACAGCAGCTTCCCGCTAGCTGTCTATTCGACAGTGTATATATGCCTCCCCTCTCCCATCGCCCCGCCGTCTCCTTCCCCATCCCATGTCCATAAGTCCATTCTCCATGTCTGTGTCTGTCTTCCTGCCCTACAAACAGGTTCATTCTAGATTCCCGACAGACGCGTCAATATTCCGATACTTGTTCTTCTCAACCCTGCATTCTCGGTGCCTTGGGTTAAAGAAGTCTCCTTGCGGCTTTCTCTCTCACACCCTCCCCTTAGTCCCACCTCTCACTGTGTTTTTAGGAGACCTGTGACCTTCCTTCACCTCATCTCAGCTGCCCTGGGTTGACTGACAGGGAGCCTTCGACAGTCATGCACATGAAGCCGAAATTTAAGCCCCCGCATATCGCTTGCCCAAGCTCCTCCAAAGGCTTGTCCTCACATGCTCAGAGCAGACAGGAGGAGCCTCTGTGTATAGTTAACGCACACGGGGAAACGCTGATGTAAGAGAACACAGCAACATCACCTAACAGGCGTCACGCCTGTTGTAAGGATAGTATTAATACAAAGCAGGCCTGCAGAGCATGAGGAAAAAGCACAAACGGTGCTTTCACAATTTAGGGGAGAGGACAGTTTGGGGTGTTTTTGTATGTCTGACACCCATGGGGTCACTGTAGGGCAGTGTTTAGGGGAGGAAAATGCCGCATGTGGAGAAATAAAATACCTCTGTGTGTTTGACAGAGTTTCATGACATAGTAAAAGTAACTTTTTCCATGTGACGTCATCTGGGTAAAAACTACACTGATTTTTTATGGGATGTCCCTGGCCATCCACTGGTTAGTACTTCACCTTCCAACAGAAGGGTCGCAGGTTTGATCTCTGGTCAGGGGGTAAGATCCCATATGCCTCTTGGCTGAAAAACACAAAACAGAAACGGTACTGTAACACATTCCATAAAGACTTTTATAATGGTCCACATCAAAAAAAAATCTTTAAAAAAAACTACATTGATTTGTATATGCACTATTCTTCGTCTTGTTCAGTCAATTTCTACGTAGTTCAAGAGAATAATGAGTATTAGATAATAGTCTGAAATCTTACTGACACAACATTTTTAAGGGTTCCATTTTGACATATGACGGAGAAGGCAATGGCAACCCACTCCAGTACTCTTGCCTGGAAAATCCCATGGACAGAGGAGCCTGGTGGGCTGCAGTCCATGGGGTCACGAAGAGTCGGACACGACTGAGTGACTTCCCTTTCAATTTTCACTTTAATGCATTGGAGAAGGAAACGTTAACCCACTCCAGTGTTCTTGCCTGGAGAATCCCAGGGACGGGGGAGCCTGGTGGGCTGCCGTCTATGGGGTCACACAGAGTCGGACCCGACTGAAGCGACTTAGCAGCATGACATATGAGCTAAAGTGTGTTAACCTGCATCTATTGTACTTTTTTCATTTAACTGACTCTGGATTGTCTTCACACAAGTTCAGTTATTAACAAGCAGGAAATTTTTTAAATAGCATATGTTATAAGATCCCAAAAGTCAGTCTATTGGCCAAAACACACACACACACACACACACACACACACACACAACAAAAACAACTCTGTCAGAATTTATGAAAACGTAGGTTTGATTTGTAGGTTTTTGAAAAAACAGAAGTGTTTTTATTAGCACTTCCAGACTACTACTTCTCAGGTGGTGCCAGTGGTAAAGAGCCCTGCTTGCCAGTACAGATGTAAGAGATACAGATTGAATCCTTGGATCGGGAAGAATCCCCTGGAGAAAGGCATGGCAACTCACTTCAGTATTCTTGCCTGGAGAATCCCCATGGTCAGAGGAGCCTGGAGGGCTACAGTCCATAAAGTCACAAAGAATTGGACACGACTGAAGCGACTTATCATGCAGCCTACTGCTGGATATAGGCTAATGAAAAAGTATCGTCAGGCAGGGAGCCTCAGGCAGCCCTGTAGGTACCAACAAGGGATGCTTACCTAGCCCTGCGCTGCACTATACAAGTAACGTCATCCCATCCAACCTTCTCAATAACCCTGCGGGGTAGGTACTGTTATTATTACCCAATGCACAGATGCGGAAACTGACTGCACGGACAATGTAATATGTACAAGGTCACACTAAGAAGAGGGGCACTGGGATCCACCTTCAGTGTTGGAAAGCTGGAGTTCTGACTTGTGAACCATTTCACCAGATGACATATGAACTGACTCTGGATTGTCTTCACACAAGTTCAGTTATTAACAAGCAGGAAAATTTTAAAATAGCATATAAGATCCCAAAAGTCAGTCTATTGGCAAACACACACACACACACACACACACACACACACACACCAAAAACAACTGGATGGTACCCAGAGGGACCGTCGCAGGACTCATATCTGCACATCCCTCAAGAAGAGCTTCTGGCATCGGTACCAGGAGCCTGCTTTACACACACCAGCGGACCCAAAGAGCTTCTCTAAAGGCCGGCCTCGGGTCGCATCACTATGAGGGTATGAACCGCCTGCCTCACACTGCTCGCTCGGCTTTGTCTGCCCACTACCGCCACCTGCTGGCTCCCGAAGGGAATGAGTGTGAGCCACGTAGCTGAGCGTGTGCATCTTCCAGAGTCTTCTAGAAAGAGGCCCTGGGGGCTGGGAAACGATCACAGGAGAAGCCCGCCTGCAGATTTCATGTTTATCCTGCAGGCAGCTGAAAGCACGCACTGCGGGCGTGTTACCCTATTTCCTTCTAAACGAGCACAGGAAGGGGAAACCTAAGAGATGAGACTGCAAGGCAAGTCTGCAAAGAAGGATGAATCCCCCGTTGTCACCTGGAAATCACGGTCCCTCCACTTGACCCTCAGATCCACAATGGACTTCTCTGTCCTAACACTGGAGGATGGATCCGACACGTCAAGCACACCTGTTCTATTCCTGGTGTGAATATCCCTGGCCCCTCAGTCTGTGGCCAGTCTCAAGCCGGACCCTCCTGTCTTCCTCACAGAACAGTTGCATTTCAGGAGGATGGCAGGGCTGGATCAAACCGTGATCCAGAAAGCCTACGAGACTTTCCTGGAGGTCCAGTGTTTAAGACCCCGTGCTCCCAATGCAGGGGCACATATTCCATCCCTGGTCGGGGAACTGAGATATCCCACGTGCCATATAGTGTGGGAAAAAAGAGAGAGACAGAGAAAGCTCCCCACCTTCAAAGCCGATTCAGGGACCCAAGTTGCTCAAAGTCTGAGGAACCAGAGTAGCATTTCTGAAACATTTTCTGTGCAAAAGACAGCTTCAGTAAACCCCTTGAATCCCATCTCAGAATGCCTTTAAAGACAGAAGTAAAATACACAAGAATTCAGAGGAAACCAATTATGTCAAATGACAGCTAGTTATCAAACTATTTAAAAACAAATGTATGATGTATTAATGTGCTGTGCTGTGATTAGTTGCTCAGTCTTGTCCCACTCTTTGCGACCCCGTGGACTGTAGCTTGCCAGGCTCCTCTGTCCGTGGAGATTCTCCAGGCAAGAATACTGGAGTGGGTTACCATGCCTTCCTCCAGTAATGTGTTAATATCTGTGGTTTTAATTGACCATTAAACAGCGTCTCTAGCTGCATGTCTAATGATTAGCATGATTTTACCACCATGATGAGTAGAAAAAATAGCTCGAGATTCCTGTACAAACTAGACTATAATATGAAAATATCTGAGTTCTATTGATGACCAAAACCACAGGCACTGCTAATGTCACTGCGAGTCATTACCTATATAATTGAAGGAAACACTATTTGGTAGGTATCTCTCCATGAACATCAAGGTGCAAGTTTATTTCTTATTCAAGATTAGGGATGCTCTGCATTTGACTCTCAGAACCCTTGGGGGCTCCCAGGGGCCACCAGGCCAAGAACCAGGGTGGCTGACTATTACTGCATCCCACATGTTTATCTAGAGCCATCTTCCTGGCAGCCTTCTTGGCAGCACCTTCACCCCTTTTCAGCTAAGAAGGCCAAGACTCACTCTGCAGCCCATAGCCACTTGCCATCCTGTCCTCCCAGGAAACTCTCCTTCCATCTAAGCAGCCTCATTGAGATGAAGCCAGTTTCTTACACCTTGTCTCCAGGGAGAAATGAGACGGAGTGGAGCAATCACGGCCTCCCACAGTGGGAACAGAGGAAACCCTGCAGTGCTCCCTGCCCCTCCCAACCCCCCAGGATCCTTCTCAGAGACTGAGGGAAATCTGACATGTGCTAGCCCGAGAGGAGTGTGTAGAAACTTTCACTTGCATATAAGGCTTGCAGTTAAATTGTGCCACCTCGTGTGGGGGTCCATGGCCTCTGGGAGGCTGAGGCCCAGTTACCAGCTGTGTGGGAGCCCTGAAGATTTAGGAGGTGGAAATGTGACACCCCATCCCATCCCCTACCCTGGGGGGGACGGGGATGGAGGCTTCTGGAGGCTGGGCCTTCAGATATGTGTGCCCCAGCCTTTGCAGGCAGGGAGGTGTCAAACTGCAGTCTCCCAGCCCAACCTCAGCTCAGGAAATTGCTTTTTAGTCTACGGGGGCTGCACATGCCTTTTTACTTTACTGGCCTCAGTCCCAGCAGCTGATGAGATGAGTGTCTGCCAGGCAAGGGGCCTGCAACTGAGCACCTGGGTTTCGCGGGGTGATTCTCAGTCAGCCTGGGGTCAGAGCAGAGCTGGGTTGGGAAAGCAGAGGAGAGGTGGACTGGAATAAGGCCTCGGCCAAGGCTGCTGCAGAGATGTCTGGGCCCCTGATGACCGGATGGAAATGGTAATCGACAACTCAGCTACCGGCCTTACCCAGCTTAGCTCAAATCTCTTCCAGGGCTGGGATTCGCCTTCCAGGCTGGAGTCCCCTGGGCAATAAAGTCCCTGGTGGAGAAGCAAATTGAGAGCAGATTTCATTGGGTTTGAAGCTTTTAAGGGGCCTTAAAAGCTGGGTTTTTGTTGTGTTTTTTTTTTTATCTGAACCTACACATGAGGAAACAATCAGACAAATCCCAATTGTAGGACATTCTGAAAATAATCAGCCTGGACTTCTCAAAATTGTCAATGTCCCGGTGGGGAAAGGCTGAGGGACTGTTCTAGAACCGAGGAGGCTAAAGAGATAAAGCAACTAAATGCAGCGGGAGACCTGGAGCAAACAAAATGGAAACATTACTGGGACAACTGGGGAAGCATGAATTGAGACTGTCTATTGGGCTTCCCTGGTGGCTCAGATGGCAAAGATGCCAATGCAGGAGACCCAGGTTCGATCCCTGGGTCAGGAAGATCCCGTGGAGAAGGGAATAGCTACCCATTCCAGTCTCCTTGCCTGGAGAATCCCAAGGATAGAGGAGCCTGCTGGGCTACAGTCCATGGGGTCACAGTCAGACATGACTGAGCAACTGACACTTTTCATTGGGTGATAGCATTGTCCCAGAGTTAATGTTCTGATATCCATAAGCACACTATGGTTATGTAGGCAGATGTCCTTGGTTGTAGAAGATGCACAAAGCATTTAGAGGTGAAAGGATATGTCTGTGACTGTGTCTCAAATGGGTTGAGAAAAAACAACCAGGTAGATAGTGACAAAGATTTATCTGCTTGACCGAACTGCAGTCCACCCCTGACCTCACAAGAATTTCCCAATAAGAGAATCATCATAAAAAATTGCTAGTAGAGACTTCTCTGGGCGGTCCAGTGACTAAGACTCCATGCTTTCACAGCAAAGGGCACAGGTTCACCCCTGTTTGGGGTTAGTTCCCGCATAGTGCATGGCAGGGCCAACAAAAAAGGCTAATAAGATTCTGAATGACAGTAAAAGGTTGGATTTTTATTGCGAACACAATCACCCAGTCATCCAAAACTATACATACAACAGTGTGCAGGGTATCGAGGTCTAATCGCTAATCTCCAGCCCCACCTTGCAAACCTGGCTTTGTGATGCCGCAGTTTGGATGCCGCATACATTTCTGTTTGGCCAGTGGCCCCCAGTCGGGGAGAGGCTGCAGGGCCAGAGAAGGGGCTCTTGCTTCCTGGCCCTGGAAAGTCCTGTTACTGTCTGTGTCCTTTCAGCAGTGTTTCTTTACCAGGCAGCAGCATTTCCTTCCCACAGCAGCAACTCAATCGAGTCTGCAGTTGTCCCAAGACTGGGGGAACCCATTCCCTTGTGCCCCCTGCTCAGATATCTGAGCTCCATGGGGCCCCTCCTCTGAGCTTCCAAGTTTGGATAATTTCCAGCCTTTCTTAGTTCTCTCATCCCTGGAGGATGTACCTGAAAGTTTCCTTCAGATGTCAATACCATAACACCTTCAACTTTTAAAAAATTATTTATGTATTTGATTATATTGAGTTTCAGTTGAGGCATCCAGGATCTTCATTTCATCGTGTGAGATCTTTCTTTTTGGTGCACAGAATCCTTAGTTGCAGTTTGAGGACTTAGTTACCCTGAGGCATGTGGGATCCTAGTTACCCAACCAGGGATTGAATATGTGTCTCCTGCATTGCAAGGCAGATTCTTAACCACTGGATCACCAGGGAAGTCCCAACACCTTCAACTTTTCTCTTTTGCCTTTCAATTACCCAGGTAACAATTCCTTCTTAAATTTCTCTGCGTTAAAATAACTGTGTGGTTTCCCAGGCTGGTTGAAGCACCCTCTGTGAACCAGTATGAAAGTCTCATACTAAGTCCAAAACCAGAAGAAAAGAGCCCCCGACCAAGTCTGACATGTTCGCAAAGGATGGGAAGATGCCTTTCCGTGATAAATCAGCCTTTGTATTTATGCTGAATTGGACAAACATTTGCATCAGTGCAGTCTGTGGTTCCCATGGGGCAATAACCTTCCACTCCCAGGAAATGGCTTCAGATATGAAGTCTCCCGTGGCTGCCACTGATGTGCCAGGGGACAGCGGGAGACTAGGACTAGGCTGCTATCCGTGTCGTCCAGGTCAGCCGGAATGGCAGCTTCACTCAGCAAACAGATCTGCGCTATCTGAGCACTTTCACAAGTGGGCTCTTTCTTCCAGGCATGCGGAGTATCTGTTTTTGTGTGGGGCAGGTTATTTTATAGCTACAGACTCAACCAGACATTTCAGATCTTGACAGAGTTCCCTTGGCAGCTTTAAAATGCATTTTTTCTTTTCTTGCTGCACCCCAGCCATGTGGGACCTTGGTTCCCAGAACAAGGATGGAACTCACACTCCTCCTGCATTGGAAAGTGGAGTCTTAACTACTGGACCACCAGGGAAATCCCTAAAATGCCTTCTTTAATTGTCCTCCAGACCCATGCATGAGACTGAAACCCTTGCTTCTGGGTGGGGAGGCTGGTGTGGGAAAAGATGAGGCAGGTCCAAGCAGCCCCAGAGCTCTGCTTAGCCTTGGACAGCTGTCTCCTTACCTTCTCAGGCCAGAGCCTCAGGTCATCTGGCTGAGACATGTGACCTCAGCCACCCCAAGGCTAAGGTCTTCCGCTCCTTCCCGGACTTCCCTGATGGCTCAGCTGGTAAAGAATCTGCCTGCAATGCAGGAGACCTGGGTTCAATGCCTGGGTTGGGAAGATCCCCTGGAGAAGGGAAAGGCTACCCACTCTAGTGTTCTGGCCTGGAGTATTCCATAGACTTAGAGCCAATTTCTAAGTCTAAGTCCATGGGGTAACAAAGAGTCGGACATGACTGAGCAACTTTTTCATTTTCACACTTTCACTCCTTCCCAACTCATCTCTGTGAGACTGGAGCCTCCTTGAGAGCCAGGTTCTTACTTCTATCAGCATCTCCTGTGAACAGCATGGTTCCTGAGCCCTGCCGAGGCTATTGCTTTTCTTGAGCTAAAACAAACTGAGTGTAATAATTCCTGGTGGAAACTTTACGAGCCGTGTAGAAACATGACCCCATACTCTGATCTCCTACCACCTCTAGTGGGTTTTGCTTTTCCATTCACCTCTGCTTCCCCTTCCTTTAATCAAAGAATGGGAATGGGCCAGCAATTACACCTCCCCAGAAAGCCAGGGAGAGCTGGGGAAGGGGTCACAGAGGCACCCAGCAAATCCAGACACAGGACGAGGCAGCCAAAAGACAGGACACCTCCAGGCCAAACACACCTGTCAGTCCTCTTCTCTCTCAGTTTACAAATCAAGCCATTTTATGCTAGCGAGGGTGTGGAGAAAAAAGAACCCTCCTACACTGTGGGTGGGAATGAAAATTGGTGCAGCCATTGTTGAAAACAGGATGGAATATCCTCAAAAAGTCAAAAAAATAAAGAACTACCATAGGATCCAGCAATTCTGCCCCGGGTATGTATGTAGAAAAAATAGAAACATTAATTCAAAAAGGTATACCCCAGTGATCATAGCGATACTATTTACAATACACAAAACGAAGATGCAACCTAAGTGTCCATCAGCAGATGAATGGATAAAGGAGATGTGGTATACATATATACAATGGAATATTAGTCATAAAAAGAACAAAATAATGCCATTTGCAGCAACATGGAAGGACCTAGAGATTATCATACTAAGTGAAGGAAGTCAGAGGGAGATAAATATCATGTGATATTACTTTTACATGGCATCTAAAAACTGACACAAAAGATTTTATTTACAAGACAGAAACAGACTCACAGATACAGAAAACAAACTTATGGTTACCAAAGGGGAAGGAGAGGGAGGAGAGGAATAAATTAGGAGTATGGCGTTAGAAGATATACACTACTATAGATGATAGATAATCGATAAGGACCTACTGTGTAGGACCAGGTACTTTATTCAATACCCTGTAACAACCTAAATGGGGTGGCTCAGACAGTAAAGAATCTGCCTGCAAAGCAGGAGACTCAGGGTCAATCCCTGGGTCAGGAAAACCCCCCTGGAGAAGTGAATGGCAACCCACTCCAGTATTCTTGCCTGGAGAATTCCATGGACAGAGGAGTCTGGTGGCCTACAGTCCCTGGGGTCACAGAGAGTCAGACACGACTGAGCGACTAACAAAACAACAACAACAACAAATATACTGGAATAGAATCTGAAAAGGAGTAGAAATATGTATGTGTATATATATATAGCTGATTCACTTTGCAGTACATTGGAAACTAACACAACATTGTAAATCAACTAGACTTCAATTTAAAAATTAATTAAATAGATAAAACAAAATATTTTGAAAATTGAGCCATTTTAATGTCCCATGTAACAACAACAACAAAAGCAAATATTTAAATATCATAAAATATCTTTTGTACCTATGAGGTTGGTTGTAATTATTGCCATTTTAAACAGTGTTAACCTAAAATAATTGGAGAAGGAAATGGCAACCCACTCCAGTATTCTTGCCTGGAGAATTCCATAGACAGAGGAGCTTGGCGGGCTACAGTCCACGGGGTCACAAAGAGTCGGACACAACTAAGTGACTAAGTAACTAACTAACCTAAAACAATTAAACAGTCAGTTATGTTAATCAGCAAAATGAGTTTATTCTGAAGCAGCAAAAAATGCAATTGGAGACACGCAACTGTGGGAGCCACATGCAAGTCTGGTAAAGCCAAGGAGAGAAAACTCTTTTACAAAGGAGAGAGGGCAACTGGGAGGGATTGTTATAAATGAAAAGTCCATTGAAGGAAACTGAGAGCTCAAGGTATAGTGGATTTTCATTGGCTGAGTCGTGACAGTCTCTCACTGGCCGAGCTGTTGCCTGGCAAGGAGAAAATCTTCCTTCTGATGGCCACAGCAGAGTAGTGTCCTTTCCTGCTGGAGAAGATAGGTAGTCTGCTCTTGTTGGACTTTATATTTCCATTGAATTGTAAGTGCTTGAGAGCTTCTCCTTCTGGCCTCCTGACTCCTTTTTAGTGAGTTTTCTCCTTATTAATTTTTACAATGTTAATACTAAATATAGTATTGTTAACACTCAACATATTCTGGGGCTTCCCTTGTGGCTCAGCTGGTAAAGAATCCACGTGCGATGCAGGAGACCTGGATTCTATCCCTGGGTTGGGAAGATCCCCTGGAGAAGGGAAAGGCTACCCACTCCAGTGTTCTGGCCTGGAGAATTCCATGGACTGTATAGTCCATGAGGCCACAAAGAGTCAGACACGACTGAGCGACTTTCACTTCACTTCAACATATACTGAGACTGAACTTTTTAATTCACCTATAACACTGACAGAGATTGAAGGAGATGCGTAACACTCTATGTACTGGAATGGTTTTTTAAAAAAGAAAAGCTAGTAAAACCAAGTGGTGGCAAGACTGTAGAACAACCGGAACTGTCACACATCACTGGTGGAAATGCAAAATGGCACACCCACTCTGGAAAACGATTGGCAGGATTTTTTTTTTCAGGTTAAACATAAACTTATTATATGATTTAGTTTAACAAGTCACTCTTAGGAAGGACTGATGTTGAAGCTGAAACTCCAATACTTTGGCCACCTGATGCGGACCCTGATGCTGGGAAAGATTGAGGGCAGGAGGAGAAGGGGATGACAGATGGTTGGATGGCATCACCGACTCAATGGGTGTGAGTTTGAGTGGACTCCAGGAGTTGGTGATGGACAGCAAGGCCTGGTGTGCTGCGGTTCATGGGGTCGCAGAGTCGGACAAAACTGAGTGACTGAACTGAACTGAACTTAGGTATCTATCCAAGAGAAATGAAAATTTTTACTCATACACACACCAAAGAATGTTTGTGTCAGCTCTATTTATTAGCAACAATAACTGGAAACAAGTCCAAGTGCCCTTCAGCAGATGAATGATAAACAAGCTGCATCCACACAATGGTACACTTAGTAGCTGGCACTAATGAGGAATAACTATTGATGTGGGTGGGTCACAAAGGCATCGTATTGAGTGAGACACCCTGGCTGCATACTGTAAGATTCCATTTATGTAATATTCCAGAAAGGCAAAATTTGAAAGATGTTGAACTGTTCAGTGGTTTTCAGGGATGTGGGGATTGTTTGACCACAGAGATGAAGCCTAAGGGGTTTCTGGGGGTGGTGGAACTATTCTATATTTTGATTAAAGTGGAAGTTTGATGATATATGTGTGCTGAAAAATCCAAAAACTGTGCACCAAACAAGGCAATGGTACTGTATATAAATTTTAAAATAACAGTTCAGTTCAGTTCAGTCGCTCAGTTGCATCTGACTCTTTGCGACCCATGAGTCACAGCACGCCAGGCCTCCCTGTCCATCACCAACTCCCGGAGTTCACTCAAACTCATGTCCATCGAGCCATCAATGATGCCATCCAGCCATCTCATTCTCTGTCGTCCCTTTCTTCTCCTGCCCCCAATACCTCCCAGCATCAGGGTCTTTTCCAATGAGTCAACGCTTCACATGAGGTAGCCAAAGTACTGGAGTTTCAGCTTTAGCATCAGTCCTTCCAGTGAACACCCAGGACTGATCTCCTTTAGGATGGACTGGTTGGCAGCCGAGACGAGCTACTGCACACCCAAGGTCAGGGGCAGCGGCCAAGAGGAGCTACCCCACACCAGAGGTCAGGGGAGGCGGCCGAGAAGAGCAACCCCACGTCCAGGGAGCAGCGGCTGCGCAGGCACAGGAGGGCCCAGAGGAGCTACTCCAAGTCCAAGGTCAGGAGGGGCGGCCGGGAGGAGCTACCTCTCGTCCAAGGTAAGGAGCAGTGGCTGCCCTTTGCTGGAGCAGCCCTGAAGAGATACCCCACGTCCAAGGTAAGAGAAACCCAAGTAAGATAGTAGGTGTTGCAAGAGAGCATCAGAGGGCAGACACACTGAAACCATAATCACAGAAAATAACAATAGTAAGAGAGATTAAATAAACAGCCAAAGATGGGTGGGTTTGGAGAAATGGCTGATTCTAGGCTGGAGGCAAGGAAAGACCAAAGTGAACCTGAAGCACCTTGTGCCACAAAGTAAGGACATACCCAGGGATGGGGGTCCAGCCAGGAAGGAATGCCATTTGCCACATCTGGGATGATCTGGTTATCAAAACAGGTAACTGCAGAAACACACTGAATCCGAAAAGAACCCGTGAGTCCCTACTGATACTGAAAGAGGAGGGAGATGGGAGGGAAAGCTTTTCTTTACAGAACAGTGACCGCTTAAAAACAGAAAGTAGAAGAAACAATAGAAAATGAGACATCACTGTACAGCCAGCAAACATTAATTGGTTCCAATGAGGATCATTAATGGATCCTGAAACTGCTGGGCAAGAGAATGCTGAGAAACAGATTGTGGTAGTCTCTCAGTTGTGTCCAACTCTCTGCAATACCAGAGACTGTAGCCTGCCAGGCTCCATGGAATTCTCCAGGCAAGAATACTGGAGTGGGTTGCCATGCCCTTTTCCAGGGGACCTTCCTGACCCAGGGATCCAACCCCAGTCTCCTGCATTGCAGGCGGATTCTCTACCATCTAAGTGAACAGGGAAGCCCAAGAAACAGAATATTCAATCTCAAAGTGTCACTCAGTCGGTCATTTATTAATTACAAAGGATGATGGGCATTTTTCCAATGAAATTGGAAAGAAGAGAAGGAGGCAGTGGTTTAGAGGACAGTGGGACTGGAATTTTTATCCAAAGACTGACTTCTTCCACTTTAGAAATGGGCAATAGAGCTAGGATCTGTTCTGTGGAGTCCTGGGTTGCCATCCAGGTAGCAGGACAGACAGGCTGGTCTCTACTGGTAAACCCTTCCTCAACCACATGATCAAAAGGTCCACATCAACAGTAACCGGACCAACAGGCATCACGTTCCCCCAGCACAGTGCTCCAAGAAGGAAGCCGTGTCATCTTGGTAAGATGCCTGCCAAAAATAGTTATGCTAAAACTAATCCGGAAGAAGCCATCAGATAAATCCAGATTGAGAAATATCCTTTAAAACTCTTCAAAATGTCAATGCTGGGAAAGACCATAAAAAAGACCAAAGAAGTGTTCTAGATGAAAGCAGATAAAAGGAAACACCGTCTGTCATCCTTAATTCCACTGTGGGTCAAAACAAAAATCTATTAAGTATTCAATCACTTGATGTGGACTTTACATTAGAAGACTGTAAATTTTCCCAAGTGTGATGCTCATAGAATGCTTATGTAAGAACATTTCCTCATTATTAAGAAAGACCCACTGAAGTATTTCAGGGCCAAGCTTCACAAATCCAAAAAGAGCTTGATGAAAACAAATATGCGTCAAAATGTTAACAGTTGGGGGGTTTGTAATAGGTGGAAAATTTACAAGGGCTCCGTATACTTATTATTGAAATTTTTCAAAGACTCTTTTTCCAAAATAAAAAGCCGTGGGAAAAGAAAAATGTTTTAAAAGGCTGAGGAAGACCTAGTAATTGACCAAAACATGGTCAACCCAATATTTTGAAAAGATAAATCAGAACTCCCTGGACTTTGTCTGACTTCATCTGAAGGTCCAACTGAACATCCTGCCAGGCGAGGACAAGCCAGCTCTCACAACCTCTGCCCATCAACTCTGACATCGATGACCTTAGACACAGCTCACTCGCTCCTTTCCTGGCTCCGTGCCAGGCACTCAAGAGGCATTTGGTAAATGTGCCTTGGTTCTTTATTGTCACTGTGAGATTGGGTCTTCCCCACCTTTGTCCTCCTTGTCGCACAGAAGGCATCGTGTGCCTATTCAGGGAATGACAGTGGACACACAGAAGGTTCACTGAAACTTACCAGCCACTGTCTGGAAGATTTATAAAGACGCCCCACCTGTCCTGGGGAAACGCAACTTGCAAGCCTCCCTTCCCAACTCCTGGACAGAATCGAGGTGCTGAGTATCCCACTGACCACCAGATGGCAGGCTTTCCCCACGTCAGGCCCCGCGGAAGGCGGCAACCCAGTCTGGTGTTTTCTGAATCCAGCGTCTGTGTTGCCTGAAGCATCAGGAAAGAGATCCTTTACTAAAGAGACCTTCACGAAAGAGGAGAACAGTAGGATTAAATATTCGGAAACAGAAGAACTCGAAGAAGAAAATACAATTTCCCAACACCACGTGCTCACCCAGCCTTCTCGGCAACAAAAGTTTCAACAGTTTTGTGCCCATTTGCAGTCTGGAGTCGAATTAGAATTGCCAGGCGTCCCGGGGAGCTCTGAATCTACATTCCTTGATCCCTTTGTGCCACTCAAAGCCAGATATTGATGTCTGAAAACAAGATACATAAGCTTCATTATTTAAGTGCCTTTTCCTTAAACAAGAACGCTTTAATACTTAACAAGGTAGGGAAACTACATAATTTTAAATCTATGCGAACAGAAATAAGAAATTATTTGTAGCGGTCTCCACTTTTACACCCAGCAACAAAGAAAGACATTCACAATTTTTTGCCTTCCCAGGGCCCCAAAATACAACACAGGCCTGTTCTCCTGCTCCAGGCAGAAGCTGCAGCTGAAGCTGTTCTTTATCAGCTTTTCTTTCTCAATATTTACCAACCAATAAATCTTTTTTCCCCTAAGACAACTGACATTCGAATCCTGTTCATGTGGAGCCTTGTTATCCAAATAATATTAAATAAACTGCTTCATTATCCGCTGAAAAAGTATTAAGATGCCTTTTTCCCCTCCTGTGGGTCAATATTGAAGAAGAGAAAGGGGTATTTCCATCCCCTGGGGAAGACAGCTCCCTGCCCTTCAGGGGCTCATTTCAGTCCAGGGGCCTCATCCTCATCCTCATCCTCCTCTCTGTCACCCGGGCGTGTGTGCGCACTGGGGAAGCCTGTCTGTTTTCGCCCAAAGGGCTTCCCACAGTGGTGGCTCTACCAGCAGAGATAAGCCTGTCTGTCCTGCTACCTGGACGGCAACCCAGGACTCCATAGAACAGACCCCAGCTCTGTTGCCCATTTCTAAAGTGGAAGAAGTCAGTCTTTGGATAAGATCCAATCCCATTGTCCTCTAACCACCGCCTCCTTCTCTTCCTTCCACCAGCTGAGGTGTCAAGAGTGAAGGCCCTGGGCTCCGCCTCTGCCACCTGCCTGGTGGGACCAGCCCAGGGCCGGCCTCAGCATCTCCATCTGTAGACGACATCCCACTCGCTGCTCCTTCTGACCTGCCCATCACTCTACTTATCAAGGATCAGAAACGCAGGAAGGGGCTTTGGGGCACTGGAGCTCCAACCGTTGGAGACCACAAACACTGAGTTGATCTTTTTTTTTTCACTTTTGAAAAAAATCTATTTTTAATTTATTTTTTATTGAACTATGGTTGATTTACAATACTGTGTTAGTTTCAGGTACACATACAGCCCCGTGATTCCATTTTTTGCCAATTATATTCCATTATAGGTTATTACAGGATATGGGGTGTAATTCCCTGTGCTGTGCAGTAAATCTTTATTGCTTCTCTCTTTTATGCACAGTGGTCTCTAGGTGTTAATCCCATACCCCTGATTTGTCCCTCCCCTCTCCTCCCTTCCCTTTGGTAACCACAACTTTGTTTTCTATGCCTGAGAGTTTGTTTCTATTTTGCATGTACATTTATCTGTATTACTTTTCAGATTCCACAGATAAGTGATATTATATAGTATTTGTCTTTCTCTGACTTATCTCTGTCTGACTTATTTCACTAAGCATAATATTCTCTAGGTCCATCCATGCAAAGGGCAGTATTTCATTCTTTCCTATAGCTAAGTAATATTCCATTGTATATATGCACCACACCTTCTTAACCGAATCATCTGTGGGTAGGCACTTGGGCTGGCAAAATTTTAATGAAAACTAAGCAACTCACCCCTGGAGACTCTTCTAGAAAAAATAATCTTTACTGTTAATAGTAATAAATAATATTTACATAGATATTTTATTGTACCAAGCTTCATTCCAAAGTTTCATCGTACTAACTAATTTAACCCTCACAACACTCTCATTTTATTATGACTGTTTATACTCAAAGAGGCTAACACTGAGAGGTTAAATACAGTCCCTGGGATCACTTGGCTGGGGACTAAAAGATCTGAAGCCAGGGGCCCTGGCTCTGAAACCACTCTATTAACCCCTCAGCTTCAAGGCTGCGGGCAAACTCTGAGTGCTGTCATATCCTAAAGCCAGGGCTCCAAAACCAACCAAGCCCGTGTGTCACACCTGTTGAGCCTGTGCTCTAGAGCCCAGGAGCCACAACTACTGAGGCCCACATGCCTAGAGCCTGTGCTTTGCAACAAGAGAAGCACAAGCAATGCGAACCTGGTGCACCGCATCTAGAGAGTAGCCCCCAGTCAATACAACTAGAAGAAAGCCTGTGTAGCAGTGAAGACCCAGTACAGCCAAAAATAAAATAAAATAAAATTATAAAGGAAAAAACAGCACCATTAAAATGGTGGACTGGTAGACACATGTCATTATCCATTTGTCCAAACCCACTGAATGTAAAACACCAAGAGAGAGCACTAACGTAAAGTGACTTTGAGTGATGACATGTCATTTAAAATGCATCAAGTGGTGGCGAGGAAGGGGCTACATGTGTGGGGGCAGGGAAATCTTTGTACCTTCTGCCCCATGTTGCAGTGAACCTAAAATCACTCTAAAAATAGTCTCAATAAAAATAAGTAAACCGATGATAGTTTAAAGAAACAACAACAAACAAGCTTAATGGCTTAAGCCAGCAGTGCCATTTGTTTGATCACGGATGTGTGGTCTGGGTGGGACTCTCTTCACTCCTGCCATGCAAGCCACAGGCATTTCTGGAGTCAGAGCTGTGGTCTGTGGTTCCGAAGCCAAATCCAGCTAAATAGCACATACTCTGCTCTCTCTGAGTAAACCAAGAGCCTCTGCCTCCATGCAGCCTTCCCCGATTCTCCTTTCTGGCAGGATGACCATCCAATGACTCTCTCCCAGAGCCTGTTAACTCATTATGTCTCATAGCCAGTGGCTTGTTGGATTGCCCAAATCCACTGAACACCCCTTGAGGCCTGGGACCTTGCTGGCTGCTCTGCCATCTCCCCAGCTGTGCCAGCCCAAGGACAAGCACCCCCAGGCTGTGATTGTTGACCGAGAGTGAAACAAAAGAGTGGAGGAAATACCAGGGGTGCACCCCTATTGCTTTGCACTCTCTTTATGAGATGTTGACATTTTGTTTATATTTCACTGGGAATCCCATTCACAAACACCCATTGATGTGTGTCCTCCCTGTGCGATGAGCAGGCATTTGTGTGTGTGTGTCTGTGCATGTCTGTGTGTAAATGTGTTCGTGTGACTGTGTGGACCCGGACGTGTCTGAGTGCACATCTATGTCTGTCAGTCGGTACACTTGTGTGTGAGTGCCTGTGCACTTGTGTGTGTCTATGAGTGCGTGTATATGGGGGCATGAATGTGTGCACGCACATTTGTGTGTGTGTGTGTGTGTGTGTGTGCAAGAAGTGTGCCCAGGCCCCCATCCAACCAGCCGGCTGCAGGGCAGTGGGACTGGGTCCCCATGCTCCGGCCCTCATTGGCGATTCCACCGGCGTCCTCTGGCCGCCATCCTGACTTCCTCTGGAGGACGAGGAGCTGAGCAGAGGTCAAGTGACTGGCCCCAGACCCCACAGCGAGCCGGGGCGGCTCTCACTCCCCCTGCGAGGCCGGGCCCCTCTCCGCGGCGTGCTGGCGCCCGGCCCAGGCCCGGCCGCGGCTCTGAGGGCTCCTTTGTGGGCCTGAGTGGCTGCGTGCCATGCCCCGGGGTCCCACAGGTGACGGGTCTATGCAGAGATGCTGAGGGGCCCCGAGGGGACAGGAAAGGGGGCTCCCTCGTTCTGGGTGGCTCCAGCGGGGGAAGGAAGAAGAGGAAAGCAAAGCCAAGGGAGATAATGAAGACCGAGCAGGACGCACACGGAGAGCGGAAGGGGCCGGTCAGGAGAGGCGGAAACCGCGCTGCACACACAGACAGCAGGAAGCGCAGGGCTGGGGACCACGTGGGCGCAGGAAACCCTTTTGTTTCTGGCTCTAATTGGTGACCCCACTCAGAGCGGCTGGAAACGGGCACAGATCAAGAGACTCGAGTGCTGGGTGGAAACCAGGGCGGGCTGAGAGGCGAGGACAACAGCCAAGACTGGTTTTTCAGTCCTGGCATCAGCGTCTTTGACAGCTTCTCCTCCGGGCAGAGAGGGAGGGCTCCCAGCGGGGCTCCCCATGGAAAATCCACCTGCACAGAGGTGCCCCCCACTCCCCGGGCTATGACCCATCACCCCAGTGTGCCAGCCGGATGCACTGAGCCAGGCTGCTGGAACAGACCTGGAAACAGAGCCATGTGGGAAAAATGGCATTCAGCAGAGCTTTTCTCATCAAAACAACCAAAAGGAATGCTTCTTAATAAGCTAGCTGGGGTAGCAAGTAAGACCTCCCAAGGGTCAGGTTTAAGTAGCAACGGGGCAGAGAACTTCCTTCCAGAGTGGAGGTTGCCAGTCAAGGGCAGGCTTCGGTCTTGCTTGTCAGGATGTGCTGGTTCAGGACAGAGCACGATTTCCTGGGACAACTGAAAGGCCAAGATGGCCACCAGCAGGTGCCCCTCACACCTTCCCCCACGCCTCTTCCCTGATCATCACATATTTAAAGCACATCTGTCTAAAGAAGCACAAATTATTTTTCAGAAAAGTAAGCCAAAGTAGACTGTTCAAAAATAAGCAAATTATGGATAGAAATGGGGCATCATGTGTCTCCTTCCTCACTTAAGACTCCTTCAAGATAATAGGGAAAGAATAAAGGATGACATTCTCTTAAGAGCAAATGATAATGGCCAGGAAACCAACAATCAAAGGATGAAGACTTCTGGGACTTCCCTGGTGGTCCAGTGGTTAAGACTCTTCGTCCAGTGCAGAAGGCACAGGTTCAGTCCTTGGTCCGGGAACTAAGATTCTACATGCTGTGCAGTAAGAGAAGATTTCCAAAACCGAATCTTTGGGACTGAGTGGGTGGAAGCAGGCTGAAGAGTCAGCCTGTGTAGGGAAACCATAGCTCAAAATGCACCACGTGGGACGGAGTCAAAGAAGCTGAGCTGCTGCAAGACCTCCAAAGGACCGTGAGGCTCAAAGATGGGCACAAGGGAAAAGCGGGACTGCTTAAAGGGAGGAGTTCAAATCAGTTCCCCCAACCACAAAACCGTTTGCTCCCTGCCACCACACCCCACTCTGAACAAAAAGAGGGCAGGCCATGCAGCCAGTACTCTGGCTTCTGGGGAGGGGGAAGGATAACTCAAAGTATTTCCTTCTAAATGGAGCAAACTGAAGTGGGTACTGGCACCATATCCACACCCTCTCTGTCCTGGCCTGTGAGGGTGCCCAGCCCTAAAACTCCATCCCCACCACTTCCCCCTAAAGTGAAGCCTCTGACTCAGTCAGTTCTGCTCCCCTGAAAAGCTCGCCATCCAGTCGACACTGTTAACAGCTGCAAAGGGCACACCAAGCACCTAGAAAAATCAGTGCCTTTCCTCCTTCTTCAAAATTCACAACGACAAAGGATCACTAGATATATGGAGAATACAAACTACAAGCTACTGGGACAGAAACACCAAAACAAGTGGAAAGAGATGACCCCAGAGAAAATGGACATAATTCAGGAAACTAAAGAAGACTTCAGAAAAGCATTCAAATTTGCATCCTCAGAGTGATTTTGAGATTATAGCCCATCCACAAAACAGGAATAGAATGCCTTAAAAGTAGAATAAATAAAAGAGTTCTTGGAAAATAAAAAATGTATTTTCTGATTTTAAATGGTAAATGAATTGGGAGATAATGCCACGATCACTCCCAAGAGAACAGAGCAAGTATACAACAGCCAAAAACATAAAGATGGTAGAGATGGTATCATGCATAGAGAATCAATCCAGGAAATGATCTCAAAAACAGTTTTAGAAAAAATTATCAAAGTCATGCAATAAGAGAAGAAAAGTTACCAAAGGATTTAATCCAAGTCTTCACATTAAAATGGCTCACTGATTCCCAGCAAAATGAATGAAAAATAATTCAGAACTGTATGGATTCTTGGGACGTGTCAGAACAATTGCTGAATTATTGATTGAATGAAAGAATGAATTGAATGGGAATCCCATCAGAGTGGGTATACCAGGTATTTCAACTGCAAAGTCCCCTCTAAGAAATGAAACCAGTCATGTCTTCTGAGGAACCGTGTTTTGCCATGGTCGTTCTGCTGTTGGTTAACAACCACAAATCCATAATGAATGCCTCTGTTGTAAAAGGACAGCTACGAAAGTCTCTTTTTAAAAAATAGAAGATATAGAATTTAAATTTTAAGATATGTTTAAAGTCAGATCAGTCCAGAAGGCCCAATAACCAATAATCAGAATTTCAGAACAAAAAGACAGAAAGGAGAATATCATTTAAAAATAAATGACTCAGTAAAGTTACTCAGAACTGAAAGCAGTCATCAAATGTCCATCAAAATACGTGAGAACAGGGATTTCCCTGGCGGTCCAGTGGTTAGGATTTCACCTTGCAATGCAGGGGGTGCAGGTTCGATCCCTGGTGAGGAGCTAAGATTCCCACATGCCTTGCAGCTGAAAAACCAAACCCTGAAACAGAAACAATATTGTAACAAATTCAATAAAGACTTTAAAAATCATCTACATTAAAAAAAATCTTAAAATAAATATATGAGGATAGAGCCACACCAAGGCCTATTATTTGGCAATTTCAGAGTACCGGTAATAAATGAAGATCCTGACTTTCCCACAAAGAAAATAAAATTTCATATATAAAGGACTAGGAATCAAAATATCTTTGAACTTCCCAATGGCAATACCAAAGCTAGAAAAAATATTCTTTCCAAACAATTTTCTGTACTCAGCCAAACTGTCAACAAGTGTAAAGGTAGAATGAAGCCATTTTCACACTTCGAAGCCTTAGAAACATTTATCTTTTTTGACACTATTTATTTAGAAGGCAACCTGAGAGACGCTTCGCTAAAATGGGGAGAAGTAAATCAAGAAAGAATGAGAAGCAGAATCCAGAAAACACGGGCTCCATCCCAGAAGAAAAGTAGAGAGACTCAGAGGATGAGTAAAGGCACTCCCAGTATGACCGCGGTCAGCCGGCCTGAGGTGAGGCCCCTCCGTCTTGGAACAAGAAGATGTGGACGTCCTGGAGCAATGTCATCAAGATGGTAAACAGTGGGTTCCTGAACTGTTTGGATATCTTGAGAAGACACAGGCTTCTGGCAAACTTTTTTAAATGAATTAGTGATTAGTAAATTTTTTTTTAAACAACCAGCAAAGGGGGACTTCTCTGGCAGTCCAGTGGCTGAGACTCCAAGCTCTCAATGCAGGGGGCCTGGGTTCAATCCCTGGTAAGGGAACTAGAACTCACATGCTGTAACTAAGATTCACAAGCTGTGAGTAAAGCTCGCACAGGTTTCAAGGAAGATAAACGATCCTATGTGCTGAATCTAAGACCTGGCACAGCCAAATAAATAAATAAAAGTAAATATAATATTAAATTTAAAATAGCAAATTTCTAAAAGAAAAGAGAGGGAGAGACTATTACCCACTCTGGAAGGAAACTCTGTACATGAAGTGAGGAATATCTGGGTGATATACTGTGTAACTTGTGATATACTTATCACAAGTTAAATACAAGCAATAACTCACCTGTTATTGGACCACAGTGGATAGGGAAGGGGGATAGGAGGCATGTGTACAAGGATTCTAAATCTTCATCTGTCATAGCAGGAAGCCAAGAGAGAATATCTCAAGCTGAACAGTAAGAAATAGAAGTAAAAACATTTAGTTTGAAATATATGAATAAAGACCAAACAGCTGAGGAGTTCAAAGTCGTTGCCTCCTAGCAATGATAAGGTGAGGGGAGTGATGGGTTCAAATACTACTGTCTTATTATCAGCTTTATGGAACTAAATGATTTTTTTAAAACAATACACCTGTGTACTTTTGTACTTATATACAATGTGCATTTAAAGGAACTGTTAGGTTAGCCAAAAGCTTGTCTGGGATTTTCCATAAGATATTATGGAAAAACGCAAACAAACTTTTTGGCCAATCCAATATTTATATGTGTAAAATTTAAGTTTTTAAAAAATTAAAGGAATACAAAGCTTTTTATGTATGGATGTGAAAGTTGGACCATAAAGAAGGCTAAGTGCCAAAAAAATTGATGTCTTTGAACTGTGGTGTGGGAGAAGACTCTTGAGAGTCCCTTGGACTGCAAGGAGATCCACCCAGTCCATCCTAAAGGAAATCAGTCCTGAATATTCATTGGAAGGATTGACATTGAAGCTGAAACTCCAATACTTTGGCCACCTGATGAGAAGAACTGACTCATTTGAAAAGACCTTGATGCTGGGAAAGATTGGAGGTAGGAGGAGAAGGGGACGACAGAGTATGAGATGGTTGGATGGCATCACTGACTCAATGGACATGAGTTTGAGTAAGCTCCGGGAGTTGGTGATAGACAGGGCAGCCTGGGCCTGCAGTCCATGGGGTCGCAAAGAGCCGGACATGACTTAGCAACTGAACAGCAACAATAACAAAATAAAAATTAAATTTAAAAAAATTAAAGGAAATACAAAAAGACATGAAATGAATGAGGAAGGTTTTCTGAAACTCTCTCACTACAAGAGATAACCATAACTCATATATATATATATATATATATATTCCAGCATCTTCCTTTCTGGACACAATTAACCCAAAGCAGCACCACATTAAGCCATAGAGTGACAGCTCACTCTTCCCAAAGAATAATGTCTCTGGGCTGTCCCTCTCTGGGCTGTCTCTCTCTGTCGATACGTGTGGACAATCTCAAACACATTATTACAAGGATAATATTAATGACTGCAGAGCAGAGCTGTTTTGAAGATTAAATGCTTATGAGACCCTGAATGTGGAATCACTATGTAAATTATAAAGCAGGCTAAGTAGTGTTGGTTATAGCTATAATTATAGTTAAAAATATAGAAAATTTGATCCGCAGCCAAAGTGCTTGATTAAGTGGTGTACTCCATGATCAACAGATAGCTCTCATTCATCACACCCAGAGATCACAGAAATCGCGGCAGATGCTGCCGGCTTCTCAGGAGCACACCTGAATCAGATCTCTCTGTGCATTATTTAAAACGAGGAGAAACAGCCCAGCAGATGTTCTGGATAATGGCTCTTTGTCAGAGATATCACCTCCTTTGTCTGGGAACATGTACTCATGTTTCTAGAAGTCTCTCTTTGGTTCCACGTCCTGCACCATGATGGAAATGATGCCTTAAAATGCAGCTGCTGAGGCACATTTTTTTCCACTGAGAATTGAGTGTGACCAAAACACAGCTTTGAGCTGACAGGCCAGCTTGGTCACTTGGCTATAGTGTCTAGCAGGGCGTGACCCAACTCTGCTCCTTCCTAGCTGTTACTCAGTCTCTAGAAACCCATTTCCTAATCCCTAAAATGGTACTAACGAGACTTTCCTCCCATAGTTGTTATGCAGATAAGATATATAATGCATAATGTGCCCAGCATATTGGGAACATTTACTGACGTAAATTTGCTACTGCTTTGTGCATATTTATGTGGAAGCAATACTAAGAGACAACTTCATTTGCTTTATTTTTCATGCATTCTTAATCTAAGATAACGCAATGAAAAGAGCTCATATGATCTAAAGCAATGAAAAGAGTTAGTCCCTAGACCCTCCAAATGGAATTGGAATCCATCTGATGTTAATTTTCCACGTGTTTGCCTGATGGTAAGCAGGATACACAGCCAGAAGATAGTATGCTTTGATATCCAAACTTGGTTTGAATCCAGGCTCTGTAAACTTAGAAATAAGAGGCCTTGGGCAAGTTACTTAGTGTTTTCAAGTTCAGTTTCCTCATCCGTAAAATGAGGGTAATAATATACACCTCAGAGCATTTTTCGAAAGACATCATGAAAGCATACTTTTAAAAGGACCTAGCGTAGTGCTTGCTTCATTTTATGTCATCCATAAAACTTAGATATTTTATCATAAGACCCACATTATCCAAAAACCTCTCTCTAACAAGATGTGGAAGCAAACTCACAGATATAAGCTTTAAAGAGCTGACATGTTTTATATTCAAAGAATAACACAGGTTTCATGCGTCAGTATTAAGATCCTGATGTGTTGTGTTCCACCCACATAGAAGACTATATGTAACTTTCTTTTAAGCTTTTATAGGTCAAAAATCAAAAGAGTTCTGACAGCAAAGTGTTTTTATGCTAACTAACTCAAAACAAAAGAAGCAAGAAAAAATAAAAGGAAGAGAAGTTCATAAGCCTTAGAATCTAGACTTGCCTCTGCTCTGAGTCATTGAATGACCTTGAACAAGGTCAAAGTATTGTTTCTTGGCTTGTAAAATAAAAGTGTCCCTCCATCCCTGATACTATTCAGCATTTTCCTGGAGGTCCTAGCCAGTGCAGTAAGGTGAGGAAAAGAAGTTAAAGATGCAAGCATGCTAAAAGAGAAATCAGCACTGTGGTTATTTGTAGACAATATGATTATCTTCATAGAATATTCTAGAAGATGTTCAAACAGTCTATGAGATTTAAAACAATTGAATAAAATTCCCAGATGCATGGTGGACACACACACTCAAAAAATAAATGCTCCTTTCAACCAACAACAACCAGTTAGAGATTAGAATTGGAAAAGACACAATTTTTGTAATAACAGCAAAGACACTGCAGAGAGCCTAGGAATAAATCTAATCAAAGACATGCACACCTTCATGAAGGAAATTAGAAAATGTTATTAAAAGACATGAAATGAGATTGAGAAAAATGTAGAGAGACGAAACACATTCGTGTTTGAGAAGACTTGATACCATGAGAATGATTCTTTCCAAAAGAGATCTATAACCTTAGCAGAACTTCAGTTAATACCCAAAATAGCCAGAGGTGATTTTGCCCCCAAGTGGACACTGGACAACCAACCATGGGTGGAAAATGCACTCTGAGGGCTGACTGTGCTCCACAGTTTTATAAAGGACTCGAGCATCTGAGGATTTTGGTATCTGCAAGGGTCTTAGGACCAGTTTTCCATGGATACAGAGGAAGGAAGGAAGTCAAATTGAGGTTTAAAATATGCATACACACATCTTCTTAGATATCCTAGCATTCTTTCCATTCTAACGTGAAGCTGCAGAGACTCCAATGGGCCCCAAAGGTCAAGCTACAGCTTTGCAGAATAGGATCCCACAAAACCATCACTTGCAATGGACTTATTCAGGTGTTCAGTGTTCCTATCTTTTATGTACGAGTGAGTGAGTGAAGTCGCTCAGTCGTGTCTGACTCTTTGCGACCCCATGGACTGTAACATACCAGGCTCCTCCATCCATGGGATTTTCCAGGCAAGAATACTGGAGTGGGTTGCCATTTCCTTCGCCATCTTTTATGTATAATATAGCTATAGTACTATATTCCACAAGCCTTAGTAATTTTCAGTCTGTTTATGTTGTAATTGCTTTTCAGTTTTTTGGTAGAGCATATAGTGAATTCCATCAAAAAATACGGCGGAAGGAAAAGCCATTTAATATTAGAATTCTTGGTAACTTAGGCTAAGTTCTAATACACGGTTTGTGTAAATCCATGAGCTGTGACAATCCAGGTGGCCTTCCTTTGGTATCAAAGGAGACAGTAGCTGACCTCCCAAAAGGCCCTTCCCCTCTCTGTCACCTGCATGCCCATTACTAAGTGAGATGTAACACACACGAAGGAAGAAAAAAAAAAACCCCATATTTCCACAGCTTCCAGAGCCTGAGATAGAATGTTAAATCAGGAATATTACTCAGCCATAAAAAAGAAAAAATATATTGCCATTTGCAGTGACATGGTTGGACCTAGAGATTGTCATCCTGAGTGAAATCAAAGACAAATACATGATATTGCTTATATTTTCAATCCAAAAAAATGATACAAACAAACTTACTTACAAGACAGAAATAAAATCACAGATGTAGAAAGCAAATTTATAGTTATTGGGGGAAAGGCGGAGGAATAAGTTAGGATATTGGGAGCGACATATACACACTAATATATATACAATAGATAACTAATAAGGACCTGCTGTATAACACAGGGAACTCTACTCAATAGTCTGTAACGACCTGTATGGGAAAAGACTGTAAAGAAGAGTGGATATATGAATATGTGTAACTGGTTTACTTTGCGATACCCCAGAAAGAAAGATCTGCATTCTCCAGGAACAAGTAAGGAAGGTGGTGGGGACCGTGACCCAGACCAGACAGGATTATCATTTCACATCCTGAATAATATATTCTACATAATCCACCTTGGGGTTTTTTCCTGCATTTAAAAATATTTTAAAGACTTTCCCATCAGCCTGGTATTTAAGACTCTCAGCTTCCAATGCAGGGCTGGGGAGAGGGTGAGCATTCAACTAGGGTCAGAGAGTTAAGATCCCATGTGCTATGACAAAATAAAAGAAAAAAAGGGTTCCCCTGGTGGCTTAGTTCAGTTTAGCCGCTCAGTCATGTCCAACTCTTTGTGACCCCATGGACTGCAGCACGCCAGGCCTCCCTGTCCATCAGCAACTCCCAGAGCTTACTCAAACTAATGTCCATGGAGTCAGTGATGCCATCCAACCATCTCATCGTCTATAGTCCCCTTCCCCTCCCTCCTTCAATCTTTCCCAGCATCAGGGTCTTTTCAAATGAGTCAATTCTTTGCATCAGGTGGCCAAAGTACTGGAGTTTCAGCTTCAGCATCAGTCCTTCCAGTGAGTATTCAGAACTGATCTCCTTTAGGATGGACGGGGTGAATCTCCTTGCAGTCCAAGGGACTCTCAGAAGTCTTCTCCAGTGGTAAAGAATCTGCCATCCAGTGCAGGAGATACAGGTTCAATCCTTGGTCCAGGAGGATCCCTTATGTCATGGAGCAACTAAGCCAGGGCACCACAGCTATTGAGCCTATACTCAAGAGCCTGGGAGCGGAAACTACTGATGCCCACCAGCCCTGGCACTCATGCTGCACAACAGGAGAAGCCACCACAGCGAGAAGCTGGCATGCCACAGCTAGAGAGGAGCCCCAGCTCTCCGCAGCCAGAGGAAAGCGCAGCACAGCCAAAAATACATAAAATTATTTTTTAAAAAGCAATATTGTCCACAAGTTTTTATTTTGCCTTTTTAAATCTCCCTTCTGTGAAGAGAAAAGAATCCAGCTGATGACACTTCAGGAACTCAGCATTACCAATTAGGATACCATTACGGGCGGCAGTGGAGACCCACAAGAAGGAATCGTGGAAGGCAGCTATGTGCACACGAATGCTTCAGTCTCCACACACTGCATATCCAGTCTCTTTGTAGCTCAGTGAGATGTCCCGACTTGGTTTTTCTATTACTATTATCTTGGTAGATCAAAACAGACAGATGCATTTACTGGTTTCCCTCTAACGATAATAAAAAGAAGCAGTTTATAAAATCAGATTATTAAAAAAAATTGCCTAATGATAATAATTTATAAGCTCATTGTGGAATAATGATGTATTCAAGAGTCGTCATAGTATGATGAGAGAAAGGTAATATGAAAGATTTTTTCTGTGAAGAATGACTCCAGATGAATTGCATTGAGATACAATTCCCTGATAAGGCACAATAAGAACCTCTAGAACACTTAATAATAGACGACTCAGGGTGAATTGTGGATTGCAATAAAAGCCCATAAATTAAAAAGTTTCCATATGATTTCTGATAAAAGACACGCCAAGGTGAAATAGCGAATCACTGAAACTGACTGATAGCCTGCCTGTGGCCCAGTGGGTCATGCAGGGGAAATTTCTAGGAAACTCTATAAAATATAATTTCTTGTGCCTAGAAATTTTTAAAGCCAAGGTTTCAACTGCACCTACTAGAAAATTTTTTAAAAGAACAAGTAAGGTTTCCATGGAATTCAAACTGCATCCCTTTGCATGTCAAGCCCCAGGGGAAGCATGGCAGATGCTATCTGCTGTGTAAATAACTTTGGTGGGAGGATGAAACCCACGCCCCCTGCAGTGGAAGCCCAGAGTCTTAAATGTTGGCCCACCAGGGAAGCCCTATTTTTTTCAGTAACTTTAAATGGAATATAAGCTCTACCATTGATGTTCACCTGAAACTAATATAATGTTTAGTTGCTAAGTAGTGTCCAACTCTTTTGCAGTCCTGTGGACTATATAGCTGGCCAGGCTCCTCTGTCCGTGGGATTTTCCAGGCAAGAATGCTGAAGTGGGTTGCCATGCCCTCCTCATTGGACTTCTTGGAAGTGGATGCATTTCACAAGCTCATGCTTTTTATAGATGAAAGAACCAGGGCACCAAGGAGAGGACCAGGGTTCAGGGAAGCTGAGCAAGGTCGGGCCTGTACCACATGAGGGAAGCTAAGCAAGGCTGCACTCCAGTGGTGAAACCAGGTTTAAACCCAGGAGGGTCGTCTGGAGGTGGAGGGTTTATGGTCGCTGCCCTACAGTTGCCTAAACGTGGCACACCTGTAGTGTGCCAGAGGATGCAGCGGCCAACAGGAAGAGGTCAGGCCTGCACTCGCACCCGGAAAGCTCTTCAAGGTGTTTCAAGGTGAAAGAGAAAAGGTGGGGAGAGCGGAGAGGAAGGAAGATGTAGACTGTATCTATGATCAAACACAAGAGTTAAATAAATCCCAGAGCAAGACGAGGCCCTGTGCTAGTTGCCTATTTGTGCCTCAAACACCTTGAAACCTTATATACCTCCACGTATCTAAAATGTGCACCACCTGTAACAGCGGGTGCCTCCAGGGAGGGCGGTGGGATTGGGTGTGGGGTGGAGGGTTCAAGTGGGTTTTTTTTTTTTTTTCACTTTTCTCTTTGGTGCTTCTTAATCATCTCACTATGTCGTTTTTTTCCTAAACACACCTCTCCCGGCATTCGGATGGTGGCTTCATCTCCAAACATAACCTACTCTTTCTTGAAAGCCCACCGTCTACTGGGTTCTGTCCTCAGTGCTTTCATTGATTATCTCATTTAACTATCTCAGCACACCTAGGAGATAGACATCACCTCGTAGGCCAGACTGGCATTATGGACACAAGCAAGAGGTGAGGAGATGCACGCCGAAAAAGAAAGAAAATTCCACTTTGGTGACATTCTGCGCTCACAAAGTATCAAAATACTTTACTTCCATCATATATGTAAATGTTGGGCCATTTTGAATTTTAATGGTCTTTTTATTGTCCACAAAGGATCACCCCATATAAATAAGCCTACTAGTGTCCAGCAACTCTGAACTTAATCATGTCCAGGAGCAATTTTGTCTCCATTGCACAGGAGATAAACTGAGGCCAAGGGGAGGGGCAAGTCAGGGGAAGGGAATTCAGAGGTACAAGTTACCAGGTATAAAATGAATGAGACAAAAGGATGAATGTACAGCACAGGGAATATAGCCCATATTTTATAATAACTTTGGCGGGGGGAGGTGTGGGCTGCTGCCAGGGATCAAACCCACACCCCCTGCAGTGGAAGCCCAGAGTCTTAAATGTTGGACCACCAGGGCAGCCCTATTTTTTCCAATAACTTTAAATGAAGTGTAAGCGCCAAAGTTTATCTACACCTGAAACTAATATACCGTTTAGTTGCTAAGTAGTGTCTGACTCTTTTTCATTCCTGTGGACTATAGCTGGCCAGGCTCCTCTCTCCATGGGACTTCCCAGGCAAGAATACTGAAGTGTGTTGCCAGGCCCTCCTCCAGGGGACCTTCCCGACCCAGGGATCAAACCCAGGTCTCCTGCTTTGCAGATGGATTCTTTTACCTCTGAGCCACCAGGGAAGCCCTAAGTCAACTATACTTCAGTGTTTTAAAAAATGAGGCCAGTCGCTTTCCCATTGTCACACGGTTGGGAAATGAGTTTGTGCCCTTGGACCACTGAGGAAACCTGGGTAACTTCCCTCTCAGATGAAAGTAGTGCAGATCTGGGTGACCTCAAGTTGACCCATCAGATACTCTTACCTATGACCACCTTTAGCAAAGCTGAAGGTGACATGCGGAGTGTCTGAGAAGGTTGTATCCTCAAATGCATGTTAGTGCTACTATACACCGGTAGAATGGTTCGAATAAAAAAGATTGACGAAGCCAAACGCTGGTGAGCATTGGAGCAGCTGGGACCCTCACATATTGCTGGTGGAGTTGCAAAGGTGCAGCCACTGCGGGAAATACTTTGGCAGTTTCTGATCGACTTAAACATGTAATTTCCACGTGATCCACCAATCTTATATTTTTATGCAAGAGAAAGGAAAAGTTATGTCCTCATAAAATGCACACGCAAATGCTAGTTAACAGCTTCATTGGAAAGAGCCTCAAATAGGAAACCACCCAAATGTCCATTAACAGATAATATCCATACAATGAAATACTATCCAGTAAGAGAAAGAAAGGAACTGATAATACATGCCACAAAATGCATACATCTGAAAAGGATTATGCCAAATGAAAGAAACCAGACACAGACTCAAAAAAAAAAAAACAAACCCTAATATTATATGATGGGCTTCCAAGGTATCACTAGCGGTAAAGAACTCACTTGCCAATGCAGGAGACGTAAGAGATGCGAGCTCCATCCCTGGGTCAGGAGGATCCCCTGGAGGAGGGCATGGCAAGCCATTTCAGTATTCTTGCCTGGAGAATCCCACGGACAAAGGAGCCTGGCGGGCTACAGTCCACAGGGATGCAAATAGTTGAACACAACTGAAGCGACTTATCAGCAGCATATAAAATTCTAGGAAAGTCAAAACAATAGTGACAGGAAGCAGGTCAAGGGTTGCAGGGGCCAGAGAGGCAGGGAAAGGTTGACTATATAGCAGGATAGGGAAGTTTTCAATGGGGGGGGGGGGGGGGGGAGGGGTAGTGGGGGAGAGGTGGAAAAGTCCTAGATCTCGATTGTGAGGGTGGGTATTTGATCATATTTATTTACTGAGCTACTCAAACTATGCAGCAAAAATCCATAAAAGTTATTGTGGGTAAACTCTTCCTCTCTAAAACTAATCAAAAACACATTTTTGTAATGTTTGAGGAACTGTCCAGAGTTGTCCCAACAATGTATTTTTGTTTGTTAATATCTAATATGGTAAAGAACCTGCCTGTCAATGCAGAAGATAAGAAACACAGGTTCTATCCCTGGGTTGGGAAGGTCCCCTGGAAGAGGCCATGGCAACCCACTCCAGCATTCTTGCCTGGAGAATCCCATGGACAGAGGAGCCTGGCGGGCTACAGTCCACCGGGTCCCAAAGAGATGGACATGCTGAAGAGACTTAGCACTCAGAGGATAATCTGTAACTGAAATTACTATAAATTAAATTCAAATCTACTTTTATTAGGCCTGTTCTTTATTCTCTGGGAATTTTAGAAACATTCCAATTGAACGTCTTCAGCTTCTAAGAGATTAAAAGAAAGCAATAAAGAGCACTGGTTTTGGAAGTTGAAGGGGGTTCAAAGAGTGCCTCTGTTGTTTTTTTGGTTGTAGGACTTCCGAATTTTGCTTAATCATTCTAAGAATCAGTTTCTTTATCTGTTAAATGGGAACAATAATAGTTCTTCCTTCAGTTAAATCAGATGCCAGTGAGGGAGTAAGGATAGAGGATAACTGTTGGTTCAGTGTGCACTGATGACCCGTCAGGATTCAAGCAAAGTTTTCAGCACTTACTAAATCCTGACAAATTTAGAAGCTACTGATTCTACAGACCTGACAGATGGACTTTAATTTCTATAAGGTTCTTGCTTTTAAGTTTCTGGCATCTATGAGCCTCCAGTGACAGTAAAGCCCCCCCTCCCCAAAATTATTTAGATATTATTGAAAGACTGGTTATGCTCTTGGCAGATGAGAAAGCAGAGTGAGGGATTTACTCACCTTACCACTAAGCATTACGTCTCCGATACCTGGAGCCATTCTCGGCTCCCCTGAGATTCAGGCCGTGAAAGCAGATGTGGGTTTAAACAGCATCTGGAAGGACTTCATTTTAGCTGTGAAATCCTAGTAACATGTGGCAGCAAATCTTGGAGATGTTGATCCACAGAGTAGATACTGATTATCTGATGTGCCTGAAGTGGTTTAATTAAGTCGCCTTCTCCCACACCTCCAAACATGAGCACTGTTTACTGATGTATCCTCAGAGCGGCACCCCACACATAGTAGGCACTTTGCCTCTTGCATCATTTCTGGATCTACCTACTTCCTTCATTCCAGGCTGCCACCCTCTCCCATCCACGCCACCACCGCCTCTCACTGGGACCACATCAGAGCCTGCTCACATCTGACTGCAGCGTCCCATGCATAAAGTTATCTAATGGCATCCATTCTTATCAGGATAAAAACCGGGAAGAGCTGACTCCAGCTCTTTTCTCCTGTCCTTACCTCCTGCTCTGTCTGCTCTCTGCCTTCCAGCCACACTGGCCTTATGTCATTTCAATCCCTCTAACTCCCTTGGTCTCTTGAACCACAGGAACTTTGCACAAATATTCCTTGTGTTAGGATGTTTCTCTCCCATGCCCACAGCCCTCCCCTACGCACTCCTTCCCAGATCTATCCTGTGTCAGCCTGAGTCTTCTGAGAGGTTGACCCCAGGACAGGATTAGATATACAAGAGTTTTATTGGGGGATGTGCCTGTGAAGGATAGAGACAGAGGGCTCAGGACAAGGCAGGGAGAGTCTCGGTCCTAATGCATCTCTGCTGCCTGTGAATGAAGGGATGAAAGGAAGAATGAGTTAGGAAGAGCCTCCAGCAGCTGCCTGGTTTTGAGAAGACTCGGGGAGTCCCCAGCAGAGCATGAAGTCTCAGAAACTCACCTCCTTCTATTTTGTAGCTTCACCAAGGATGATCTCCACTCTCCACCTCATGGTTCAAAGTGGCTGCTCCAGTTCCAGCCAGTATGTCCCTCATCCCAGCCAGAAGGAAGGATAAAGAGAAAGGAAAAACATGCAAAGAGCACACACTAGCTACCACTTAAGGGAGTTCTCAGAAGCTGCCATAAGACATTTCTATGTCCTCAAAAGCCAAAACTTGGTCCCAGGGCCACATCTAGCTGCAAGGGAGGCTTGGAAGTATCACCTTTACTCCGTGGTGTCATTTGTCCAGCTATAAATTGGGGTTCTTTTCCTAAGAAAGAGGAAGAAAATTGATGTGGGGTAGGGACACTCAGCCATCTCCACCACAAGGCGAATTTCCCTCCATACATGTTGTCCTTTGGAAATGACACCACAGAAAGCAAAATTCTGTTTCTTTTGAAATACCTGCCCTTCTGCTTCATGACCTGCAGCACACATACAGAATCCCACTGACCTAACCCCTTTGATTTGACATCAATAACCTTGGTGATGGAGGCTTTCCCCAAGCCACCAGCCTGGGCACTGTCCCTGTGTGGCAGCCAGGAGGAGGGTGACACCTTTCCCAGTCCCAAGGCCACCATTCTGGAGGGTCTTCCCTTTGTCCCATCTTGTTTCTCTTCTCAACAAGATGCTACAGAGCCCTTCTGTGATCAGCTCAGATGCAACTGTTACAGGGAAGAACAAAATCTGACTACAAGTTGGATCTGTTTCTTTTACTTAAACCTTTGCTTCCCATTGCTTTTCTTCACTAAAAGGATACTATCTATATAGAATGGTCTGCCTCAGGGAACCTTGCCCCTCTGTCCAAGTGTTAAACCAAAGTGCCTTTGTGCAGAGAAACATCCTGACCGTGCCCACCTGTGAATGGCTGCAAAAAGAAGAAATTAACCCACCCCTACCCTGAAGCTTCCCTGGTGGCTCAGGCGATAAAGAATCCGCCTGCAATGTGGGAGACTTGGGTTCCATCCCTAGGTTAGGAAGATCCCCTGGAGGAGGACATAGCAACTCACTCCAGTATGCTTGCCTAGAGAATACCATGGACAGAGTAGCCTGACGGGCTGCAGACCATGGGGTCGCAAAGAGTCAGACACGACTGAGTGACTGAACAGGCGCCACCCTGAGGCTGGCCATTCCAGGAGCTTTTGTAAGATTTAGCACCTTTTTACTTTACTTCCTCACCTCCTCCCTTCTCTGCTCTATAAAAGAAACTGGCTCAGGAAACTCAAACAGGGGCTCTGTATCAACCTAGAGGTGTGGGGTGGGGAGGGAGATGGGAGGGAGGTTCAGATGGGAGGGGATATATGTATTCAGTTCAATCAGTTCAGTCGCTCAGTCATGTCCAACTCTTTGCGACCCCATGGGCTGCAGCACACCAGGCCTCCCTGTCCATCACCAACTCCTGAAGTTTACTCAAACTCATGTCCATTGAGTCGGTGATGCCATCCAACCATCTCATCTTCTGTCATCCCTTTCTCTTCCTGCCTTCAATCTTTCCCAGCATCAGGGTATTTTCAAATGTCAGTTCTTCGCATCAGGTAGCCAAAGTATTGGAGTTTCAGCTTCAGCATCAGTCCTTGCAATGAACATTCAGGACTGATTTCCTTTAGGATGGATTGGTTGGATCTCCTTGCAGTCCAAGCAACTCGCAAGAGTCTTCTCCAACACCACAGTTCAAAAGCATCAGTTCTTCAGCGCTCAGCTTTATTTATAGTCCAACTCTCACATCCATACATGACCACAGGAAAAACCATAGCCTTGACTAGACGGACCTTTGTTGGCAAAGTAATGTCTCTGCTTTTTAGTATGCTGTCTAGGTTGGTCATAAATTTTCTTCCAAGGAGCAAGTGTCTTTTAATTTCATGACTGCAGTCAGCATCTGCAGTGATTTTGGAGCCCCAAAAAACAAAGTCTGACACTGTTTCCACTGTTGCCTCGTCTATTTCCCATGAAGTGATGGGACCAGATGCCATGATCTTTGTTTTCTGAATGTTGAGTTTTAAGCCAACTGTTTCACTCTCCTCTTTTGCTTTCATCAAGAGGCTCTTTAGTTCTTCACTTTCTGCCATAAGGGTGGTATCATCTGCATATCTGAGGTTATTGATATTTCTCCTGGCAATCTTGATTCCAGCTTGTGCTTCATCCAGCCCAGGATTTCTCATGATGTACTCTGCATAGAAGTTAAATAAGCAGGGTGACAATATACAGCCTTGACATACTCCTTTCCCAATTTGGAACCAGTCTGCTGTTCCATGTCCAGTTCTAACTGTTGCTTCCTGACCTGCATACAGGTTTCTCAAGAGGCACGTCACGTGGTCTGGTATTCCCATCTCTTTGAGAATTTTCCACAGTTTATTGCGATCCACACAGTCAAAGGCTTTGGCATAGTCAATAAAGCAGAAATAGATGTTTTTCTGGAACTCTCTTGCTTTTTCCATGATCCAGCAGATGTTGGCAATTTGATCTCTGGTTCCTCTGCCTTTTCTAAAACCAGCTTGAACATCTAGACATTCACGGTTCGTGTACCGTTGAAGCCTGGCTTGGAGAATTTTGAGCATTACTTTACTAGCGTGTGAGATGAGTGCAATTGTGTGATAGTTTGAGCATTCTTTGGCATTGCCTTTCTTTGGGATTGGGATTAAAACTGACCTTTTCCAGTCCTGTTGTCACTGCTGAGTTTTCCAGATTTGCTGGCATATTGAGTGCAGCACTTTGACAACACCATCTTTTAGGATTTGAAATAGCTCAGCTGGAATTCCATCAACTTCACTAGCTTTGTAGTGATGCTTCCTAAGGCCTACTTGACTTCACATTCCAGGATATCCGGCTCTAGGTGAGTGATCATACCATCATGATTATCTGGGTCGTGAAGATCTTTTTTATATAGTTCTTCTATATATTCTTGCCACCTCTTCACCTATGGTTGATTCCTGCTGAGGTTTGACAGCAAATAACAAAATTCTGTAAAGCAATTATTCTTCAATTAAAAAACAAATAAAATTTTTTAAAAAAAGAAACTGGCAACCAGATCCCAATAAGATCATTTTTTCTGAGACACTAGTCTGCCATCTTCTCCAATAAAGTCACTATACTTTGCCTCAACACCTCGTCTCCTGACTTACCGGCCTGTTGTGTGGTGAGCAGAGCAAGCCTGGACTCAGTAACACAACCACAGTGCCAGGCCACCTTTCCCAGTTCAAGTGAGTGTCTGTGCCACCTCTATTCCTGGAAGCAGGAAGCCAGACAATGGAGGTAGGGGGAATTCTCGAAACTTTAAATAGCATCATGGTACATCTTCTGTGTCATCCACACATTCAGGGAGTTTGGGTCATCTGATGGGAACAGCTGACTCCTTGGAAAAGACCTGATGCTGGGAAAGATTGAGGGCATCAGAGGATGAGATGGCTAGATGGCATCATCAGTGCAATGGACATGAGTCTGAATAAACTCCTGGAAATGGTGAAGGACAGGGAGGGCTGGCAAGCTGCTGTCCATGGGGTTGCAAAGAGTCAGACATGACTGCACGATGGAACAACAACAGCAACATCTTCTGTATCATCCGCACAGACAGTGGATTTAGCAGCAGAAGAGAGTAACTGGGTGATTCCAGCTCCTTGCATTTTCAGGGGCTCCCTGGGGGAGACGGACCACAGAAAGGGGTAGCACAAGAGGTAAGGCGTTATGTGCGAGGATCTAGCATCCTTTCCATGCAGCCAGTAGCCACGTTTGCTCACAGCCAACCAGTCAGAGATGGAGGATGATTTATTACAAGCTGTTGCAGAATATATTATGCATGGTGGAGGCATGGGAAGGTCTTTGATACGTATCTAAAAGAGCTTCAAACCCATAAAAGATAAATTTTGTATGAAGAGTGTCACTGAGAGGCCGGGAAGAATCTCCAACACATCTTCATATCACAGGGAATAATGAAGGGCCCTCTCCTCACACAATCCGGGCATTAATTTCACTTAAAGAGGCCGCCATTAGCATACTGACGCACAGGCTTCACTTTGTAGCCACCGTGCTATTGGCAAACACGACCAAAGACCATGGTCAAGGCCTCCATCTGCCGTCAGGGCCCGGGTATCTGTTCTGTCAATTGCTTCCCCTAGAAATGCTAGTCTGATCTCTGCTTCCCTCCTTCGAATCCTCCAAAAACCACCATCTTAGGGCAGTGAACTGCCTACTTTGGCTTTTCTCTTAACCCTCAGCTTCTGGGTAATTCCCAAAGCTTTTTGGAACACAGCATCCCCCAAGCCTTGGGCCTCGGTACCTTTCTTTCCACTTGCACCTTGTCCCTTGGTTTATTCAAGGACCCGTCCTCTGTGGTAGCCGCCAGTTGGGACCTCACAGCCTGTCCCCTTCATCCTGTTCTTCCTCTCTGGCCAGGCTTTAGGGGAGCAGGTAAGCGGCTCACAGCAGTCTGGCACACAACCAGTTACCGGGCAGGCAACATAATATTTGTCGAGAATGCCTCTTGTTCTTGAATTATGGTTTCCTGCTCCAGGCTGCTGCCACTGTTTGAATTGGGCTGCACCTAATTATGGTTTTGTTTGCTTTAATAAAGAGACGTCCAAGCATGCAGCGAGTGCCACACAAAACAATAATAACAATAATAACAGCAAAGTGTCTCTCTAAACATCTGCAATTAAGACATTCGTTGTTAATTGCATTAATTAACCTCCCCCATGAAGCAGCTGTTGAGGTTTCCACCACAAGGAGACGAGAAAGACGATTCCCAGAAGCGCCTGGTGAGCAGCTGGAGAGAACCCAGCCCCAGGTTCCAGCAGACTTAGGATGGAGGCACAATTTCCACCAAGCAGCTGCCACCCAGGTGGGACCAAGGGACCAAGCCACCCTCCTGCAGGACGAGAGGAGCAGCCAATGCCACCATAAACCTTGGAAGGCTGAGGGATGGTAAAACTTACAGACAGGTGGTCGCAGCAACAACTGTAACAACAGGACACTTGGATTTAGCCCAGCTCTCAATTCTTAGTTGGAGAATTTAGTCTGATACCTTGGTTAACACTAAGTGCATTCCATTCCATCCAAGCAGGAGAACCCACAGAGCAACCGCTCTATAATCACCCAAGGGTGTCTTGTGCTGGCAGAACAGAAGAACTCGCTGGAATCCTGATCCTAAACGTTAGCGCTGGTTTCCCAGTAGGGTAACGTGATTTTAAGCTGCCCAGTAGGGTAACATGATTTTCAGCTGAAGCTGAAACTCCAATACTTTGGCCACCTGATGCAAAGAGCTGACTCACTGGAAAAGATCCTGATGCTGGGAAAGATTGAAGGCAGGAGGAGAAGGGGACAACAGAAGATGAGGGCGTTGGATGGCATCACCAATTCAATGGACATGAGTTTGAGCAAGCTTTGGGAGAGATGGTAGAGGATAGGGAAGCCTGACATGCTGCAGTCCATGGAGTCTCAAAGAGTCATACACAACTGAGTGACTGAACAACAACATTATTTTAATGTTTTGCAGAGATTCACAAATACTATCTCATCCTCACAAGTCCTGGAGACGCCAGGGGCAGTGTGATGGTCCTGTTCTGCTAATGAGATAAAAGGAAGCATTCACCCTTTCAAAGCTGAAATAACTCAGAGCTGGGGTCAGGTTCCTGGTCTCCGGCCCATGCTCTGTAAGCCCTGAAGTGTAAGGCCACCGGCTCCAAATTTTAAAAAAAAAAAAGAGGTAATATGAGTGAGCTTTTTTTTCCTACCCAAGGAGCTAGATTCCCAGACTTATCAAAATTTTTCTTTAATCTGAACTGAAGCTACTATACTAATTCTCCAATTCTGATACCTTAGTTGACACGGAGTGCATTCCATTACAAATACTGATGAAAAATATCAAGCATGAAATTTCATGTGTTCAGTCCACAAATATTGGTTATGCCTCATTACCTAACGGCATCACCTGTCAGACCTGATCTATCTCCAAGCTGTTCATCACATCAACCATGGTCTCGTGATGAGCTCGTTTCTCTCTGCCGCCAATGGGAGGCCCTCACTGTGCTGGGTTTCCCTGGCTGTCCTCTTGCCACAGGAGGCGAGAGGACATAAATGTCTGTTGTGTCGACATTGCCCTAGGTGCTAGAGATAACACAAAAGGGGAAAGACGTAATCACGAAGCTCATGTGAGGGGAGCACCTTCCTCTCAAGGGAATGCGGACAGTGATTGTATGTCTGAAAGAAGAGGGCCGTGTACTTACGAGACAGATTCGATCTGGAAGGTGTGTCCATGGGCAAGATGCACACGTGAAGGAGGGCCAGGGGGCCCAGGGTGATGGGAGAGGGAGGACAGAGGTCAGTGGTGAGAAAGATCAAAGAGGGCCAGTGAGGATGGAGTGGTGTGAGGTGGGTGGGAGGGGTGGGCGGGCATCCGGCTCTGGACTTCTCCACAGTAATGGAAAGAGGAGGGTCTCCAGTGAAGAGTCCCGGCAGGGACGCCCCAGGACCAGGCGAGGGGCTGCTGGGTGGAGACCACGGTGAGAGGACAGCCAGAGGAGCTCAGCAGAGTGAGGGCCTCCCGTTGGCGGCAGACAGAAACAGGAGCGCATCGTGAGATCGTAGTTGATGTGATGAACAGCTTGGAGGTAGATCAGGTCTGACAGGTGATGCCCTTAGGTAATGCCTTTGTGTACAGGGACCCTGGAGGAGGCCCAGGGCAAGGAGGACACACCCTGAGCTTGGTTTGCACATGAAGACTAGGTGTTTCTGCACATACCAAGAGGAGATGCTGAGCTGGGTACGTGGGTCCAGAGCTGGAGGAGAGACGCCAGCCAGCATGTGGACCTGAGAGCCGCACCTGTGCACATGGACCGTGAAGTCAGGGCAGTGGGTGAGATCAGCTACAGAGCAAGGAGGCGTGAGAAGGCAGGTGGGCTCCGGGCTGAGCCCAAAGCAGCTCCACCATTTAATTCTGGAGGAGAAGACGCTGATCTCCCAGGACAGAAAGGATGGCGGCAGGGGGAAAGGAAGGAGCCCAAGAGAGTGGACAGCCCTGCAGGTCAGGGAGGACAGGGTGCAGGGGAGGGGGGTCAGGCACAGGGGCCAGGAGGGAAGAGACTGATGTTGAAGCCCACAGAGGGCTGGGGGAAGTGAGGCTGGAAAACATCTTCAGGCTTTGGGGCTTGGAGGTTGTTGGCCACCGATGGAGGAAGGGGTCAGGAAGGAGCCAGGTGGAAGCCAGGAGATCAAGGAGATAAGGAAGGGAGACAGAGCATCTGGAGGTCTGATTAAAAACAAGGAGATGAACAGCAGTGATGGAAGGAGATTTTGTGGGACTGAAGGCATCGGGTGTGATTTTTTTTTGTTTTTTTTTTGGAGTAAAGTTGATTTACAATGTTGTTAGTTTCAGGTGTACAGCAAAGTGATTCAGGCATTTATATTCATTTTTGATTCTTTTCCCTTATAGGTTATTACAAGATATTGAGTATAGCTCCCTGTAGGACCTCGTTGTTTACTTTATGCCTAGCACGGTATATCTTTTCATCCCAAATTCCTAACTTATCCCTCTCTCTTTTCCCTTTGGTGACCACAAGTTTATTTTCTGTGAATTCGTGTCCCCTGCTTTGGAAGGTGAATTCTTAACCACTGGACCTCCAGAAAAGTCCTGAGATGTATTTAAAGTGGGGGGGGGGTAGGGGGAAAACAGGGATAGGTATGTGGCTAGAGGAACACACAGGACAGCACGAGACAAAGCAAGCAGAGCAGAGACCCAGCGACAGAAACAGACTGGTCAAAGGCAAGAGAAAGCAGGTTTCGCAAGGAAGTGTGAAGAGATGCAGTTGGTAAAGGGATCTGGCTGAAGAGTTTATAGAAAGCAGGGAAAAAGGGAAAGAAATCTCCCCACCCAGGTTTTATTCATCAAGTAATGGAGCCAAAGTGGCTTGTCATACAACTCCATGAAGGAGCAGGTTTTTCTCACGCTGGCCATAAATTTGCAACCATGCCCATGATTTTGGGGGGACTTCCCAGGTGGCGCTAGTGGTAAAGTCCGCCTGCCAATGCAGGGGACTCAAGAGACGTGGATTCACTCTCTGGGTCAGGAAGATCCCCTGAAGTAGGAAATGGCAACCCACTCCAGTATTCTTGCCTGGAAAATTCCATGGACAGAGGAGCCTGGCGGGCTACAATTCACAGGGCCTCAAAGTATCGGACACAACTGACCAACTGAGCACACACATGCCCGTGATTTAAGGCAAATCTTAAAGGGAGATTAGAACAGGCACTACACAGGCTGAAGCACTCGTTTCCTGTCAGATGCTCCATCCGCCTGACCCCTCCCGCTGCCTGTCTCAGAAGTGGGGAGAGCTGAGGCCACCCTTTCTCACGGTCAACCCACCATCTCCCAGGCCTCTGGGAGCACAAGCTTGGGAGTCAACAGACTGGGGCTCCCCCCGCCAAGATCTGTCTAGTTCACTAACAAGGTTGAATACGTGAGGTCCCTCCTATATACAATGTCTAGGTCCACCCCTGGTCCAGAGAAAGTACAAAGCCCAGATTGTTATTTTCTGAAAATGTGAAGTCTAAGGACATTTCATGCATGCGTAGGCACTGTCTTCATTCGAAGGATACTTTATAATGTTCAAAAAAGCAGTGGTGCTTCTGTTTTGAAATCGCTTTTGCTCTCGGCTCACATCTCCAGCTGCATAAAGAGCATCCTCTCTGGTGTCCCCGAGGCCTCCGGTCATGTTCCTCATCCACATAAAAGCCCGTTCGAGAATCATTATGGCTTTCAGATGGGTGGCTCGTCACTCGTGAAGGTCCCGAAGCAATGACAGAGAAGCGCCCCGGAGCCTCACTTTCTTCCTCAGGCCAAAGATCTGCCTGTCGTAATTAACAAGACTGGCCCCAGACCGGCTGAGTCTACAGCCACAAGACCAAACGAAGCCCTTCAACATTCTGCACGGAAAAAAGCCTCTCTCTTATTTTCTGCCCCCACATCTGAAAAGCCACCTTGGACGAGATCCATGGAAAACTCCAATTCATTAGCGATTTCAACAGAAAAAGAAAATCTCAAAAGGCTTGTTGACAGCCACAGTAGCCATGGTGTAACCTTATCCTTATCTTTCATTACACTGCTATTATTAGGACAAGAAAAAAGGCGTTTGTTTTCATGGTCATAACCCCAGGGGATGCTTATATACAGGAGGACAAGATGAAAAACACACACATACACTCTCATTGGCGGGACCCCAGCTACACTTGAAAGTGCTAGGGAAACCTTCACCTCCATGGAACAGTCACGCTTTCCTCATTATTGGTACAAGCCAGTCTTCAGGAGCTACTGGCTAGGTTCATGCAGGGCCAGGTGTAAAAGTCATTAATTCAGCATGTACAAACCTCTGTGATACCCCACTCAAGGTAAAGGTTTAACTTCCAACAGCTCAACTCTGCTCCCAGCACAGACAGATTCACACCCTCCCCCAGTGTCAGTCCTTCTTCAAAGCAGAAGCATCTGCCGATACGGTCAAAGGGTCTAAGCAACCCCAGCCCACTGCACAGGCCAGGATGGGCAGGTAGGTGCCCTGGGCCTGTCGCCAGCCTCTCGCCTATATCCGCGGTGACAACGCACCTGGGAACACAGCAGACTGGTGCCCAGATGACGCCTGCTCCATTTGGCTTGTGCAATGCTTTCTGTTCTGTTTTTAATTAATTGCCTAGATTTTAAAATTCTGATGTTTTCAGATAAATATCTGGATTTCCTGCTTTCTCATGAAAAACTGAGAGCTCTGACAAAGTAGAGCACCTAGGCCAGCACCAAGGGATGCTCTGGGGAGCATAGCCCCCATAACCTTTATCAGCCCTTCCCAAACCTAGCCCCACATAAACAGCAGGTCTCAGCCTGGAGCCCCAGCCCCTCTCCAAGCAGAAACAGTGGAGCCCTACTCCCCCACCCTGGGCTTACAGTCCCAGAATAAGAAGTAGATGTAGGGGGAGCCATGTCCCCCTGCAGACAAGGCCATGTGAGTCTCACCAGACCTCACACGGCCCGTCTGGTCCCTGGGGGCTTTCACTTTGAAGACCCAGGACCCAGGGGAATGGACAAACTGGCAATGACATCAAAATACCTTGCTTCATTACTGACATATTTGGCTACTCACTCACATTATTTGAAATCTCTCAGAACAGCAGAAAAAGGAAGTCTCTCAAAGTGCCTGTTCCCGGCTGAGGTCAATCAGGCCCCTTCCCAAGCATCATCCTGAAACAAGCGTCCTCCCGTGCTCTGGTTTGTGCCACCTGCCTTCAAATGCGGTGCTTTTGGTGGGTGAGCTCAGCATTTAAAAGGGCCCCCCAAGCACACTGCTGAAGGGCTACCTTGAGTCCAGAGCACAGGAAGGCTGGGCCATGTCTTCCAGAGAAAATGCACGTTAGATAATCTTCCTTTGGTCGTGAGTGATGGTGCTATTGGTCATGAGTTTAATGTTAAGGATTTGGCATATATTAAATAAGTCATCTTTAAACAGAAACAGGCACCAAAGGTGGTTGTGTATTGGTCAGTTCATGAAACATTGTGACCAGAGGCTCGCGAAACCCTAACCCAATGTCCCCCCACCCAGGGACAAAGATTCAGTGATCACGCCCACCTAACAGAGTCTATTGTCCATCAAGGCAGCCACTGAGGGCCCACCAGTGAAATTTTAGGACAGGAGTAATTTCTTTGTATCCAGGGGGCCAGGTTGTGGCTGATTCAAGGAAGACTATGGGCCCTGGGCCCAGCATGGAGGTGCCCCTGGTCCCAACATAGGAATTAACCTTGAGGCTACCTTGTCTTTCAAGGGCCCACTTTGCCCTGGGCTGCACATGCTGGACCCATTTCACTGTGTCTGGGTCCTTGTATGGGCTCCACTTGAAAGAAAGAGTCGGGTCACATAGACAAGGAGCCAACAACTGACAACACGGAGGTACTAACGTGGAGCTCTTTGGGAAACGCCATTGGCCCTAAGCTCTTCTTGGCAATTTTATGAGTGATTTCACATTGTTTTAAGCTTTGTGCTGAAAGTAGCTTTTTATTAAATATATGCATATCTTGCTATTTCACATTCACTGCAATTCAGATGTGTGGAATCTGCCACCATGGCGCTAGGTGACCAAGAGCCTCTAGTCCTCCCGTTGAAAAAGCAAGTGAAGCCAGGACCACCCATGACTTCTGAGTCCTCCTACTAGAGGCCAAATTTGGGTGCCGCCATGGACTTCACTCAGCCTGTTTCTCCAGAACTGCAAGAGGAGGACACAGCCACTTCAGAGGGAGGTCATAGAGAGTGAATGACATGGTCCAAGATACCTGAGGAGGTCGCTGGGGAAAGTTTTCAAACTGCAATAATTATATTCTCAGTAACCCCTAGGAAAACTGTCTGTGACCCAAGATAAATCCTAACTATGGTGTACCTTCCAGGCAGCAGGAAGCCGGGTGAACACCAGCTTCCACTTAGTCTCTCTTCCCTCACTTCCAGCTCTTCTTAGGAGAAAAGATGCAAACGCCAGGCTTCCTGGCATTTCCTGTGCTGTGCTGTGCCCAGTTGCTCAGTCGTGTCCAACTCTTTGCGACCCCACAGACTGTAGACCACCAGGCTCCTCTGTCCACGGGATTCTCCAGGCAAGAGCACTGGAGTAGGTTGCCATGCCCTCCTTCAGGGGATCTTCCCAACCCAGGGATTGAACCCGCAGCTCTTTCATCTGCATTGGCAGGCAGATTCTTTACCACTGGCACCACCCTGAGGAAGCTTAAGATTGGAGAGTTTGAATAGTTTCAGGAGGTTCCAGGCTACAGGGGTGGCTCCCAGTTTCCCAGGACCTGGCCCTGCGCTGATTTAAGGCAGGGAACAAGGGCAGGGTGTGTGTTAGCTGGGGTGTGGGCTCAGGGCCGGCTGGCCTATGCTCACGGGGCATGTTCTCTCTAGGAGTTACTAGCCCTGGGAGAGGCAGACTCTCCAAGATCAAGGCCCCAAATGCCAGAGCAGCAAGAATACAGAAAATAAGAAAGGTAGTCAATACACATGTTATTTTTGTCTTGTTAACCACTTGGGATCTGCTGAGATCTGATGGTCGAATTTTCAAGTGAAAAAAGAGTCTGCGAGATGTTTCCACCAGTGGTAAGAACACATGTGCATCAGACACCAGGCTGCATCTGGGGGTTATGAAGATAGATGGGGAAAGGGAGGAGGGAAAAGGGCCCAGGCTGCAAGCAGAAGTGGGAAGTACCCACAAGACAGAGGGAGCACATGCAGAGGGGCTCCCGGGCTGCCACACCCAGGCTGGGCTTGCTGAAGGCATGACAGGAAGGGGTCAGGGGCCGAGGATAAGAAGCCAGGCGAGAACGGGACGTGACTCCTGTTAACTGTCCAAGACTCCATGCTTTCAATGCAGGGGGCCCAGGTTCAGTCCCTGATCGGAGAACTAAGATCCCACATGCCACTCAGCAGGACCAAAAATAAAGGCTCCAGGGTGAAGAATGCAGTTACAGGCCCAAACGAGGCCCCACTTGCCAACCCTGACCCTGCCCTGCCTTTTTCTGCCATTCCGAGTTTACAACCCTCTCCCTCACAGTGCTGCTCCAATGCACTGATTTCTGACATTGCTCGTTTTCACAAGCTTTAGCAGTTCATTTTCAAGTTTCCGATTTGAACGAGAACTTGGAAGCATCTGGGAAACTGTCCCACAGGAAATCTCACACATGTGCATGTACATATACAGCTATAGATATAGCTGTATATTTATGTAACTTGAAAAATACATAAATATAAAATATACATAGAAACAAGTGAAATATCTATTTTTATTAACATGTACACCTATTTCACATGCACACATATACCATATATGTTCTATATGTCTACATTTCCAGATACAAGTAGAGAAATACATATGCTATACATATATGTCACTTTTAAATGGATATAATTAGTGTAGAAATGTCTCCTGGGTGGTAGCAGAATCCAACATAGGGGCAAAAACAGGGCAGCATCAACTTTTTACTCTATGCATAGGCTGAAATTTTACTTTTGTGTGGGGTGTGTGCGTGTGAAAATATACATAACATAAAATTCACTTGTACCGCTTTTAAGCATACAGTTCAGTGGTATTAAGGACACTCACATTGTTGTGCAGCCATCACCCCCATCCACCTCCAGAACTTTCCTTCTTCTCAAACTGAAACCCATTAAAGAATAACTCCATTTCCCCCTCCTTCAGCCGCTGGCAACCACCCTCCTACTCTCTTTCTCTATGACTCTTAGTCCTCTTATAGGCGTCTCCTATAAGAGGAATCCTACACCACAATATTGTAAAGTAATTAGCCTCCAATTAAAACAAATTAATTTTTTTAAGCGAGAGAGGAATCCTACAGTAGTGTGTGTGTGTGTGTGTGTGTGTGTGTGTGTGTGTGCCTGATTTCGCTCGTGTAGGTTTGGCAACAATAAAAAAAAAAATCCACCTCTGGGTACCCGACATGACGCCTCTCGGCCACTAGAGAGCACTAGAGATCGCGAAATGTGTCCCAGGTTTTTTCGCGGATGGGGCGCTGGTGCCCCGGCCGTGAAAGTGGGTCCTTTGCCTTTCACCAGGGAGGGCCCTTGCATTTGCCTGGAGGGGCACTAACCCTGAGCTTGCGAGGAGGGTTAGGCTTGGCCTGCAGCCCGAGGCCTCCTCCCCCCACTCCCTTGACTGCCGGGGTTTGGGGGGCGCTGGGAGGCGTTTTTCTGCCAGGACCACAGCTTCACCCCCGTGGGTTCCACGCGCGGCGCGGCCCCAGCGCAGAGAGCTAGTGCCTGGGCATATATCCGTGAGCAACTCCGTTCTTTCATTCTAGGGGGACCCTGAGAAGTTGGGACTGTATAGTGATAGTGGAGAGAACTTCTGGCCTTTGACTGGAGGAAGGCTAGAGATTAGAAATGACCGAGATTCAGCCTGAAATGCACGTGTGTGAACCATCAATCTCTAATTCCCCGGCCCTAGACCCTAATCTGTCTGACACAGGCATATAAGGGGGTTCTTACCTGGTTAATGTGTTCTGAGTTAGGCAGAATCCAGCTACCGGGTGAATCTTGGTGCTTTGCTGTGCTGGGAATTGACCAAGAGTTTTGCGCCCAAGTGGAAAACTGTGGCTAGAGGAGCAAGCAGCTGGAGGAGACTGAGTGACCCAGGCTTGGTCTGAATTTAGGGCTGTGACAGTCATATTCTGAGAGGACAAACACCGACCACTTCATTAAATCAAATATATATATAAATTTGGGCTTCCCTGGTGGCTCAGAGGGTAAAGAATTTGCTTGCGATGCAGGAGTCCTGGGTTCAATCCCTGGGTTGGGAAGATCCCCTGGAGGAGGGCATGGCAACCCTCTCCAATATTTTTGCCTGCAGAATCCCCATGGACAGAGGAGCCTGGTGGGCTACAGTCCATGGGGTTGAAAAGAGTCTGAAATTACTGAGTGACTAAGAACAGCACCTTTTATATCTTTTTACTTCTCTATATTACAGAAAGAGCATCATTTTAGTTTTCTTACTGGTATGTGTGAATAGGTTATACTGTCTATAAATTTCACTTCAGGACAGTTAAGAACACTCTTTTAGATATTTGTGGTCTCCAGCCCTGTCCTTACATTCAAATCATCTGAGGAGTTTTTAAAAAATGACATCAACTGGAATTCCCTGATGGTCCAGTGTTTACGACTCCATGCTCCCACTGCAGGGTACCTGGGCCTGATCCTTGGTGGGGGAAATAAAATTTTGCAAGCCACGAGGTATGGCCAAAAAAGTTAAGCAATAAAATAAAATTAGAAGATAAAAGTACTTTGGCTACCTGATGTGAAGACCCAACTCGTTAGAAAAGACCCTGATGCTGGGAAAGACTGAAGGCAGGAGAAGGGGATGATAGTGGTTGAGATGGTTGGATGGCATCACCAGCTCATGGACATGAGTTTGAGCAGGCTCTGGGAGATGGCGAAGGACAAGGAAGCCTGGTGTGGCACAGTTCATGGTGTTGCAAAGAATTGGACACGGCTGAGTGACTGAACGACGACAAAAAATAAAAATGACATTAATGCTGCTGCCCCACTTGAGACCAGCTGATTCAGTTTCCCCAGGGTGGGGATGAACACTAGTATTTCTTAGAAGCTCCCCAGAGTGATTGCGAAGCACAGCAAGGACGGAGCACTTCGGTTGCCATCGCCCAGTTAGTTCCTGGACCAGGGGCTTTCCACCTAGGTTCCCACTAAACCATCGGAAAGCCATAAAAAAACACTGATGCCGGGTTCCGAAGGCTAGAAGTTATGCTGTAATTGGTCTGAGATGCAGCCAGAAGACTGAGATTTTTTAATGACAACCCACTCCAGTACTCTTGCCTGGAAAATCCCATGGGTGGAGGAGCCTGGTGGGCTGCCGTCTATGGGGTCACACAGAGTCGGACACGACTGAAGCGACTTAGCAGCAGCAGCTGACTCTAATGCAGCCACATGTGAGAGCCACCTCCTCCTCTCACATTCATGAACCAAAAATGAATAGACCAGCCACATCAACTTGGCCATGTTAGAAATTTTAAATCTGGGACCCCACCTCAGACAACAGAATCTGAACCTTTTGAGCTGGAGTCCAGGTTCTGGATTTTAAAACTCCCTCCAGGTAATAATTCTGCATGCTTAAGTTTCAGAACCTCTGTCCCAGCTCTCACACAAACACAAATTCATCTGAGTTACAGCCTGACTTGTTTAACTTTCCACGGATTTCTTGCCAGTTGAAGATCTGTTCTCTAGCCACTACTTTTCTTTTTAATATTTTTTATATATATTTCGCTGCTCTGGGTCTTCTTTGCTGCACTCGAACTTTCTCTAGTTGCAGCGAGTGGAAGCTACTCTCTTGTTGAGGGTCTAGAGTGCAGGCTCAGTAGTTGGTAGCACACAGGCTTAGTTGCTCTGCAGCATGTGGGATCTTCTTAGACCACGGATCGAGACCCTGTTCGCTGTATTGGCGGGTGGATTTGTAACCACTGGACCACCAGTAAAGTCTGCCACTGCTTTTTCACTTCCGTGAGTGCGTGCTAAGTCGCTTCAGTCACGTCTGACTCTGTACCCCCATGGACTGTAACCTGCCAGGCTCCTCTGTCCATGGGATTCTCCAGGCAAGAATACTGGAGTGGGTTGCCATGCCCTCCTCCAGGGGATCTTCTCGACCCAGGAGTTGAACCCATGTCTCTTACATCTACCTGCCTTGGCAGGAGTGTTCTTTGCCACTAGCGCCACCTGGGAAGTCCTTCATTCCCATCAGTTCAGTTCAGTTCAGTTCAGTCACTCAGTTGTGTCCGACTCTTTGCGACCCCATGAGTTGCAGCACGCCGGGCCTCCCTGTCCATCACCAACTCCTGGAGTCCACTCAGATTCACATCCATCGAGTCAGTGATGCCATCCCAAACCCCATTTCCCATAAAATGAACCACACAGTGTGACCAAAGAGCTGCAGAGGGCAGAAAAATGAGGCATTGGTGTAAAGACTTCCAGGAGGATGGGAGGAATCCATGAGCCACGGAGATACCAATCCCACAAACTCAGCTACGACAGGGAGAAATGCCCTGAGGCGGGGAGATGACCTCAGGTCACCTGCGTTCAGCTCCCAGTCTCCAGGGCTTCAGTGGGTGCTGTTTCCCTGCCCCTGCTTCCTGGTAATCCCAGCAGCGGCAGGAGGGGACTTTGCGAGAGACGGGGTAACGGCGACAGACACGGCCTTCTGCCCTTGTGAAAAAAAAATTGCCACCAAGGATCCTGGGTAAAGAGAAGCAAGCTGTCTTCACTCCGTCCCTAAAGGAGGTGGCTCCTGGTTGGTCCCCAAAGAGCTCAATATTAGGGTCGAGTTGCTGCCAAGCAGACATAGCTGCTTCTGTTTACTCTTGCCCATCTGGCACCAAAGAGATGCTCAAAGGTGGTTCCAGAGATGTTGGCCTCATTTCACTGTAGCAGGGACAGGTCATGCACCCACGGGAACAGCTCTGAACTCTTGTTCCAGGTGCACAGGGTGTCACATCCAATTTTGCCTCCCATTGTATCCCCAGGACCCAGCCCCATGTTTGCCCACCAATGGGTGCTCCATAAATGCCTGGGTGGGTAATTGAATTATTAGCATGAACTGAACTGAACTGAAGTCGCTCAGTCGTGTCTGACTCTTTGCGACCCCATAGACTGTAGCCTACCAGGCTCCTCTGTCCATGGGATTCTCCAGACAATAGTCCTGGAGTGGATTGCCATTTCCTTCTCCAGGGAATCTTCCCAACCCAGGGCTCGAACCTGGGTCTCCCGCATTGTAGACAGACGCTTTACCGTCTGAGCCACCAGGGCATATGGTCATAAAAACCATTACCCTTTACTGGACACCTCCTGTGTATCCAGCTCAGGGCTCACTGCTTCACATACAGTTGTTTCATTTAACCCTCCTGACATCTTCAAGAGATACCTGTCAGCAAATATGACAGGTAAGGACACTGAGAGCTCACAGAAGTCAAAAGACTACCACAGGGCTGCACAGTCCATCAGCAGGGCTGAGTCCCACTGGAGGCAAGCTGACTCCCAGATCTGCTTTGGCAAAGGTTTCATAATGTAATTTTGTAGTTTACTGTGTAATTTTCATGAAACTGTCACTTATGTGATTTGTATCTCATTGCAATTTTATGATTGTAAATTTGTATAATTATATAATTGTACTTTTACATAATTACAATTGTATAAATTCTAATGTAATTTGGGGGATGGCCTTTTCTGTGCCAGGAGTTTACACATGTGTACTTTCTGCAAACACTTAAATGAGAAACAACTCCAGTTTTTTAGAATCTCTTCTGGAAAATGGAAAATGGTATATACTTCCACTCATCTTATAAGGCTGACACAGACTTAATACCAAAATTCAGAGTAGAAGGAAGACAAATTACAGATCGATATTACACATGAAAGTAAATGCAGAAATCCAAAATGAAAAAAAAATTAGCAATCTGAATCCAGCAACATAAAAAAGGAAGATTTCTCATTACTAAATTTAACTGACCTCAAGTATGCTAAGTTGGTTTAATGTCATAAAATCAATGTAATTCATCGCATTAAAAGGATAAGACAAAAAAATCTGTTATGGTTATTTCCTAGATGCAAAAAACTGTTTGATAAAGTGTAACATTTATTTTGCGTTTCCCAGGTAGCTCAGTGGTAAAGAAAGTGCCTGCCAATGCAGGAGATGCAGGACACTCTGTTTCAGTCCCTGGTCCAGGAGGATCCCCATACCTCGAAGCAACGAAGCACTTGGGCCACAACTACTGAGCCTGTGCTCCAGAGTCAGGGAGCCGCAGCTCCTGAAGCCCACGTGCCCTACAGCCTGTGCACCACAACTAGAGAGCAGCCCCGCTCACTGCAACCAGAAGAAAGCCCAGCGGAAACGAAAACCCAGCGCAGTCAAAAATTTAAAAAAAAAAAACTGACAGCGCCCAAACTCCACAAAGACGGCCTACATCAGTAAAGAAGATGGAAAATCCCATAGAAAAAGGAATCACTTGAATATACACTTCATGAATGGAATCCAAATCGCCAAAAGACATGCAAGTTGCCCGCCCTACTAGTAATCAAAGAAATACAATTTAATATAATGCTCATATTAGCCAAAAACTGAAACAATCCAAGTGTCTACAAACTACAGGGTAAATAAATTGAGATACAGTCATGCAATAGGATACCGTGCAAACAATAAAAATAAATGAGCTATAACTGCAACACAATAATATGAATGAATCTCAGGAGCATAATATTGAGTAAAGAAAATGCAAAATAATACAATGTGTAGTTCTCTTTATAGAGAGATCAAAAGCAGGCAAAAGAAACTGCATATTCAGAAATTAATATTCAGTTGATGAAAATATGAATAAAAGCCAAGAAATGATTACACAGGAGTCAGGTGAGTGGTTACCCGGGGAGTGCTTTTCAGGAAGGTGAATGCAGGTTCTCCTGCGGGCTGACAATATTCTCTGATGTTGTCTACTGAAGTATGGTGATTACCTGCGAGTTTCACTTGTCTGTGTGTTACATTTCCTAATAAAAATGTTTTTAAAGATAGAACAATACCATGATGAATATTCTCATGCCTGCCCCCCGGTATGGTATGCAAGAGCTTCTTTAGGGCTATACAGGGAGTAGAATTGCTGGGCAAATGCAGAGTTCCTGTCTCCAAGATGGTGCCAGATGATTTACCAAAGTGGCTGCATCAGTGTATAACCCGACCAAGCAGTGTTCGACTCATTCTCAGCAAATCACATCTTCACCAACATTTCATGTCAGACTCACTTCACTGCTCCCAGGAATACAGAACGGTATCTTGTCGTCGTCTAAAAAGATGTCATCTTATTGCATTTCACTGATTACAGTGACCTAGAGAATCTTTCCCTGATTTTCAGTTCAGTTCAATTCAGTTCAGTCACTCAGTCTTGTCTGACTCTTTGTGACCCCATGGACCGCAGCACGCCAGGCCTCCCTGTCCATCACCAACTCCCGCAGTTTACCCAAACTCATGTCCATTGAGTCAGTGATGCCATCTAGCCATCTCATCCTCTGTCGTCCTGTTCTCCTCCCCTTCTCCTCCTGATTTTCTTCACCTGTAAATCTTTTCTCCCAGGGATGGGACTATTTTTGTGTTGTGTAAGAGAATCCTACCTACCCCAAGGTTAGACACCCTATAACTTCTTTGAAAAGTGTTTGTTTTAACTGTTTTCACTTTTAAGTTTGAGTAGGTTCTGAGAAAGGGATCAAACTTCTTTTCTTTCTCCTTCTTCTTCTTCTTCTTTTTTTTTTTGTTATATGGACAAACATTAGGTATAGCACCATTAGTTGAATAATCCATACTCTTCCCAGAGATCTGACCTATCTCCAGTTTCTATACATTAGAGGTTCTGTTTCTGGACTCTGTTCTGTTGGTCTATGTCCTACTGCCAATAATCACACTGATAAATTACTGTAGTTTAGTGATAACTGTTGTTACCTGGTAGATCAAGTTTCGCAAATATTATTTTTTTAGGAGCATCTATCTTCCTAATAGTAGGATTTTGTGGTTCATGGGAAGCCCTTGAGGAAATGCTTCCAGATTCTTTTAGAAGCATCTAGTATGGCTCTGTCTTCTAGAGAACAGATTACAGCTACCTTGAAGCCCGTTGACTCGATCCACACAACAGCCATGCGTCACTGAGTCAGTGGTACGCCAAGGGCAGGGCTGGGGGCCTCGTCTGGGGAAAACTTCAAAGCGCTGAGACTGACTAAAGGCCCTGTGCTTTCCATCATCACCATGGCCCAGCAGCTCCAAACAGCATCCAGAATAGATGACTCCTCTCTGACAACAAAAAGTCTCTATTGAACAAACAACTGTTGCTATTGATGAGTTTCAATTACCTATGTGTTAAAAAACAGAGACTTCACTTTGCCAACAAAGGTCCGTCTAGTCAAGGCTATGGTTTTTCCAGTAGTCACGTATGGATGTGAGAGTTGGACCATAAAGCAGGCTGAGTGCCAAAGAATTGATGCTTTCAAATTCTGGTGCTGTAGAAGACTCCTGAGAATCCCATGGACAGCAAGGAGATCAAACCAGCCCATCCTAAAGGAAATCAACCCTGAATATAACTGGAAGGACTGATGCTGAAACAGAAGTTCCCATACTTTGGCCACCTGATGAGAAGAGCCTACTTATTGAAAAAGATCCTGATGCTGGGCAAGACTGAAGGCAGGAGGAGAAGGGGATGACAGAGGATGAGATGTTTGGATGGCATCACTGACTCAATGGACATGAGTTTGAGCAACTCCAGGAGATGATGAAGGACAGGGAAGCCTGGTGTGCTGCCGTCCATGGGGTGGCAAAGAGTCAGACACGACTGAGTGACTGAACAAGGAACAACAGCAACAATGTGTCTAAGCTTCTGGGCTTCCCAGGCGGCACTAGAGATAAAGAAAATGCCTGCCACTGCAGGAGACATAAGAGATGTGGGTTTGATCCCTGGGTTGGGAAGATCCTCTGGAGGAGGGTATGGCAACCCACTCCAGTATTCTTGCCTGGAGAATCGCATGGACAGAGAAGCCTGGTGGGCTATAGTCCACAGAATCAACAAGAGTAGGATTCGACTGAAGTGACTTCCCTCGAAAGCTCTGTAAGCCCTTAATTGGCCCATTTTTTATTACTTATCCACTAATTGCATTGTCCTCAGAAGTTGATCCAGAGAATTCTCAGTTACACTGTTGACCTCGTCCCGCGTAGGTTCAGTGGCAGCTATTCTGACACAGGAGTTGTTTAGCTCGGAGCGACTGGAGCTCACCATGACTGAAGGCACATTCCAGCCTCCAGCGCCTGGGGTACCACATATTCATATCTCAACAGTAGATTCTAGATAAACCATCACTATCTCAGCACAGTGCTTAGAAAGGCAAAAGAGCAAAGCTTCTCATCCATGTGACTACTTGGATTTTTTATTTATGTTTAAAATTGAAAACGATGAACAGAAGGCAAAATGTCAGTGGACTTGACTTTGGTTTGGAAACTGCAAGGTTGAGTGCATAGCTGAAAAGCAGTACTAACATAATATCTTGAAAGTTAAAATTTGTTCTCATGCTTTAAATATTCACTTTAGGGCTAGAAAAAAAAATCAAGAAAATAATAACTAGTTCTGGTTTTTCCCTGATGATTAGTGAGAGCAATCTTGTCTTTTAGAAAAACAGATGTCACAATGTGATGCAGCAAATACATCCAGGGGTGAACAGCGGCTGGAAGTTAATCATGCCTCCTGTTTCCACAGGGGCACTCTGATGGGGAGAGGGGAAGACGTGGGGACCCCAGAGTCCTGGCCAGACCCACACACCTTCCCAGGACCCTCCCAGGTCCTTGCAGTCCTTCCCGCTGCCCAAGCAGAGAGCCAGACTGGTACCCACGCTTCGGGTGTTGTCCAGCCCACACCAGGGGCCTGGGCAGTGCCTGTTCCAGGCCAGTGTTTTGCTCCAGTGAACTCAGGGGGAAATAACTTATCTAAACACTGACGGTGGCTAAAATGCCTCGGAGTGGGGAGAGGAGGTCAGAGTCCAACAAGATGCAAGGTGAGATGCAGTCAGCTGGAAATCTCAGCAGAGCCTGAGTCTGCATGCTGTTTCTTGTTCTCAGACCCTGGGGGACCCTGTCTTTCTGCACTGTATTGTCCTCAATCTGTAGCCGCCATGGTCTCACACTGCCCACATCCTCTGGGCTCTTGCACAAGCCCATGGCCTACGTGTCACAACGTATCACACTCCTGCTTCTGGGACCAACTTCCAGCCGGAACTGACTCAAATCTAAACTTCTCCTTCTGGATGCCATCAACTCACACTCTGTCCTTCCTGTACCTCAGTCCCCAGCAGTTCACAACATCATTTCCTGCTTTCTTCATTATGAAGCCCCTCTTCCAAATATACTTTTGCAGCTTTGCACAGAGTTTGGCCCTTTGGAAGCAATGTAGGGTCTGAAGCAATGGATGGTCTGCAATCCATCCTGTTACCCACTTGGCTTGGGTATTTTAGTGACTGTCTCCACCCCCATTTGCGAGCCCCGTATTGGACTAGATCCATCTCTCTGGGATTTAAAGGGGACGGGTCTGAGATTTTTTTCCCTTTGTACCAAATAAGGAAACTAGACTTAGAGAGAGCAGAGCTTCTCCAAGGCACCCCAGCACTGGGTCTTCCACTGCACGCATTCAGGATCCAATCCAGTGTGTGTACCACTTCATCAGGGACAGCCAGGGGCACATAAAATCATTTCTCAGCTTCCTAGAAGAAGTTTTTCTTGGCAGTTGTATCCTTATTTTAATGTGCTTTAGAAAAGCAGCTCAACTGCCAAAAATTCAATCAGGGATTTTCAGGATCCTATTGTTCAGAACAGTAGTCTACATGTAGCACCCCGCCCCCCACCCCACAGACACACATGGCCTGCCTGAGCACACCCACAGCCTCAGCATCACCCGGGAACTTGTTAGAAATGCAAATTTTCAATCTCCAGAACCCTGGAGGTGAGGGGGAAGGGGGTGTCAGAAATCTGTGTCTTAACAAGACATGCAGGTGACAGATACGCAGTTTGAGAACCACTAGCTATAGCAAAGTCAATGAGAAATTAAAGTCTATTAATGAAAAATACAAAGTAAACATAGGCGATTTGTGAAAATAGCAGAAAGTTCGTCAGTTGCATAGGAGTGATTGAATTTGAGGAGTAGGTATCCTATGGCAAGAGCCTCCAAGAGTGTAAAGGTAAAAAGGCCTACCCCACCCCAAGCAGATTAATCCCATCCCGGGTCCTGCAAGAGTTCCCCAATACAGCAAGGTGGGGTGGAGGGGGTAGGGAGAGAGGGCCTTTATCACTTGTTTGCTTGTTTGGCTTAGAGTTTAAATGCTTAGACTCTGGTCACTTCCCAAGCCTTACTAGGAAACATTCAGAAGGGTCATCTCTTTTATGATGGTCTATCCTTATCGTATGATATTGCTTATATGAGGAATCTAAAAAGAAATGATACAAATGAATTTCTTTACAAAACAGAAACAGACTCACAGCCTTAGAGAATGAATTTATGGTTACCAGGGGAGAAGGCTGGGGGAAAGGGATAGACTGGGAGTTTGAGACTGACATGTACACATTACTGTATTTAAAATGGGTAACCAACAAGAACCTACTATACAGCACGGAGAACTCTGCTCAATATTATGTAAAGACCTAAATGGGAAAAGAATTTGAAAAAGAATAGATACGTGTATATGTATAACTGAATCACTTTGCTGTACACCTAAAACTAACACAATATTGTTAATCAACTCTACTCCAACATAAAATAAAAAGTTTAAAAAAAAAAAAAGATGGTCCATCCAGATGACTTCGGGCTTACCCTCATTACAGACAAAGAAACAGGCTTTGGTCCCAAAGATATGAATACTTCCCAGCAAGGAACAGCGGCTGTTCACCTTGAGCATGCAAGGCCCAGTGATGATCCCATGATCACGTGGGCAGGGTGGGCCTGAAAGGGCTTCACAATCACAGAGCATCCTTGCAACCTTGAACACTGATTCTTAAGGACGACCAGAGACCCACGTGGTTTCCCTGATAATGAGAGAGTGGATTTCAGGCGGGGCCCTCAGAATGCTGGGGGCTGGGACCCCACCCGGGCCTCGGGTCCTGGTGAAGTCTGACGCTTCCACTGACAACAGCCTTGACCCACATCCATGAAAATCATTGTTGCCACCGTTGGGCCCACCTTCCCACTGAATAGGTGATCCAAGTGCTTTGTTTCGACTCCCTTCCTTAAGGCACCGTCTATTTTTCAACCACGTCTATGTGGAATTCTCTGACATTCACAAGAGAGCAGACTTGCATTTACTGAAGGGTGAGAGAGCATCACAGCTGTGTGCCCACCCCCAGTTCCAATGCAAAAATGTCATGAGCATAAAAGCTCTCAAGAAACTTGGGTCGCTGGCGAGGGCCACAGAAAACCCAAAAGAAACTGTCTCCAGATGGGGTTCATCTGCCTTAAGCTGCAAAGACACAGAGATGGTCTTAGAGGACATTTTACATATTGTATGAAATTGTGTGAAAACCATGAAAAGTATCAGCATTTCCCCCCTTCACAGTCTATTTCATTTTGTTGTTGTTATCTTACGTTATTTTTTTTCAATTGTGGTAAAATACGCAGAACATAAATTTACCGTCTTAATCATTTTTAGTGCAGTTCAATGGTACTGAGCACTTTCAAATTGTTACACAGCCATCCCCACCACCCATGGCCGCAGCTCTTTTCATCTTGCGTACCTGAGGCTCTGGCCCCATCAAGCTAACTCTCCAGGCCCCTCCCCTCGGCCCCTGGTAACCACCACTCTACTGTCTGTCTCTATGAAGTTGAGTCTGCTTGAGTGTGACATTCCCGAGACTCATTACTGGGTAAAAAATCCTGATAAAAGGAAGAACGCGTCACCCACTCAGCAAGTGAGTTTGGAGTTCTTAGTATGACCTGAAGGAAATTAACAAAAGAGGGCCACCAGTGGGATTTTCTCCCCAGTTTATTGCCCTCATTTTCTTTAAGATTTTTGTGTATGTGGATCATTTTTACTTATTTATCTATTTTTGGCTCTGCTGGGTCTTCATTGCTTTCGTTCAGGCTTTCTCTAGTTTTGATGAGTGGGGGCAATTCACAAGTTACGGCTCATGGGCTCCTCATTGTGGTTGCGTCTCTTCCTACAGAGTGCAGGCTCTAGGGTCCTTGGGCTTCAGTAGCTGAACCTGCACTCAGTCATTGTGGGGCGCAGGCTTAGTTGGTCCATGGCACGCGGAATCTTCCTGAGCAGGGATCGGACCAGTGTCCCTTGCATCGGCAGGTGGATTTCTTATCCACTGCACCACCAGGGAAGGCCTATGCAGACCATATTTAAAGACTTAATTGAATTGGTTACAACATTGTTTCTGTTCTATGTTTTGGTTTTCTGGCTAAGAGGCATGTGGGATCTTAACTCCCCTACCAGGGATCAAATCCCCACCCCCTGCATTGGAAGGTGAAGTCTTACCCACTGGATCACCAGGGAAGTCCCACCCCCTCACTTTACTATTGGCATTGCCCTGGTATAGGGGCAGGGACATTAGCCTTCGAGTCAGATTTGGAGTTGAAAACCCAGTACTGTTACCTGGGCGATGTCACATAATCTCTGTAAATGTCTTAAACTCGGTCTTATCTTTAAAAATCAAAAGATTTTATATAAAAAAAATTCTCAATATCTGATTCTCTTGAAAATTCCAAAGAACTGGCATCAAAACAAACATCTCAAGGTTTTTAAATGGGGAGTAGATTTGAATAGACATTTACCAAACAGGATATGCAAACAGTAAATAATACCTCCGAAACAGGGGCTCAGCATCATTAGTCATGAGAAAAATGCAGAATAAACCCATGGTGAGATCCCATTACACTTATATTACAAGACGTGAAGTTAATAAAATCTGTAACTCCTGCTGCTGGTGAGGGTTTCCCTGGAGGCTCAGATGGTAAAGAAACCGCCTGCCAAGCAGGATACTTGGGTTCCATCCCTGGGTCAGGAAGATCCTCTGGAGAAGGAAATAGCAAACAACTGCAGTATTCTTGCCTGGAGAATCCCATGGTCAGAGGAGCCTGGTGGGCTACAGTCCATGGGGTCACAAAGAGTCAGACATGACTGAGCGTGCACATATACACAGCACTGGGGAGGACCCAAAACAACTGGAATTTCATTCACAAATAGCTTGGCAGTTTCTTATCATGTTAAACAAATACTTATCATACAATCCAGATTTCCCTCTTAGTATTTACTGGCGAGAAATGAAAAATTATGTTCACACAAAAACCCACACACAAATGTTCACCGTAGTTTTTACTCATAATTATCAGGGAACAACCCAAGTGTTCTACAGGTGAATGAGGAACAAACTGTGATCCAACGACACCGTGGAAAATGATTCAGCAATTAAAAGAACAAGTTAGCCATGCACTCAGCAACCTGAGTGAATCTCACATGCCTGGTGCTAAGTGAGAGACTCTCCTGGCTCTGTACAGTATGATTCCATTTCTGTGACATTCTGGAAAAGCCACCTGCAGATCAGAGGTCACCAGGGGCTGGGGTGGTTGGTGTTTCACTGGAAATTGTCATGAGGGAATTTTGGGGGGTGATGGGACTGCTCCATCACTGCAGATGGTGATTGCAGCCATGAAATTAAGACACTTACTCCTTGGAAGGAAAGTTATGACCAACCTAGACAGCATGTTGAAAAACTTTGCCAACAAAGGTCCATCTAGTCAAGGCTATGGTTTTTCCAGTGGTCATGTATGATGTGAGAGTTGGACTGTGAAGAAAGCTGAGCGCCAAAGAATTGATGCTTTTGAACTGTGGTGTTGGAGAAGACTCTTGAGAGTCCCTCGGACTGCAAGGAGATCCAACCAGTCCATCCTAAAGGAGATCAGTCCTGAGTGTTCACTGGAAGGACTGATACTAAAGCTGAAACTCCAATACTCTGGCCACCTCATGCAAAGAGTTGACTCATTGGAAAAGACCCTGATGCTGGGAGGGATTGGGGGCAGGAGGAGAAGGGGATGACAGAAGATGAGATGGTTGGATGTCATCACCAACTCAATAGACATGAGTTTGAGTGAGCTCCGGGAATTGGTGATGGACAGGGAGGCCTGGCGTGCTGTGATTCTTAGGGTCACAAAGAGTCAGATACGACTGAGTGACTGAACTGAACTGAACTAAACTGGGACTGCTCCGTGTCTTGATTTTGGTGGTGGTTGCATAACTAATGTGTGCATTAGTCAGACATTCACTGAACTATACACTAAAAAGAGTGAATTGTGTTGTAAAAAGTTATAATAAATGTGACCCAAAAATCTTAATAAAACTACAAGCATCTGGTACCCAGGACACACCATCTGCCTGGCCGTGGCTGACCTAGCAGGTAGATAGAATTGAGCCTGTGAGTTCACCTTCTGCACCTGTCTTCCTTCGGGTCCCCAAGCAGCTCCAGAGATCAGGACTTGGGCACAGGCAGTTCACTTGGTAAAGGAGGTGGTCAGCTTGGCGCAGGCTCCCCACCCCTTCCCACGTGGAGCTCTCTCCTGGGCCCCCCACATAGCTTGGTGGAGTGTGAGAACTCGGTCCTGATGAGATAATTCTTATTTACAAAATTATTTATAAACACGGGCAGGGAGGATGAACTCTAGACCCCAAATTATTAAACTAGGTTTATGGGTGTGGTTCTTCCCAAAATCTTCTGAGACCTTGAGCAAATCATTTCACCAACATGGATCTGGGTTTTCTCATGGATGAAATGAAGAAAGATAGATAACATCTATCTGGAGGTAAGCTCTCCAGGCCCTCCATCCCTAAAAAGCTGTTCCAGAAGCATCCTATCTCAAAGAGGGTCTCCTCTTGCAAAGCAGTCCATTTAGGAAACCTTACATTAAATCCACTCCTGAAATTATCCAGAACCTTTCAAAGCTTGGAACATGAGCTTTTGAGTATCTTCAGTGGTGAAGCATCTTGGTCTAAAGGAGGGACTCGATCTTGGATTTGGCTGTTTAGAAATCAAAGGGGAATTAGACTGGAAATAGCTGGGTCCAAAACCAAGTGTGAGGCACTGATTCCAAAACCCCCTGCGTCAGGTTGGCTGGGGAGCTCGTTACAGAGCAAGTGTGCAGAAGTGAGGGAGAGGCTGCAAAATAACTGGCCGGAGCTGGGACTCGGTCACAGGCACATGCTCCCTTTCTTCAGCAAGGAGGTTGGGCGCTTGTTGAGAAAGGGCGCTGGGCTATGATGCTGAGGATCTGGATAATTTCTGCGCAGCCTGTGGTGCAGTTTGACAACTTCAGACAGTGGGCCGAGGACCTTCAGGCCTGAGAGGCACTGATAATGGCAGATACAAAGGTGAGGACCGAATGTTTCTACATCCTCGAGGGAGCTTGGAAAACCATGAAGCAGACATCCTGATGCCTGAGGAGGGGGTGCCCAGGCTGAGGGGGCAGGAAGACACCATGTTTCCCCCAGGGGAAGGACTGGTCCCTGAGGGAGGTGGCGTTTGAGATGGACTTGGGGGATGGAGAAGATTCTCGGGTCAATGCCACAGGTGATAGGAAAAGGCCAAGTTATGGCAGAAGGGAAGCTGAGAGTGTCCATGTCGGATCTGGGAGGCAGTGAAGGAGGAACCCAGAGCCGGGACTGGGGCCAGGCCCTGGGGTCTTGCTGTTGGGATGAGAGCTTGTCACTGTGTTTCAGGGAGCAGGAAGGACTTTGGCAGGGGAGCAGCTACAGCAAGGCTGGGCTTCTAGAAAAGCATCTTATGGGCTGCCTGAGAACTCCTTGCCTCAGTGTCCCCCTCTCCTTCCTAGATCTCGCCCCTCTGCCACTCTGCTCGCTTCCTGCTGGAACCCACTGGGCCTCCAGCCTTCAGCCCATCTTGTTCCCTTGAGTTTGAGGCCTCAGGAAATCTGTGAGCACCGCCATGTCCCCAGAGAGAAAGGGGAGGAGGCAGAGGACAGCCCTGGATGCTGCTTGCTTAATGAGTCGAGAGAAGGAAGGAGCAGCCACGTGAAAAGAAAGCCTGTGAGAAACAGGGGAACGCTCTGCAGAGAGGGTGGCTTGTTCTTTGGGGTTGAAAGCGTGCAGTTTTCTGCAGGTCTATGTATGGGTTGGCCCAAAGGTTTTGATTCTTTGAGGCAGAGAGAAGACCTTTGTGAGGTCTTGGGTACTGTGTCTAAAGCCAGAAGCATCTAGTTGGCACCAACTTTGGTCTCCAGGGACCAGGGATGCATGAACCAGAGGAGAGGAGGGTTTCTGTGATTTTTTTTTCCATACCCAACTGTCCTCGATTCTAAAGAGGGGCAGGAAGTAACATGACCAAGTCTCCCCCAAGCTCAGATGTCCTCTCTTTTCACTCTGTCCCCTGCCCTCATCCCCGTGACCCTTGGGAGAGCCGCCACTTCACACCCATCCTTGCAGCAGACTGCAAATCTCAGTTCAAGTTCAAAATCACTTGAGTCCTAAGTGACTCCATCTTGAAACCCTTTCCTCTAAGAGCAGGAACCCTGGGAAACAGAAAAGACCACCCAGCCTCCTTCTAAGGCTCCGGACTGAGTAAGGCTGCGTGTCTGCCCTGCACTGGGCCATCGGCAGAGCATCCAAGCAAGTGCTTGGTGTCAAAGAGCCAACGGACCACTTTTCAGGCTCACGGCTGTGACCCCTGCCTCTGTATCCTGTGAAAATGATTAGGATGTGAGTGTCAAAACCAGACAGCATTTGGCCTGAGAGAAGAGGCGAGAAAAACAAATACGACGGCTCAATTTTATTTCATTCCGCATCCTCTCAATTTTAGAATATAGACATCGAGAAAGCCGGAAGGGAGAGGAGAAGCCATTCCAGGCGCAGCTTAAACTTTCAAGATCACACTAGTCAAGAAACAGCCTTATTGGGGAGGAATAAATAAGGGTAAAACCAAGCCAGATGAACTTAATGCGAGTGAGATGCTTTTATGGAATCACAGGCGTTTACATTGTTTGGCCTGAATTGCCCATATTTTTGTATTCATCGCAGACAATGAGTTCCTGTGACATTCTGGCATACATTAGAGGAGGGGGGAGAAAACCCAACCTGCATTATTTGTTCCATTTTCTGCTTTTAGACATAATGGAAATGTTAACATGCTTAACATCCGTGGCCTCTCATAGAGCCTCGCGTCACTTTCCTTAGTCATCCAGGGCATCGGTGAGGGTAGATTCTGCCTGCTAATGCAGGCTCTAAAGCCGGCCAGCTACAAATCCTTCGTCACGCCAACTCTCTCTGTTCATCCTTCTAAAGACTTGCACGCATATAGTCTCCATTATGATTAAAATTATCTCCACCGTCCTTCAGAAAAGAATGGACGGCTTTTGACTACGTGAACCAGTTCAAGGAAAATCTCCCCGGAGTCCAGGACAGGAAGATCATGTTGTTGAACCCCTTTTATCTGCATTCAATTCTCCCCCCAGGGGTTTCGAGCTGGCTCACTCCCCTCGTTGGATGGTTTTCTCTTACATTAATTGATAATGCTGTAAGTGTTTAATTTAAAGTTCATACCTAAGGTGAGAGCTGGATAAATAAACTCATTCAGCTTCATGGGAGGAGGAAGCAGGAAAAATACTCTTATTTTTTTTAAAACCCTTTTCAGGACTAAGAATTTGCGAGAGAATGGCCATTCCATTTCAGGGGGCTTATTTATCTAAAGAGGTGTATGTGGATTTAAAAAAAAATGTACTCAATCTCTACATTTAAAAAAGAAAAGGAATACCCACTTCATAATAGATATTTTCCTTTACAGCTGCCCTTTGCACCTCTCTTTATCATCTCTGTACTGTAACAAACCGCATTACCACCACCCCAAAAAAGACAGAGGCCCTGTTTACAAAAAAACCACGTTTGGCTTCTGAAAGGGTTCAGGGGACACCCAAGGGCACCTCTCAGCCCACCAATCCTTCCCGATGACTTGAGAGAGGAGCCCTGGTCTCCCTTGGGGACCCAAGAGGCACAGGTGTGGAGAGGAGTGAGAAAGGTCCAACAGAGTGTGATGCTGCTGTTTGGCAGGTTGCGACCCTCAGGCCATGAGATTTCCCATAAGTTCTGTCTGGGGTTGGGTGTCACGCACACCCCAGTCATCTCCACCAACTTACAAGGCCTCTGAGTCCCCAAAGGGGACGCAAAGAGTAAACAAGAATATTATTCAGCCTTAAAAAAAAAAAGAAAGGAGGGAAACTCTGACACAGGCTGTAGCAGGGATGCTTGGAGGACATTCTGCTGAGTGAAATAAACCCATTACAAAAGGACAAATACTGTATGATTGCGCTAACATGAGGTACCTAAAACAGGCAAACTCCAAGTCAGAAAGTAGAATGATGGATGCCAGGGCTTGGAGGGGATGTGAGAAATGGGGATTTGTTGTTTACCAGGTACAGAGTACTTTATTCTACACAGTAGAATAATGAAAAGGGTCCAGAGGAGGGTGGGGGTGAGAGGTATACACCAATGTGAATATAACATGTATAATGTTAGATGGTGAATTTTATGTTCCATGCATTTTACCATAGTTAAGAGTAATTGTTTTTTCTGAGAATAGTCAGAAGTGGTAGTCAGCCCCTAAAAGGTCTTTTTAACAGTACTCATCATGGCATCTGAATTCCAAGTATGAATCTATTCCTTTGGGATGACACACAGCTCCAGCCTCAGAGGGCATCTCAGGCCTTGAAAATCAGCCAGAGCTCAGCAAACGCCACCTGTAGGAATGTGGCTGGACCCCAGTGCCCCATCACCATCTCCATCTCATTCAGCCCTGGGACACTTGGCCCTTCACTTCCCGAGCACATCTTTGCTATAGACCCTCCAAGTCCAAGGCTTCTCTCTCATCAATTCACTAGAATTATTAAACATCCAGTGGACAAACAAGATAGGGACAGGATTCTTTTCTGCGTGCTTTTTTTTTTTTCCTGTAAGAGCTCTTTACAAAAAAAAAAAAAAAAAAAAACAAATTTTCTCTTGTGGTGTTCTTTAAGTTTCCAGATTCTGTTTTTCCTAGCTTTTTTAAGGTAATTGATTTTAAAATTTATTTTTAGTGGGAGGATAATAGCTTTACGATGTTGTGTTGGTTTCTGCTGTGTAATGAGGTGAGTCAACTACAAGTACACATATATCCCCTCCCTCTGAGGCCATCCTCTCACCCCCCAAAATACTAATTTTATATGATAAGGACAATAAAATATAGTAAGCACATGTGATTCAGTGCATTAACAATAAATTGAGATGAAAATAACATACCAGGCTGGCAGAAACATTTTAAATCCTACTGTGCTCATGCTCAGTAGCTTCAGTCATGTCCCACTCTGTGCAACCCCATGGACTGTAGCCCGCCAGGCTCCTCTGTCCATGGGATTCTCCAGGCAAGAATACTGGAGAGGGTTGCCATCTCCTCCTCCAGGGATCTTCCCGACCCAGCGATCGAACCCCCATCTCCTGCATTGGCAAGTGTGCTCTTTACCACTAGCAACTAATCATGGTTTAAGCCTTTCTGGAGGGAAATTCGACAATATGTATAAAAAAGCCTTAAAAATTGGCATACACTTTGACCTGACAACTTTTTAGAAATATCATGTAGGTGTTGATAGTGGGAAAATCATCAGAGATTTTTGCAAGATTTATATACAAAGGTGATTGTTCAAGTGCTATTTATAACTGGTAAAACAGAAATAGGTCAATGATCCGAAGCAAGTGATTCACTAAGTAAATTAGAACAGGTCCAATGACTATTTTGAGAGCACTCTATTGTGTGATATTGGCCAAATTAACCCCTAAGTTAGTACCATTACCATCATATTCTGAAAGGAAAGGGGGAAACTTTAAGATGGCTCTTGAACACTCAAGTGCCAGAGGAGACATGATTTCTCCTAAGGAATGATGTGGAAGGCATTTCCTACTAGGTATCAGACCATGCCATACAGTTACTATGATGAAAGTGTGTGCTCCCCTAGGAACACATACATAGTTCAATAAAACAGAACTCAGAAGAGGTTCCTCTGGGCAGGAGTCCATCATGGGACAAAAGGGATGGTGAAATATTAGCCAAGCACAGTTCTGCCGAGGTGGAAATGGGAGACAGCCAGGGCTGGCTGGGGAAACGCTGTTCTCCTGATGCAAACACAGCCCCTGACTCTTCCATTTTCCTGATGTGAAACATGTGAAGCTGAAGCTGTGCCACTTCTTGTCCCAGGAGGCAACAACATCAGGACCATAAATGTATTCTGAAGGCTAGAGGATACAAAACTGATGGACCCATGGAGCCTGAGCTTCAGCCCCAACAGCCTCCCTCCCTGTGGGATATGGAATCACTCCTGGGTGACACAATGGACCAGCCCGCCAAGCCACGATGTACTCTGCTCTTCAATCCTTGAACATGAAGACTGTATCCAATTTTTATACTCTATCTGTGGTTTGCATATCTTTGAGCATAAAGTATTGGGCACATCTCTCATTAGAGTAAGTTCCTAGAAGTTGAAACCACTGAATGAAAAGAAACATTTTTTCATTTAAGACAAGCGTCAAGATACCAATTTTTATACACAGCAGTTTATGAGAATGCTGAATTCACTGCTCCCTTGCCAGCACTAGCTAATAACACACTTCTCTTTCCTCACTACCTATTTTATATACACACTGGTCCCTGTTTCTTTATGCTTTTGATTAAGGTTATTTCTTTTATTCATTGGTCAAATGTATTTCTCTTTTTGCCCATTAAAATATAAATTTTTTCAATTTTCTTTTTTCTGTTGAAAATTCTTACAAATATCTTTTACTTGTAAAATCTGTTTCTATATTAAGGCTCTTAACCCTTTGTCTATCATCCATTCGTGTAAATACATGTTGCAAAAGTTTCCCTGATGAGGCCAGTTGCTTTTTAATTCATCATATGATGGTTTTATGTATCAGACCCTTTATTCAAATGTTTTAAATAAGGAAATCTGTCCTACTATGATGATTTTTGTCCATTCAGAGAAGAGTCCCGCCATGATTTCAGAATCCAAGCTCTAGAGTTGGAAAATCCAGGCTCAAATCCTAGCTTGGTCATTTTCTGTGACTTCAACAACTTACTTCACCTTCATGGACCTTAAGGTCCTCATCAATAAAGACAACAATATCTGCCTCTAGAGCAAATGTGTGAAGTTAAATGAAGTAATGCTCCGAACATGCTTCTCATTCTGCTTGATACATTGTGGGTGCTCAAAGAACACATCTGTGTTAGGATGCTCTCAAGTCACAGAAAGCCCAACTTGGCTCCAACAATAAAGAAAATACATGATCTCACGTCACAAAAGATAGGTCACTTCCAATGTTTGTTCCTTCAATAATAAACAAGATTTTTTCCTTTTTTAAGAGAAAGGAAAATTTCCCTGCAAAGCACCCAGCCCTGCCCACATCTCACTGGCCCAAGCGAGGTCACCTGCTTGATTCTTAGTCATTCTCAGGCAAATGGGATCAGCTTTCCATAATCAGGACGTCCCTGGTGGCATAGATGGTAAAGCGTCTGTCTACAATGCGGGAGACCCAGGTTCGAGTCCTGGGTTGGGAAGATCCCCTGGAGAAGGAAATGGCAATCCACTCCAGTACTATTGCCTGGAGAATCCCATGGACAGAGGAGCCTGGTAGGCTACAGTCTATGGGGTCGCAAAGAGTCGGATACAACTGAGCGACTTCAGTTCAGTTCAGTTACCATAATCAGGGTTTATTCCTGATTCTACATTAGGGATTTTTATACTCAAAACCCACCAAATATTTTGCAGTTACATGTTAGTGTCCAGCCAGAGTGTTTCAGCTTTATCAGCAAGGGGGTATGCCCTTGTGGCTCAGTTGATAAAGAATCTGCCTGCAATGCAGGAGATCTGGGTTCCATCCCTGGGTTGGGAAGATCCCCTGGAGAAGGAAATGGCTACCCACTCCACTATTCTGGCCTGGAGAATTCCATGGACTGTATCGTCCATGGGGTCGCAAAGAGTCAGACATGACTGAGTGACTTTCACTTTCAGTATAAATATGTATAAATATGGTCAATTTATTAATAGCTAAAAAGCCAAATGTATAAGGTGTCCACCAAGCCCCATCTGCAGGGCTATAGAATTCCCCTTCCCAAACATACCTGGAACACACACACACACACACACAGAGGTAACCCCCCAACCCCTGGTCATTTCCATGTGCTCACACATCCATTCTCCAATATAAACATCTTGCACTCAAATCTTCATTTTAAGATCTGCTTCCTGGATGCCTGTGAATGCCCTGTGAATTCACAAAAAGACTGTCTTCCTTTACCACTTGAACCTTTGGTCCCATATGCATGAATTACTACCCAAGAGACTAGCAGACAGCAATAATAGGAATATTTTGTATACTTTACATAAAGTATAACAGTAAACTAAATTCTTTGTATTTAAAAAATCCATAGTTCTCAACATTATTTATGAGCAGTAACAGGCAACATGGGTCATGATGCTACGAAGAAGCATTATGGGAACTTTTCCTCACTGGTTTTCTTCTCCTGCACCAAGCTCAGTGCCCGGTACACAGTAGGTGCTCAATAAATGTGTATACAGTGACAATTATTTAAAATAATGCATATATCATATACCCGTATATTGTGTATATACAAAATGTATTACTTCTAATAGCTTGAAAATGGTTTGCAAAAGAGGTACACTTAATTGCCTTTACTATTAGAGCAGATAGTACTTAATCAAAGTAGAGCATCACAGTTGTTGACGCAGCGTCACCTGCACACCTCCTTCACTCTTTGACGAGGATATTACCATCACATTGTACGAATGGGGAAACTAAGGCCTCAGAGAGATTTAGTGACTACAGAAAAACATGTGAAACTGAAGAGTCCTTAAAATGACTTGTTCATGCAGCCTAGCCAACCAGCTCTCCTGACAGCCTGTGTGCTGGGTCTCCACTTCCTCCTAAGCATCTCCAGCTCTTTCTCGATTAAACCAGCCAGAGCCTGGTTTCACTTTGGCCACCCCAGTTGTCTGTCCCTGCGCAGTTTGGCTCACTGCAGCAGTAACTGTGTTCCTTTGAATTCCCTTTCTTTCGGCAGCACGAGTTACTTGGCCTCCCTATTCTCCGTACTTAATTTGAGAATATTTGTTCAATTTGAGTATGTTTTTGACCTGCCAGGTATCTGTGAAACAAAATAGCTCCTACTGATAGCTTCTTATCAGAAGTAATTTAAAACATCCATCATCTACTGCTGAATGTCAAAATAAAGGTTGAGAGAAATTCCTGTTTCCTTAAATATGTTTTCTTTTCACTCTTGTCAGCATCATTGTCAATCCTGAAATTATAGTGTGCCGTGGAAGACCTCGGAAATTGAGGCTTCAGAATGGTTACAATGAGAACATACAAATCAATCTGTGGTACAAAACTGCCCCAACAGAGCGGCCGGGGGCCCACCAATGCCAGGCAGCTCTTAGGGTTGCTGAGGGTTCATTAGGATCCACAAGCACCCTGGGGAAGCAGCTGTCCCTCCTCCCAATCCTGGTTAGAAGTTTAGCCCTAAGTTAGTTATTCCAGGCTTCTGTCAACATCCAGACCATTCTCTGACCCTCCTGACAATGATTAAGCAGAATGAGAGAGAAAGGGACAAATACACACTAATAACCCCGGCTATTTAAACAGCCCTGTGAATGCAGAGGGCATCAGGTGAACAGCAGAGCTTGTGTTTTTTTTGTTTTTTACTTCACTCTGTAACCAAGTCAGCTACTGAGTATATCTGGGTGCACCTGCCAACAGAGACCCAGCGAGAGGTGGAGAGAGAGAGATGTGAACACAGAGCATCTGCCTATGGAAGGGATTTCCATCAAGACGATGCTACTGTCTTGGCCACATTGAAGAAAAGGCAAATGTCCCTGTGTTCAGCAACCGTTGTCCTGTTGCCTCTTCCCAATGGCCAGCCCTGGAACAGCCTGGAATGATCTTCAGACAATAGAGGAAAGAAATCCAATTATTTCTAAAAATCAGCAAATACATATTAAGCACAAACTAAGTGCAAAGCCACGTTGTGCCTGCGGGTAAATAAGTGAAAGTCACTCAGTAGTGTCCAACTCTTTGCAAACGCCTGGACTTGTATAGTCCATGGAATTCTCCAGGCCAGAATACTGGAGTGGGTAGCCTTTCCCTTCTCCAGGGCATCTTCCCAACCCAGGGATCAAAGCCAGGTCTCCCACATTGCAAGCGGATTCTCTATCAGCTGAGCCAAGAGGGAAGCCTACGGGTAAAGAATGATATCCAAAATGCCCTCTGTCTTTGAGAGACAATTAAAGACAATGAGGGTATTTGTCAGAGGCAGGGCCCGGGAAGCAAATGGTAGAAGCAGGCTCACTTGGAGCAGCCCCACAAGCTTCCCTAATATCAGACAGAGCTCTGTCTCTAGTTGTGATTGGGAGACAGTGGTGTGCAGAGGGTGCCCGTTAGATGGATATAGACCACCTAGAGAAGGTAACTGACTATGGGGGACATGCCAATTGTGGGCTGTCACCCAGGACCCTCTCCTCCCAGCCGCTTTGCAGCTGGCAGGGTCAGAGGACTTGATTCTGATGCTGGCCAGTGAGAGGTCTACCAGATGAGGCCTTTAAGAAAGTTGTACCTTTCTGATGAATACACTTTCTTTGCCCCTTGGTGCGTCCACCGTTCTCCCTGCCTGGAAAGCAAATGTGAAGCCTGCAGAGGGAAGCAGCAGCCACTTTGCAACCACGAGGCAAGATGAATGAGTTCACAATCCAAAGGTTTGAAATATGGAAGAGGCCATGACTGCCAACACACTTAAGGTATTTCTGCAACAATAGACAGAGAAGGAGGCCACTGAAGAAACATGCATTGTTTTCATTGTGAGGTGATCTCCATAAGAAAATTCCCTATGTCATCAGCTCCGGAACTTTGGGCCAAAGTAAGAGCTTTGCAAATGCTCAGGGCAAAAATTGACAAAATGGTTGGCAACTGTAAGGTATTAATTTCATGACCAGCAGGTGGCCCTGAAGGCTCTGAGCTCAGTGGACATCCATGCTGTAATGAGCTTGAACCAAAGCAAGTCTTCCAAATGCAGAGTGGCCCCTAACTGGAGGCCCCATCCAACCCCATAGGCTCTGTCTGGACGCCCTAAGACGGGAACCCAGCCTACTCTGGATATTGCCCACTCTCCTCTTTCAAAGGGTCTCCTGATGCCAGTCTCACCAAGAAGCAAGGCTCCCAGAGCTGAGGGCACAGAAGGAGTCCATGGTGTGAGCTGGGTTGTGCACAAGAGCTCTGAATGAGAGCCATGGGAAATTGTCATTCACCTCCTGCCGAATGCAGCTGCAGACGTGAGCCCAGGGAGACCAGCCAAGAAACTACCCAGCCCACCCTCAGAAGCATGAGAAACAACTCGCTGCCTAAGCTGCTATGTTCAAGGCGGTTTGTCCTCCAGCCACAGTTAACTGGGGGGCTTCCCAGGTGGTGCTAGTGGTAAAGAACCCACCTGCCAATGCAAAGAGCCCCAGAAGACATGGATTCGATCCCTGGGTGGGGAAGATCCCTTGGAAAAGGGCACGGCAACCCACTCCACTATTCTTACCTGGAGAATCCCATGGACTGAGGTGAGTTGGACCCAAATGAAGTGACAGCAGGCACGCACACACAGTTAATTATAACTCTATGTGCTCACTAAATTCTCTTTTTAAGTAAAGTTTGCTTTGCTGAGTAAATAGCAGTATCATATTTTTTCAAAAAGGAAAAATGAACTCTAATCCTACCAAGAACTATTCACTATTACATTAATATATCATATTTGTCATTAATATTTTGTCACTAGTATTCCTTTGTTCTATACATAATTTATTTTCACTCAGTTGGGGTCATATTATGAAAACCACCCAAGAATATTGTTGGTTTCTCAGGAACTAATATATTTGGTGCAGTTTGTTCAATCAAGCAGTAAGTATTTAGTGGGCATCTGCTAGTTTCAAGATTAAACAGCAGGAACCTCCCTGGTGGTCCGGTGGTTAAGAATGTGCCTTGCAATTCAGGAGACATGGGTTCTATCCCTGGTTGGGAGCTAAGACCCCACATGCCACAGGGTAACTAAGTCCACGCGGCAAAACTAGAGAACCCATGCACTGCAACAAAAGATCCCACAGGACACAAAGCAGACTCTACACGGCCAAATAAATAAATATTTTTAAAGATCTATTTTAAAAAAAAGATTAAAGGGAGTCTATAAAAAGCTTGGGATCAGACCCCACAAAATGCATTGATCCATTGCACTTACCAGAACTTGGGCAACTTACCTGGCTGATTCTGTTTCCTTATCTGTAAGAAGGGGATGGATGATATTACCTGACTTGCAGAATTGTTAAAATGATGAATGTGATCATGTAAGGAAAGCGCAATGCTTAGCAGCTAGAACAGAAAAAATATATATATTTTATAAAGAATACCTTTCACAGCATGGAAAATCCTTCAGAGAAGAAAAGACAACCAAAGCACTTCACCCAGAGTTGAATTCTCCTGGTAACAGGGGGTCTCACTGCCTACAAGGCACCTCTGAACAGCTGTTTCTGTTCAGAAGATTTTCCTAATACGAAGCTAAATCTCTCCTCCTCAAATTTTCAACTATTTATCACCATTATTTCAACCCTCGAATCTAAACAAAGCAAAGATGTGGGGGCACGCATATTCCGTGATGGGGCCCTTCCAGGGCTGCCCAATAGAACTCCCTGTGTTGACGGCTCCATCCTGCATCTGTGTTGTCCAATATGACAGCCACCAGGCACTTCTGGCCACGCACCATTGCAGTGTGACTGGTACAATAAGAAACAGAATTTTTATTTTACTCAATTGTAGTTAAGTTTATTTTAAATAGCGCTATGTGGCTAGTGGCTTTCGTATTGGTTGACACAATTTGAAAGTGTTAGTCATTCAATCGTATCTGACTCTTTGTGACCCCTATGGACCATAACCCACCAGGCTGTTCTATCCATGGGATTTCCCAAGTATACTGGAGTGGGTTGCCATGCCCTCCTCCAGGGGATCACAAACAGCTGGACATGACTGAGCAACTTAACATGCACACACGCAACCTAATTACAGTTTATGCCCCTCCCAGGATGGAATTTTCTTTTTTTTTTTTTCTGGTTGCACCAGGTCTTAGTTGCAGTATGCAAGACCTTCGGTTGTGGCATGCAAATTCTTAGCTGTAGCATGTGGGATCTAGTTCCCTGACCAGGGGTTGAACCTGGGCCTCCTGCATTGGGAGCATGGAGTCTTAACCACTGGATCACCAGGGAAGTCCCCAAGGTAAGCCTCTACATTTAACTCTAAATATCCTTTTTGCTGGTGTCCTGACGGTGAAGAGCTAGGGGGCTCCATACACGCCATCAGGAGTCTCTTATCTGTCAGAAATGACTCCCCTTCTGGCTGGGCTCATGACTTGTCAGTGGACTGTTGTCCATCTTGGGGAGAACTGCCCAGCAGGTTTGCCCATGAGTCTCCTGTCTGGGAGAAGAAAAAGTTATTCCTTCACTGAATGGACACCTGGGTTCCAAAGAGCTCAGCCTGAATCCCAGCCCCACCACCCAGCGCCACTGCCTCAGTTTATCTGCAAGTCCACCCAGTTATATCACACATGGCCCCCAGAACTCAGTCTTCTGAACCAGCATTGCTCAAACTATCTGATGGGAACCACCAGGGGTTTCCTTTTTCAACTTCTAATCAGGCTCAGACCAATATTTTTGTAAAATATAATAACAATGAATTATCAGAAAAATAAAATTAAAAAGACACACAAAATACAAGCCCAAATTTTATTTTTAGATTAATCAGAAAATGGCATTTCAGTAAATACAATCAAGACAAACATCCTGGGAAGAATAAAACAATTATACAAACTGGACATGTTCTTTGGAAGGCTGTGTAGGCAATAGAAATAAAAGATTGCAACTACACTCGTGGGGTTTGCCACTCAGCAGTTGGAATCATGGGACAATCTGGGCCACACTTTCTTTGACACCCCGCCCCTGGGAGGTAGGACTGGGTCCCCAACCCCCAGAGTGTGAGTAGGCTCTGTGACCACACTGACCCACAGAATGTGGTGAAAGTAACACAGTGCCAGATTCAAGTCTGATCCTCAAGGGAGGGGTAAAATTCTACTTCCTGCTTCCTGGAACATTCACTCTTGGGACCCTAAGCTACCATGCAGGAAGTTCACCTGCTTGTTGAAAAGACCAGGAGGAAAGTTTCTGAGACACTGAAGGTCAGGCCAGTGTCCCAGGCACACTCTCCAGGGCACTGGCCCTGTGAGTGACGAGTCTTGCACCTTCTAGCTCAGAGCAGCTGCTGGTTAAATAGCTCCTGGAAGTCCCAGTCAATGTCCGGGGAAAGCAGAAGTGCCCACCTGAACCAGCCTGGCCCACCACGTCTGTGCAAAGGGTGGGTACTTGGGGAGGTTTCATGTCCCTAGGTGTGACAGCCACAAAAAAACTCCAGAACACAATGGCAATGCCCTGCCTCTATTTGCTGTGATACTAGCTTTTTAAATTCTGTGTAATAAATTACCACAAACATAACTACTTAAATGAGACAAAGTTAAGCCAAGTACGGGTTGGCTGGGTCCCTCTGCTCAAGGACTCACCAGACTGAAGTCAAATGTGAACCTGGAACTGAAATTCTCATTCAGGACTCATGGTCTTCTTCTACATTCCCCAGAAGAATTTAGTTCCTTGTGGTTGTAGGACTGATGTCTCTGGCCAGGAACTCAATGCAACTTCTAGAAGCCACTCAAGGTTCCTGACCAGTTGCTGTTTGGCCCCTGGACAGTTCCCATCATGGCTGTTGGTTTCCTTTCTGGCAAATGATACTCGCCTGATTAGGTTAGGTCCACCCATAATCTTCCCCATGAAAAACTCAAAATCAACTGAATAATAACCCATCCACAGGAGGGAGTTCTCACCATATTCTGCCCTACACTCAATGGCAGGAATCATACAGGGGCATTCAGCAGGGGAACTGGCATCTTGGGGGCCACTTTAGAATTCTGCCTACATGACCACTGATGACATAATAAATTCAGCCCTAAATTCAGCTTCACCATGTGATGATTCTTGCCTGGAGAACCCCGTGGACAGAGGAGCCTGGAGGGTACAGTCTATAGGGTCTCAAAGAGTTGGACACAACTGAAGCGATTTAGCATACTCATACATATATGGATGGTTAAGAGAGGTTTAGAGATTACACCTGAAAACCTAAGTATTTTAAAATTCCTTAGAAAAAAAAAAACAGCAAAACTCCCATGGTAATTTATCCTAAGAACATAATTGAAAATATATACACTAAGGTAGATACAAAATAATGGCCGAAATGCTGATTATAAAAGTAGGAAATTGGAACTAACTAAATATCTGTCAGCAGGGAACTAGTGAAATAAATGAGGGAACATCATTTTTAATGCCAGATCTGTATTTACTGACATGGAAAGGCATCCTAAAGATCTAATCAGATGGAAAAGCAGCTTATAGGACAAGAAATAGGGAACAACCCCATTTATTTTACTTATACATAGTGACTCATATTTGTGCAGTTAAAATTGAGACATACATGCAACAAACTGTTAACAGTTTTGATCTCTCTAGGGTAGAATTATAGAGGTGCTTCACCTTTTACTTTATGGGTTAAATTACTTTCAACAAGTATTTAATTTTCTTATAATTAACAACAAAAAATTAAGCTATTTTCACCTTGAGAAAAAGAGTAGGAAAACATAGGAAAGACATTGGTTTTTTTTTTTCATCCTAAAAATTCCATCCTTTTCTCTCTCCATCTTCAACTTTTCATACTACCTTGTTGAGCAATACTAAATTGAGCGTCTCTTAAGAAAAGGACATCTGATTTTTTTGCTGATGAGTGACAAGTTTCTTAAAAATACATCGCATGTGAGAAACTCTAGGACATTTGGAATAATCTGAACACAAAGGAAAAGAGCATAACATTTATTTCAAGAACAATATGGTGATAATCACAAGCTAAGCCAAACTCATTTATGTGCTACAAATGTATTTCTTGCTTATCAGTTTCTGATTCATTTACTTTTGAAATTTGCTTATTCCTTCTGTTAAAACCTTGCTCAAACCATCAGCCAGTTCATCTTTAAGAAAATGCACACTGACTCTTGTGTCATATTGATTTCTCAAAGTGTCATTACGGTTAAGTTATTCTACCCCAAACAATGCTAATACTCTGAAATAATAATAGATTTCAGCCTTGCTAGAGTATTAGCTTCCAACACGTGGCTGTCTCTGCATGTTAAGGATGAGTACAACCATCTAGGATCTTCTCGTCACCTTGCCTCGGAAGTTCTCACACACAGGTTGTGTGCTTGTCAATCAGACCTGTTTCATCTAAATAATTTTGCAGAGTAGTCATAGTTTGGAAGTGGCAAATTAAGTATTGGGTTGGCCGAGAAGTTTTGTCAACTCTCTCTATATGTGTATATATATATTTATGCACATATATATATGCAGGACGGGGAAGCCTGGTGGGCTGCAGTCCATGGGATGGCAAAGAGTCGGACACGACTTAGCAACTGAACAACAACATATATATATATGTATATGGGCTTTCCAGTTGGTTCAGTGGTTAAGAATTCGCCTGCCACGCAGGAGATGTGGGTTCAATCCCTGGGTCGGGAAGATTCCCCTGGAAAAAGAAATGGCAACCCACTCCAATATTCTTGACTGGGAAATTCCACGGACAGGGGAGCCTGGTAGGCTACAGTCCATGGGGTCGCAAAGAGTCGGACATGATGAGCGAATAAACAATAACTCCAAGTGTTTTTATATATTTATAGTGTTCCTGCATGCAGATGGCAACTCCGGCTGCTGTAAGCAACAGAGGCCCAAGATCCCCATGAGCAGTAGCCATTGGTCCTCCAGGAAGCTGCTAATAGGAGGCATGAACAGTACCGGCCTGCAGGCAATGCCCTGGCTATCACCCATTCGTGGTCATTATATAAAGAGTGCTTCTGAAAGATCTCAGCTGTCCTCACTTCCTCTATGAGGAGCCATCCTTGATTCCACCAACATGGTGGCGCCCCTTCTGAGGGGACACCATGCCCTGTTTAACCGCAGTAGTCTCCAAGCTAGCCCTGCCCGTTCAGCTTGCCATTCAGCCAGACTGCAAAATAACAATCGCGCCGAGGCACCATCTGCTGCATCCAGGTGTGTGTGCTCTGTGGCTCTGCTGAGCTTGCTGAGTAAGGAGGGGGAGGGGAGTTAGTGTCTCAGCTCCTGTTGGGCTTCCATCGTCCAAAGTGCCTTTGAAGTGGCTGGGGAGTGGAGTTTGCTGCCAGGCACCCGGTGCCATCACGTGCCATTTGGGGAGATGGCGAGCGGCCTATGTCTATTTGTGCCTGGGACAAACACCACATTTCTACCTGACATAACTCCATCCAGGTGAGTTCAGACCTGGCTGAGGGCTGGCTGTGTCCTCTCCTGGCGAAAGGAGCTCTGTGCCCAGAAAGTCCCAGACCCAGGCAAAATACCCTTTCCTTTTGGTTTGGTGCCTTCATGGACATTCCCACCTAGGCAACCAGAAGGGGTGAGAGTGAACATCTGGCCAACTGTAGAAACCATTCAAGAGTCAACGGTCTGCAAGGTTCTCAGGCTGGCTCTCTTCTTCCAATTTTCTTTAAAGAAATATGTCTGAACCAGCAGATGCTGCGCGGGGAGGAAGTATGAAATTCCATAAAACCTGCCTGGGTCTTTATTTTTAAATGGCAAAGATAGGCATTCCATAAACCGTGTCGTTTTTAAAGAAAGGAAGTCTAGATGGCCCACCAGACATTTCAGATGGAAAAGAAATGATGAAAAACAGAGATTAAAGTACATAAAAATAAACTTTTGGGCTTATTTGGTTAATATAGTTTGAGGCAACCAGCAGCAGGTTCAAAATTTCCCAGGCAGCTTATTAAAAAGTCACATGAATTTTGCCCTGTACTCCACAATAGATCTGTAGTTTTCATATTAAAAAAAAATTAATGTTACCAACAGTTTAACACAAGGAGGAAGAGGAGCCTCCCTTACCTGTTTCTAACTATGTAACTGGCAAGATGTTCTACTTAAGTATATCTCTGGGTTTTTGGAAATCTGGCCCCTAGTGCAGACAACCGGCATGGCGCCTGGGAGCTGGCATTCAGGCAATTTCTCTTCTCCATTTGGGCACTGCTGTGTTTTGAGAATCCAGACTTATTCACAAATCTTGCACTAAAACAACTCTTCAGAAAAATGTATGTATGTGTGAGGACTCACACACACACACACACACACACACACATCCCATACTGCTTGCTACAAATGATATCCGTGCCCAGGTAAAAAGCCTGCCAATAAATGACACTGGAGCAGCTTTTGAGTTAAGGATAAGGGAGCTCAAACCAAACAGACCGTATTGATCTCAGATCACACCTAATTACAGAATTGCCATCATCCTGTCTTCCGGTATTGTCACTGCCTTTACCTTTTGTCATTTTTTTTTTTCTGGTGCCTTCTATTCAATCTGACTGCTCCTACAATACCATTTTCAAAGCCCTCTGCTTTCCAACAAACACCTCTCCCTTGGGTTTTTCACTGTTCCCAGCAACCCATTCGTGAGCCTGGTCCTGGCTTCTCAGTCCCCAACTTCTCTTGGTTCCCCAGTGTCACATCCCTCCTGCGCTCTCTTGGTCCAAGGTTCCCCACGATTGGACAACTCTCTCCTCACTTGAACTTAAGCTGGGTAGAATCTTGGCCCACCACCACCATCTTCAGATCCTCTTCCTATGGGGAGCATTTGAGAAATGACTTTGAAGGGGCAGTGAAAGTTCTTGCTGTCTTATATACAAACCAGCGAAAATACAGAAGGATTGGCTCTCACTGGGCAAGTGCCCAGAGGTGTAGAAAGCAGATAACAACTACCTTCTTCACTTGCAATGCACCCAGCGCTTTCCCTGTTGTTAATAAATGCTGGTCCAGGCGGTGAAGAGAGTGAAAGTGTTATAAGAAGGAAGGAGGAGAGTTCTTTTCAAATGCTATGAAGAGATGTTCAGACACTTAAAGATTTAATTATTCACCTCTCTTAAGATGCACTTTCTCCAGGAACTATGTTATTGACTGGCAGCTGGATGCATATAAACAAATGCCTTAGATTGGCAGTATGCTTAAAAAAGTTAAAGTAAGACTTTTAACATGGAAATTATTCTTCTAGAACACTATTTTGAATGAACGCTCTCCTATTACTTCAAAGATTGAAAGTAATAGGTGAGTATTCACATTCAAGGATTTCCTTGTGCAGTATTTAATACAGTGAAAAACTGGAAACAACTTAATGTCTCTCATTTAGGAGATAAGTTAAATAAATTAGGATGCATTCATATTGTAGAATATTATGCAGTCATTAAGGAGAATGAAGGAGTTAAGTAAGCCAGACAAAGAAAGACAAATATGATATCACTTACATGTGAAATCTTTAAAAAAAAAAAAGATACAAATCAACTTATTTAGGAAACAGAACTAGACTTGCAGACAGAAAACAAACTGACAGCTACCAAGAAGAGAAGGGATAAATTAGGAGACTGGAATTAATACACACACTACTGTATGTAAAATGACAACCGACAAGGACCCTACAGCACAGGGAACTCTACTCAATATTTTCTAATAACCTGAAAAAACCTGAAAAAGAATATATATGTGTGTATAGATTGCCGGGAGAAACATCAATAACCTCAGATATGCAGATGACACCACCCTTATGGCAGAAAGTGAAGAGGAACTCAAAAGCCTCTTGATGAAAGTGAAAGAGGAGAGCGAAAAAGTTGGCTTAAAGCTCAACATTCAGAAAACGAAGATCATGGCATCCGGTTCCATCACTTCATGGGGAATAGATGGGGAAACAATGGAAACAGTGTCAGACTTTATTTTTGGGGGCTCCAAAATCACTGCAGATGGTGATTGCAGCCATGAAATTAAAAGACACTTACTCCTTGGAAGAAAAGTTATGAGCAACCTAGATAGCATATTCGAAAGCAGAGACATTACTTTGCCGACTAAGGTTCGTCTAGTCAAGGCTATGGTTTTTCCAGTAGTCATGTATGGATGTGAGAGTTGGACTGTGAAGAAGGCTAAGCGCTGAAGAACTGATGCGTTTGAACTGTGGTGTTGGAGAAGACTCTTGAGAGTCCCTTGGACTGCAAGGAGATCCAACCAGTCCATTCTGAAGGAGATCAGCCCTGGGATTTCTTTGGAAGGACTGATGCTGAAGCTGAAAGTCCAGTACTTTGGCCACCTCATGCGAAGAGTTGACTCATTGGAAAAGACTCTGATGCTGGGGGGGATTGGGGGCAGGAGGAGAAGGGGACGACAGAGGATGAGATGGCTGGATGGCATCACTGACTCGATGGACGTGAGTCTGAGTGAACTCCAGGAGTTGGTGATGGACAGGGAGACCTGGCGTGCTGCGATTCATGGGGTCGCAAAGAGTCGGACACAACTGAGTGACTGACCTGAACTGAACTGATACTGAATCACTGTGCTGTACACGTGAAATTAACAGGACATTGTAAAGCAACTATATTCAATAAAATAAAATAAAAGACAAATCAGAAAAAAATAAGATATACTGGTAAGAGAAAAAGGCAGAGAAATATGTATTATATGATATGAGACATGAGATATTCTACAGATAGACTATATGTGAATATATGTACATTATATATGTGTAAACATACATCCAGTGCTATCTATAGGGGTTTTTTTTGCAAACTAGAAAAGTCATCTTTCTTCTAAATACTTTACTTCCTTTTATTAGAGAAAACATCATAATAAATTTTAAAATCTAAATAGAAAGATGCATTTTCCTTTCAAGATCCTCTGGGAAGTGACATCAGAAATGAGGGTCATGGCTCCAGCAGAGCTTAACTGAGCAAAGCTGAACCAACCAGAACCCCAGGCGGGTTTTTGGCTGCCATCTCTCAGATAAAGGGTGACCATCCATCAGAGGGATGGCCTGCTCTGTTGAGGGGATGAAGAATCCACTTCTCCTGTTCCAAGGAGGGAGGCCCAGGGTGGTCCCTAGATCAGAACACAGTCTAACCACCGACTCTTCATCTCTAAAACTGCACAGAAACTCTAGAAATTGCAAGATCTTAGACTACATCTTAAAATGTTCAATTACCTTTAGAATACTAAAATCACTTTGGAAGAACTTGGACAAATACATTCTAGAAGACTTCCAACTACATTAAAACAAAACAAAAAAAATCATATTAGTTCTAAAATCAAAAGCATTGTAACCATAAACACCTCATTCCTCAAGCATGTATTGTGATTTAAAAGTTTACCTTTAAAGGGATGTAAGTTAGAAAAAAATAAACATTTGGTCCCAAATCCCACTAATTGCTTCTGCTGCTGCTGCTGCTGCTAAGTCGCTTCAGTCGTGTCCAACTCTGTGTGACCCCATAGATGGCAGCCCACCAGGCTCCGCTGTCCCTGGGATTCTCCAGGCAAGAACACTGGAGTGGGTTGCCATTTCCTTCTCCAATGCATGAAAGTGAAAAGTGAAAGTGAAGTCGCTCAGTCTAGTCTGGGTTAAAAAAGGAAAAAAAGATGCCTTTGTTTTTAAAGCTCTGAACATTTCAAAAGGTAGTTCGTGTTGTTGAGCTTCATACCATCTTTCCTTAGGAAAGTCACCTTGTAGGTTTTAAAGACTCATAATTCATAAACCATCTCACAGAGTGTTCATTTTCTCCCTCCTCTCACACTTACGGTGTCTGAGATCCGCTTGCAAAACCAGTATTTATTAACTGCCCTTAAGAAAAAGGCCATGGGGACATGTTTCAATATTTATCAGCCTTTGCTGTTAGAACATCTCGTCACCCCGTGTCCTTCATGCTGGCCCCAAACAGATTTTCTCTCCTTCTAGCCTCACCAGAGCTGCAGAGCAAGAGCCCCACGCTTCCTGTAGGTGGTCTTTCATATACTACTTGAAAATCACTTCTAAGTCCCCTGTGCCCCTCCTCCTAGGAAAAGAAACCCTCCATTATAAAAGAGAACGTGGATCTAGGTTAAGTTTTCTGAGTATCCTCAAAAGCCAAAGATGGAAAGAGTAACCTGTCTCCACCCTGCATCATACAAAGAAGCAGCATCTGTCGTGTCCGCCTGGATGGACAGAACTGCGTGTTCTCTTGGACACTGTCCCTGTACATCCCAAGGGATGTTCTACATATGCATCCCTTGGGGTCTATCAATATTGATGCTGTATTTATGAAACGAGTCATCATTGCCCAAAGTCTCTCTCTTCCTCCTAGTCTGCCAGGCTTAAATGCTTCTGTGTGGAGTTCTCAGAAATCAGTGTGTCTAACACTCTCCTTGCACTCGGCAGGTGTCCATTCCTGCCACACAGAGGCCTGCAGGAGGTAAAAGACTGCCATCAGGCCTTTTCCACACAAAAACCTTGCCCCTCCCCACCTAAATGACCTTCCAGTTCTGCAGACGTGGGCCCAGAGAAAGCCGTGTTCAACATCTGGGTACAAACAACCCCACTGCTCGGACAATGAAGTGGTATTTCCCCCAGGATGGAAGCACGTGCTCAGGAGAATAAACAGACCTCTGAATGCTATCTGTAACAGCTCCATCTGCTGGTTCCCAGATAATGTTACAGATCTGACAGGTGGACATCGATCACATTGATCCAATAATAAACAGTGCATTATAATAGGAGTCTTGTCATTTTTCTTCTGAATTCATCCAGAACTGCTCCTGCCCCAGACACCAGCCAGTGTACACATGGGATGCTAAAACAGAGCAGAAAGACTGCTTTGGAAGACAATCCAGCTCAACAGAGAACTCTCCAGAACAATGGAGATGACAAAGAGGCAGGGCAGGGCTGCCCTCTTCATGGTGTCAAACAGCAGGGCCTCCTAGTCTCTTCCTCAGATTTTCCTCCCCCAAGATGGAAACAGTGAGACCTGCAAGTCAGGTCCAAGTGATGGTAAGGGGATTACAGTAATGAGGTTGTACTTGGTGAGCTGTGAGCTCCTAAAAGTCATAAGTCATATAAAGATCAAGGTATTGTAATTACATCTTAATATTCACTGGCAGTTATTAGAAAGGTCTAAAATCTCCCATTAATTCAGTGAGAATTAAATGTCTATCAGAGACATACAGGTAGGTGCTATGATATTTTAAAAAATTGTAAAGATGAGAAAAAAAAATGACACAGTGCAAGTAGGCAGAGTTCAAATACATAAAATCTACCAGCACATACATGCTCATTTTCCCAATGGGATTGCTATTTCACATATTTACTTTCATCCATTTCCAAGTCATATGCTTTGAATCCCCACCACACCCAAGTCCACACTCCTTATACTCAGAGGCAGGAGCTAGATCTAAACTCTGGCATCACTTGGGCAAGATTTGGAGCTTCGGGAATCCCGTGAGCCTCAGCAATCCCACCCTAAACCCATCCAAAGTGTTAGTTAAATCCTGGCTTTTCCCAAAAGTATATATATATATACTTGAAAATCACTTCTAAGTTCCCTGTGCCCCTCCTCCTAGGAAAAGAAACCCTCCATTATAAAAGAGAACGTGGATCTAGGTTAAGTTTTCTGAGTATCCTCAAAAGCCAAAGATGGAAAGAGTAACCTATCTCCACCCAGCATCATACAAAGAAGAAGCATCTGTCGTGTCTGCCTAGATGGACAGAACTGCATGTTCTCTTGGACACTGTCCCTGTACATCCCAAGGGACATTCTACATATATATATATATGGTGAAATACCAGCCCCTGGTACTTCAAAATGTAACCATATTTGGGGTAGGGTCTTCACAGAGGTAATCAAGCTAAAATGAGGTCATTAGGGTGGGTCCTAATCCAATGTGACTGGTATTCTTATAAGAGGGGGAAATTGGGAAACAGGGACAGACACACACATAGGGAACACAATGAGAAGAGACACCAGGAGAAGACAGCCACTCACAAGTGAAGGAGTGAGCCGAGGACAGGTCCTTGCCTCTCAGGTCTCACTTGGAACCAATTCTGCTGACACCTTGATTTTAGTCTTCTGGTCTCCAGACTGTGAGACAACAAATGTCTACTGTTTAAATCTCTCAGTTTGCGGTACATTTTCCTGCAGCCCTAGCTAACTAACACACAAAGAAATCACACAGTCTAAGTAAAATCAAGGAGCTTGTTAATTGATGGAGTGATTGATTAGCTGATTGAATAACTTTAGAAGAAATGAAGTGTATGCCCCCTCCAAAGGGCAGCACGGTCATATCATTTCCTCTGAAGCGAAAACCTCACGATGTAAAAAGTGCATATGCAAACAATTTTAAACCTTAAGCCCAACAAGATTTATAAATTCTCAGATGATCTTCAAGTTGACAAGAGAAAAGAGGAAAACTTTTCCCTCATTGCCAAGTCCTTTATCAAATTCAATCCCATGATGCCGCCCATTGAAATTGAAAACTGTCAAAGAATCGTAGATTTATGATGAGTTGCTTCTTTCCTCAACAGCAACATCAGCACCGGTTAAAATTTGACAGCTGTGATCTAGATGACAATGTTGTGATTGGGACTGAATGCAATTTGTTCTCCCTCCACGGCTGTAATTGCTCAGACCTTATCGCTTACTTTATGGTGATATCAGCCATGATACCTTTTGTCCCCAAAAGATCACCCAAAGAGCGAAACTCACCAGGATCAGATAAGCATTAACTTCTCCAAGAAAACCCTAGAGGGCTCAAAAGGAAACCTGTGACTCAGCCAACAGATTGCCCATCACCTATGGAAAGATACTCAGGATGGGGAAGTTGTCACCTAGCATGATTTTCCATCTTCCTTCTCCTATTCCTACCATGTTAACATGTCAGGGAGCTGGTGATTATGAATCCAGAATAATTTGGGGAAATGCCAGTTCAGTCACTTTGTGTGTCTTGTTCTAGATGGTTTGCTCCCAGTACAGCAGTGAGGCCATATGCCTTCCAGGGAAACCAAAGCCAGTTGTTTTTTCTCTCTGTTTTATAAGCCCAAGCAATGTGCACCACCACCCCCCCCTTAACCTCCCTTCCATAGTAGAGACCTCTCAGAAGCCCCAGGAGGGATACAGGAGAAAGGTGAGCATGAAGGCATTGCAGGGAAATGAAGAGTTAACCTGGCTTCCCAGGTGGTGCTAGTGGTAAAGAACCCACCTGTCAATGCAGGAGACATGAGAGACGTGGGTTCAATCCCTGGATCGGGAAGATCCCCTGGGGGAGGGAATGGCTACCCACTCCAGTATTCTTGCCTGGAGAACCCCATGGACAGAGGAGCCTGGTGGGCTATAGTCCATAGGGTTGCAAAGAGTCAGACACAAATGAAGTGACTTAGCATGCACAAAGAGTTAACCCACAGAGCACCCACTGTGATGAGGGCCAACCACCATACCTACCAGCCTGGCCCCTCCTAACCACAAGACTCAACCCAGATCTTCTGCTGCCTAGTGGCTTCCCGTCCAAAAGAGAGAGATCCCAGGAGAAAAACCCTCCAACCAGAAACCAAAGAATTAGACTTAACTCACATTTAAAATGCAATACCTCCCTCAGATCAGTTCAGTTCAGTCACTCAGTCATGTCCGACTCTTTATAACCCCATAAACCACAGCACACAAGGCCTCCCTGTTCATCACCAACTCCACTCAAACCCATGTTCATTGTGTCAGTGATGCCATCCAACCATCTCATCCTCTGTCAACCCCTTCTCCTCCTGCCCTCAGTCTTTCCCATCATCAGGGTCTTTTCAAATGAGTCAGCTCTTTGCATCAGGTGGCCAAAGTATTGGAGTTCAACGTCAGTCCCTCCAATGAACATCCAGGACTGATATACTTTAGGATGGACTGGTTGGATCTCCTTGCAGTCCAAGGGACTCTCAAGAGTCTTCTCCAACATCACAATTCAAAAGGATCAGTTCTTCAGCACTCAGCTTTCTTTATAATCCAACTCTCACATCCATACATGACTACTGGAAAAACCATAGCCTTGACTAGACGGACTTTTGTTGACAAAGTAACCTCTCTGCTTTTTAATATGCTGTCTAGGTTGGTCATCGGAGAAGGCAATGGCACCCCACTCCAGTACTCTTGCCTGGAGAATCCCATGGACGGAGGAGCCTGGTAGGCTGCAGTCCATGGGGTCGCTAACAGTCGGACACGACTGAGTGACGTCACTTTCACTTTTCACTTTCATGCATTGGAGAAGGAAATGGCAACCCTCTCCAGTGTTCTTGCCTGGAGAATCCTAGGGATGGGGGAGCCTGGTGGGCTGCCATCTATGGGGTCGCATAGAGTCAGACACGACTGAAGCAACTTAGCAGCAGTAGCAGCAGGTTGGTCATAACTTTCCTTCCAAAGAGTAAGTGTCTTTTAATTTCAAGGCTGAAATCACCATCTGCAGTGATTTCCCCATCTATTTGCCATAAAGTGATGGGACAGGATGCCATGATCTTAGTTTTCTGAATGTTGAGCTTTAAGCCAACTTTTTCACTCTCCTCTTTCACTTTTATCAAGAGGCTCTTTAGTTCTTCACTTTCTGCCATAAGGGTGGTGTCATCTGCATATCTGAGGTTATTGATATTTCTCCCAGCAGTCTTGATTCCAGCTTGTGCTTCATCCAGCCCAGCGTTTTTCACCTTTTACTGGAACGCAATTGAACCCATGTGTGTCCATTGTTTATTTAGTTCTGAATGCCACCAATAGAATGGGCCAAGAATCAAAGAGAAAGAAAACATACACGGGGGGGTTGGGGGGGAATAAATGAAAAGGGAATGAGAAGGAAAAAAAATAAGGAACTTCTCTTCTGGGTAAGGAAACACTCTACAGAATTTCCACAGCTGTCACTTGGTGACAAAATGTTGTGTCATGACCTCATGGTCAAGAACATGGCTTCTGGGATCAGATAGACTTGCAGTGGAATCTCAAATATTCTATAACAAGAGCAAATTATACTGATGGTAACGGAAGCAAGAAGGTACCAGGCATCTACCAACACACCAAGCACTAGCAGATCCCCTTTACAAACACGGTCTCAGCTCATCCTCATGACATACTGAGAATAGTTCTATTATGAGCTCCATTTTACATAGCCAGGAGATGAGGTCCCAAGAGGCTGAGTAATCTGTGGAGGTCATAAGAAAGAGGGGAGACTCAGGCCAGGCACTCTGACTCCAGGGTCTCTGTGTTTCCAGCCTCCTTAAACATCAGTTTCCTTATATTTAAAATTAAGGTAAAAAGTGGTGCTCCCTAACTGACATGGTTAGTTTGAGAATTAAATCAAACAATACAGATAAAGGACCTTAGCCCACTGCCAGGGACATAGCAAATGTTCAATAAAATATATGCTATTAAGTTCCAAACCCCTACACTAACCAGACATTAAATACTTAACTATTCACAATGAGCCAAAATTACAGTAGATTTCTACTTCATAGTTCTCATCATTCTCTTTTAAGTATTAACCCACTCTTAAGAATAGCTTTCCCCAAATTTGCATGGCTTTTGGCATCCAATATCCTTATTGGGAAAGAAGGCAACCAGGTGGCCTTAAAAATGCCCCCTGGCCTCCTAATTCGATCAGAAGATCAATACAGAGATCAACATTGTTCCAAAGTACACTGAAAGGCTAGGTTTACTCTAGGATGATGATAGAATTAGAGATCTGTGTAGTCAGTCCACACAGGCCCTCCAAATTCAAACCAAGTTCCTGGATCTTCCTCCCACCTACAAACAACTGGATAATTTTATGGGCTTCAAACAGCTGTATCCTGGTCACATGTATTTCTCTTATCAGAAGTGTATCTGATGTCCAGTTCAAAAGTCCAAGCTATAACGATGAGTATTTACCAGGAGCACCAAAGAATTGATGCTTTTGAACTATGGTGCTGGAGAAAACTCTTGACAGTCCCTTTGGACTGCAAGGAGGTCAAACTAGTCAATCCTAAAGAAAATCAGTCTTGAATATGCATTGGAAGGACTGATGCTGAAGCTGAAACTCCAATACTTTGGTCACCTGATGCAAAGAGCCAACTCACTGGAAAAGACCCTTAAGCTGGCAAAGATTGAGGGCAGGAGGAGAAGGGGACGACAGAGGATGAGATGGTTAGATGGCATCACTGATTCAATGGACATGAGTTTGAGCAATCTCCAGGAGACAGTGAAGAACAGGGAAGCCTGGTGTGCTGCAGTCCACGGGGTCACAAAGAGTCAGACACGACTTAGCGTCTGAACAACAATAACATTTACCAGGAATGCCACAGTGAGAGGCCAGGTTGTTGCTAAGAAACAGGAAAGGCAAGAGGTGGACACAGCATTGCGTAGCATCACATGGCTGCAGCTACTCAGAAACTTAGCTCAATATTTTTCACAAACACTCCTGGATCTTGGGGAGCAACTGCCAACATCAGTTAATCAGAGGATGTGATGGGTGATCTTGTGTCCACTTGACTGGGCCATGAAATCCAGATATGTGGCCAAACATCATTCTGGATGTTTCCTGGAGGGTGCTTTTAAATGAGATGAACACTAAAACAGAAGAATCTGGGTAAAACAGATTGCACTCCATAGCATGGGTGGCCCTTATCCAATCAGTTGAAGATCTGAACAGAATGAAAGCTGTGTCTCCCCGTCATGAAACAAGAAGGACTTCTCCAGCCTGACAGTCTTCAGATGTGAACTTCAGCATCACCTCTTCCTAGGTCAACACTGGCCAGCCCACCCTGCCAGCCTCTATAACCACATGAGGAATTCCTTGAAAATGAATCTCTTTCCTTTTGTTTTAATGGTGATACATTTAATTGAGGTACATTCAATATATTAGTTGCTTTTACCTTGTGACATGTTTGGACTTCCATGAAATGTAGAATTGGAGTTATTCTGTGGTGGTGATGAACCATTCATTGTTAATCAGAAATATACACAGACGTCTTCCACGATAACTTGGGTTGCCCAAAGGTTCATGATCTCCCCCAAGTTTCTCAGAGGTTTCTCTGTCTGATTTTTCCCTCAGACATTCTAGTGCATCACTGCGCACTGTACAATCTGGATAACCTGGGCATCAAAGGAATAGTGTTAATTGCTTATAACATATTACAATGTTAATTCCATAAGTCCATAATGGGGGCTGAGAGAAAGGAAACTTTTCTTTACAGAAAAATGCCAACAAGTACATGTAGAAGGAGAAATAGAACTCACGCAACAGACTCTAAAAACCACTGGATGAAAAGTTATTGAGGATTATGGGAAATGTTTACACAGTGACAAAGAGTTTTGAAACAATGCCAAAGTATCACTCACCACTGATTACTTACTAATCGCTTGTCAGTTCACATGGAACAATACAGTGATCACCACCTTAACCAAGTGATCAAACTCAGTTTCACTGATACAGGGACATGATTTGCTTCGTAATGAGAGGCAGTGTGACAGACCACCCACACGGCATCCCCAACGTGGACCTAACCCAGACTCTAGATCTAACATCCAGTTTGCGGCTGTTCAAGGGACAGAGGAACAAAGGAAAGGACACCAGGAGAAAATAGCCTGGCAAATCCAGGATGGGGGAGGCAGATTCTACAAGTCATCTGGGTTCTCAAAAGTCAAAACTGGAATGGAGGGAAAGAAGGGCAGCAATGAAGACTGTTGTAAATTAAAAGAATGAGAATATAAAAAACTAAAATTACAAATATCAAATGCAGCATGTGAACATTAAATAGGTCCTGGTTCAGGGGGGATAAAATGAACTGGCTATAAAAATGCACTTTGTTTTGGGTGAAATTTGAATAAGGAAGACATATCAGATAAATTATGGAATCATTGCTAATTTTCTAAAGCCTAGTAATGATATTGTGATTATGTTGAAGGATGTCTTTTCTTACAAGATATATACTGAAATGTCTAATGGAGAAGTATCATGGTGTCTACAACCTTCATTCCAAATAGTTCTACAAGAAGAAAATGCATTTATATAGAGTGATGAGCTTAAGTGGCAAAATGTAAATTATTGTTGAATCCAAGTAGAGGGTATACAAAGGTTCATTCTATTATGCTTTCAATGTTGTGTGTGTGTGTGCATGTGTGTCTGTGTGTGAAAACACTCAGAATAAAAGTTGGGAAAGTTAAAAAAGAACAACTCTGAGGATCACTGATCTTGCGCAGATTCCATCCTCTCCTACCTTCTTGCCCCAGTGAAAAAGGAGACACATTTGATTTTTTGAATGGCTTTTTTGAGATATAGTTTCACATACCACACAATTCAGCCAATTTAATGTGCACAATCCAGTGATTTTTAGTTATATTCATTGAGTTGTCTGACCAACACCCCCATCATTCATAGAACATTTTCATTACCCCCCCCCAAGAACCCACCCCTTATCTGTCACTCCATCACCCCAGTCTCCTCATGCTGCCCCACCCCAGCCTTAGGCAACCACTAGTTTAGCTTCTATCTAGGTGAATTTGACTCTTACTTTTTGAGGATCTGACACATGGTATCCAACGTCTTGGCTGCTTCCAGTGCTTTAACACAATGGTCTGTATCCACCGCGTTTGCTCATGCTTGGTTCTGTATAGGACATGAGGGGGAGTTGGTATCATTTTCAGCCTCTGATGGCCCAAGAACCTCATCAGACCATGACTTCTGGCTCTACAGAGGGAAGTTCCTGAGGGAAAGAAACGGGTCTGCCTTCAGATAAAGTGGACCGGGATTTCATGTCAGAGGAACTCAGCTGATGCTTTCTCTGGCTGAGGATCCACCTGCCGTCTCCTGCACACCCTATTTTGCACAATGATGATATCTGCAAATGCACCAAACTTCCTGACAGCCCCCTATTGTCAGGGGTGGTGGACACGGACTTTCTTCTGAGTCCATCTCAGCTCTCACCTTCATGGAGCTACCCTGCTCACCATGCAGGATGCCGACATAAGGTACAGACAAGACACCTGCCTTCCTAGACTGTCTAGACTTGGTAGCAGACGAAGCAGCTGTAAGGGGCAAGGAACTCTCTCTGAGGGAGCCACTGTGTAGTTCTTCTCAAGACAATGCAATTATATCCTTCCTGGCTGGGTTCAAAGCACTATAAGGTTTTTGCTTTGGTTGATTTTTGCTTGTAAGCACCAGAAACTGCTCATTCCCAGAGCATCATCTTGCAGCTGATGATGCCTTTGGGGAACGCTGTAGAGGAAGGTTTTTTCCCCTGAATAAGTCCATGAACTCTGAGTCCGTGGGTAGAACAGGAATGTCTCTGCAGTAGTAACAACATAAAAACACAGTGGAACTAAGAAGACACTGCTTGAAATCTGTTTAGGGCTGAGGACAATTAAGTCTGCCAAGTTCAGCATTGGGTTGCTAGTTAAGCCCAAGGCGAGAATGCATGGGTTTACCTCAACAGTTGTATTTTATTACAACCCTGCTCCCCACTGCATTTCCTCTGTAATGGATTTTTATTATCAATTGCCTAGTTCATGCCCCAGTACATGTGCTATTTTTAATGAGTTTTTCCCCAAAAGGGAATCATATAAAGACTGATGTGATGTACCCTCTGCTTCATGTCTCTTAGTTTTCCACCTGAGGCCACCAAACACTGGCTTTCCAAGCTCATTGTCTGTGTCCCTGTTCACTACATAGCAGTTATCAGGAAGAAGGACAGGGAAAAAACACACAAGCCTCTTGTTAGACAAAGATGCCCCTTCTGTGAAGACTACAGACATGAAGGTTTGTCTTCAAACCCTCTCATCCAGTTTCAGGTGTGAAGCAGTATTTTCACCCAAAGAAGTGATTTACCAGGATCACAGCGTTTACACTGGGAGGTGACATAAACCCAAAAATACACTCTAGATTTTGTTTTGAACCATAAAGACTTAAAATCCAAGAAGAAAAAAAAAGAAATGGAGCAGTAATTTTCCAAGATTAACAACTCCTGCAGGCTTGAGTGAAGCCCCAGAGTTCTCTGTGGTAACTAAAGGTTTCTGGGAGCTCATGGTAAGGCCCAGAAGAGCCAGTGCGGAGAGGCTTTGTAGTGGTTAGTACTGAAGGTTAAGAGGTTCATTTCATAGCTCTTCTTTGCACCTGTTGCATGGGTTCCTCCCGCTCCTTCACCCCACATCGCTTCTCCCCTTCTCTCCCACCCCTGTCAACAGCATCATTTTTCTACCCTTAACTGCCACTAAGGACAGTTATCCAGTGAACACGGACCCAAGGTAACTTGTAATAGTGAAGTCAAATGCTTATGTTTTTCCCTGCAGTAGGGCAACATTTTTCATCTCTGATTTTCCTTGGCCAAATGGAGGATGTCATTCAGGGAACCCCAGGTGTTTTGAAGATGAAAAGGAAGGTAGGGGGCCCAGCGCAGTGCTTATTAACCACAGAGAGAATTTGGTTCCCTTCAAGAAATAGCAAAGTAATGGCACAGGAGAGATGATGACTCTTAATGAATTCATGTGAGTAAAGTGTGAGGTGACCAGTTTGGGGATGTGCAGTCCAGAGGCCACCTTCTGGAGGAGAAAAACGAGACAATTGTCTTCTATTACTGCACCATATTGACCTCCCTTTCCGGAATCACACGGGGCCACTCTGATTTCATGCCCAATGCAGAATTGCCTCTGTCTGAGTGCTTCAGCTGCCGCTTAATTTAAATAAGGTGGCTGATATGTGACACTGCAGTCCACAGTCAGGCTTGAGGCAGGACTAATCTCAGGTGCTCCTTCAGTCAGTGGACTGTTCCACTTCCATCTCTGCCTCCTCCTCAGAAACATCCTGCCTAGGGGGTCAGGAGACCCCACCCCCACCCCAAAATCCCACCGACTTGCAGGGCCCGAACATCTTCAGCTTTCAAACACCACCTCTCCTGTTCAGACTAAAGTCCCACCGGAGGTATCAACCGTCTGGAACATAAAACAGCCTCCCAGGCCAGATTGAAAAAAAAAAAAAAAGGAGCGGAAAAGCTACAGAAATCAACTCCAGAGGCGGCGTCTAACCCTGGACAGGTGGCACCTTGGCACCAATGCATTGCAATCACTTTCTTCCTGAGCTGCAGGGCTGAACCCCTCTCCCAGAAAGACCTACACCCCTCAATCTGGAGCGGGGAGTGCGCTGGGGGGAGGAGCCAGGAGCCTGGGGCTAGAGGTCTATGACCTCCCGCCGAGCCGCGCTATCGGCCTTGGATCGGCTATCTAGTGTAAACGCGGTTTCACACATGAATAACGTGCCACATCTGGCCCTGCGGTTTTATGGCGTCTTAGCGACCGAGCAATTTATAGATGGCGACCTTGTTAGGCAGCAGCCCGGGCTCGCCTGGAGCTGAGGGGTCCGAGACCACGCTGGGGACGGAGGAGGGGCGAGGGAGAGGCGAGGCCTGGGGTCTCAGGTCTCCGGCTCCCAGGGGCCCTCCAGAGAGGGACCACCCGCCTGTTTGGGGATGGGGGTCGCAGCAAGGTGGCAGCCCCCCTCCTTCCAAGCCGGCCATGTGGCAGCTGAAAGAGCCATCGAAGCCCAAGTGTGTTTGCGCTCATACCCAATTTATTACCGCTGAACATATGGCCAATATTTTGACTCACGTCAGTCGGGCAAGGAAAACAAACAGAGCGCGCGGCGCTGGGGAGCGGCCCCCTCCGCTGGGGCTGCGCGGCGGCCGCGGGGCCGGAGCCCGGAGGGTGGGGCCACCGGGCCGGGAGCCGGAGCCGGGAGGGGGAGCGCTCGCCGCGCCAGCGCCCGTGCGCCCGCGGCTCTGCAGCAGCCCGCGGCTCGGGATAAAGAGCGGCCGGGGATCCGCGTGCTCCGCTGGCCGGGGCTCCGGGCGCAGCTCCAGGTGAGCCTCCCGCTCGCGCGTGGTCCGGGGTGGTCGGGATCTCAGGGTGCGCTGCTGCGCGAGGAGTCGTACCGGAGCTCGGCGTCGCCCCCACCCACCGCCCCCAGCTGTCGCGCCAGCAGCCAGCGCGGGCCTCTGCCGCCGCCGGAGACACGAACGCCTCGGGGCCGGGACCCTGACGCGCGGGCCCGGGTGGGGGAGAGGGGTCTCGGGGTCCCACGCACAACTGCCTGAGCGGCCCCCACTCGCGATTCTCGCCTCGGCTCGGGGATGGGGGGGAGGGTGTCGGGAAGCAGCAGGTGGCTATGTGCCGGGCGTCTCGGGTCCTTTGCCGGCTCCGCGGGTCACGAGGGGGGCGCTCGGGGAGGGACCAAGCCCCGCCCGCCGCGCCCCCCGGGAGGGAAAAGTTTTACCTGCCGCCGAGGCCAGGTGTTCCGGCCGCGGCGCACTTTCCAGCCTGCGGGGGAGCGGGACCTCCGGAGGCCCACAGGTGCGGGCGCCAGGGAACGCCGGGAGGAGCGGCGCGGCGGGGCTTGGAGCCCCGCCCGGGAGGGCGCGACGGGGGAGGGGCACCGAGGAGGGGGGTCCCGGGTAGGTGGGGGGGCACTAGATAAAGGCTCGCCAGGAGATTCGGCCGGGCTGTCGCCGCAGCGCCGGGAGTGGGAGGCGGAGCGGGCGCGCCGAGCGCCTCGGGCCCCTCCCCATCGCCGGCTCGGGAGGTTCCCGGGCCGCCCCAGCCTCAGCCGGGAACGGCGCGCCTCTGCCCTACCTTCGCGGGTAAGTCTCCCTGGTGCGCGTCGGGCCGGGGCTGCTGGCGGAGGCGATGTCCCCCAGACAATTTGGAGATGGCGCCTCTTGGAGAAAGAGGTGCTCTTCGGGCGGAACTGGGCCACGAGGTGGGGTGGGGGGTGAGGAGGAAAAGGGTGAGGGGCGGGAATCACCATCAGGAAGGACCAGGGATGGGGGACCGAGCTGGGGTCAGTGGGAGTCTTTGCGGAGGCGGCTCCAGCCAGGACTTTGAGGGGTCGCGCCAGGCGCCAGACAGTTCTCGTTTGTGTCAGTAGAGATCGCCAGAGGATCAGAAATGCGCCTCAGTGAACTCTGCTGAGGCCCTGGTCTCCTAGAGGCGCCCCCTCTGCACCCCCCTCCCCAAACACACACACACTGCGAGGAGGCCCTTTGGCGCGCCTCTCGCACCTTCTCGATCTCGGTGGCCCTCGGGGATGGAAAGGGGGCGTGCATCCAGCGGAGATCTGTGGACCTCGGGGGCTCAGACTGGTGAAATGAGAGAGCCCCAGGAATCCCTTCTCTCCGGTGCTGGAGGACCCTCGAGAGTTGGTTCCCCGCGTTCCAGGCCGAGCTCGCAGGCTCCGCGCTGGCTAGAAGCGCGGCCTCTCCGCCCTGGCGAGGGCAACAAGGCGCCGAGCCTTCAGCCCAGCTCCAAGTGCCGAGTACTAACCCGTTTGGAGAGGCCGCTGGCTTTTCGAAGTCTTCTGGGAATGATTTTGTCACGTGTTAAGAAGTAAATTCAGATAAGAACGTGCTTTCGGCGTCGTGTTTTCTGGAGAAACCCAAATCTCCTGCATTGAAATCACCCTTATGGGGGGGAAGGTCGAGCTTGGCTGGAAGAACGTTCCTGAAGGCAACACTGACGCTGCGTAATCTCGTTGTAACATATTTAATCATTAGAGAAGCGCGAACGAATAGAGCAAAGGGGTGAGCCCGGGGGGACGTGGCGTTTGGTTCCCCAATAAACCGGTGACAATGGATTGGCTGAGATGGGCTCATTTGGCCTAAAGGGGGCTTAGAGCTACGTTTTTTAAAGAAAATATTGGAGGAAGGCCCGTTCCATTTTGCAGCGCGCCCCGAGCCACATTTCCTGTTCAATTTAACATCCATGAAAGTTAAACGGCTTTTCTCGCCTTTTATTTTATTGGATGCATTTTCAAAGATCTCATTAAAGCACATTTATCAAAGTCCTAACATATGTCCGCCGGGTCTTACGCCCACACAATGAGGCTGATTAATAGAAAGAGAAATCCTAATTTCTATTACAGTTTATGTCCTCGGGAAATGTCTGCTTTTTTTTTTTTTTTCTGAGGCAGATAATTGGGAAAGTGATGTGTCTTTCACCTTGTAGAAGGGGGGGTAAGGGGTCACCTCTAGCTGATACCTGCCCCCTGCACCCACGATTAATTGCAGGAGGGATTCCAGGCTCTAGGTCCCAAAGATAAGCTCGCTCTGAGGCTTTATAGAGTTCTTGGGGCTCCAGGAAGAGGTAGGGAGGGGGGTTCAGATATAGAATCTGAGCCCTGTCTCTGGGCCTAGAAAATTTTTCTGCCCAACATCTTCTTGAAAGGACTACCCTGGAAGGCGCCCTCATTCTTCCCCTCCTGTGGTAAGAGTTAACACAATATAGATCAAAGAAAGAAAAAAACTTCACCTTTGACTTGAACCCAAAGTGGACTCAGATTTCCTTTCCTTCACACTAGTCCCTGCTTTCTGGTCCCTCTGTCTGATGACTGTGGGTCCCTCCTGCTAGAGATTAGCACCTGTCCTGATCTGGCCTCACTGACAGAGCTGTAGTGCCCCCCAACCTCCCATCCCACCACCTATCCCACACCCCCTCCTCCACCCACACAACCCACCCCCACCCCACCCCACCCCCACCCCCACAGGCTGCAGGGAATTCCAGGGACCTTGCTTCCTTCTCCAGGGGCAGAAGGTGATGCCAGTTGGTGCCAGGACCCAATGCAGATGAGCCTACTTTTCAGTTTTCTGGTTGGGAAATGTCCCGCTTGGGGTTGATACCCTGGGGCCGTACTCCTGGACTTCTTTCCTCTGGTGGCCAGAGCTGACACCCCTGCTCTCTGCAGCACCCCCCACCCCCAGCCCCATTCCCCCACCTGGAGTGGAAGCCACCACAAGCCACCGTGGAGGAATGCATCTTAAAGTTGGGCATCTTGGTCGCCCGGCTTGGGAACCAGGTTGGAAGGTATTTCCCATCCCCGCTGATTTTGAGTGCACACCATGCTCTGAGTCTCCAACCCGAGCTAAAATAAACCTCACCCCTCCTACAAAACCTTTGTGTCCCCGCAGCTAATCCTGTGAGGGGCGAAGGAAGGTGCCACGCTTTGTTTCTGGAGTGAATGAAGACAAACGCTTAGCACCTTGGTGCTAACCAGACAATAATCCACTTGAAGGCTGTTATCTGAGATGGGATGTGCCAGGTGCCGGAGAGATCAGCCACATACTGTACCAGAGAGTTTCTTTCAACGTCTTTTCATTCCAAAAAAAGAAAAGTCAAATTAGTATTTTCAAATAATGGGAAAGACCTTGTATTTTTAATGACTGGACGGGCTTTTGTGGACTGGGGAGGGCAAGGGATGCAGCCTGGAGCTTCAAGGCTTTGGGGTCCTCAAGGTAGCCCTCCCTTTTTAGAGTAGGACTTTAAGGTACCCCCCACTCTGGACTTTTTCGGCCCTGAACTCCTCTGGAGGAGGCACGTACCCAACAAGCTCTCACCAGCCTGTAAAGGGTACGAGGAGCGCAGAGCACCTCCCAAGAGACCTTCAAGACAAGAGGCCTTCGGTGAGAGGGAAGCACACGGAGTGGGGGCACTGGGTGCTGCCCCGCCCCCTCGTCCAGGCACACCAAGCCAAGCTCCCACACATGGTTGTGGCCAGGTCTCACCTCACTTTCCCAAAGGACCTTCCCGTCTTGGTTTGCGGCTATTCAGAGCGCACCCCTCCCCCAATAGGGGGCGTCCAGCCGTGCACAGTGTGAGCGCAAGGCGCTAGAGGTCAGGGCGCTCCAGGGCGGCCCCCCGAGCTCGGCAGCTCAGAAAAGACGCTCGTGTTTGAGCTACCTGGGAAAGTAAACAGGTAAACACTGGGCCGACTTGGAGGACCACTTGTCCTGGAGTGGGGACACTTAGCCTGTGTACATTCGCCTCCCGCCTGGGCCTCCAGTGGTGGTTCAGCTCCCCACGCGCCCTCTGCAGCGCCTGCCCCTCCATCCCTCCGACACCGGAGCTGAGCAGCCTGAGAAGTCTCCTAAGAAGATGGCTTCCAGCCTGCAGGGAGAAAGATCCTCTCCGTCTGCTCCACCCACCCCCCCCCACCGCCTCCCCTTGGAGCCTGTAACACCCTCTGAGCAAGGGGAGGTAGAACTCGGAGATGTGTAAGGAAGTTGGAGCCCCAACACCCAAACCTAATGACCCAGGGTGGGGGGGCCTCTGGCTGCTCAGGTGACCCTGCAGGGGTCCAAGGTGGTGGTCGCACACCAGAGAGCTAAGCCCTATCCCCTCTAGCCCAGGACAGCTGCCATCAATCTTCCAGCGCACCTCAGTTTCTCCCCAAGTTCGCAGCAGACGGCCCAAGGCTGAACAGCTCAGGAGCTTCCCCGGGAAGCATGGCAGAACCCAGAGCCCAAACCCAAACAAGAGGGGACCCAGGACACGGTCCTCTCCTGGGTGTGCGCAACAGCACCCAGAAAGAAAATACTCAATAATCCCGGGATAGGGAGACCAGCACATCCAAGCAGAGCTGGTTGACCAGAGGACCCAGGATGTTCAGAGCTGACTAGGTGGAGAGATGGGGGTATTTGTGAGGACTCTGAAAGGGCCAGGGGCGCGGGGCTCAGCCTTCTGGGTGGGCCATATCCCACCAGGCAGGAGACCCCTGGCTCAAATAGTCCAGGCTGTGCTGCTCCCAGTGAGACCCCTTGGGGAACCCTTCGGATGCAATCACCTGTCTAATTTCTGTGCAGAGGTGTGGTTTAGTGCCTGGCCCCCCACTCGTCAGGCTGCATGAGATCCGAAAGACCCTGGGCATCAGACCTGTCCCCTGGCTGCCAGCTGCTCCCCTGCCGGCCTCCCAGGATCCGCAGGCCACTCCTGGGGGACTTGAATTTTATGATCTTCCTCTAACTAGCCGAGTTTCTCCCCTTCAATTACAGGCCTCCCAGCGGTCTCCCTGGGCCTTTTCAATTGCAAATGTCAGCGCTTTGGAAGCGGACGCCGGAACCGCACGGGCGACAGAGCGCTGGGCAAAATGGATTCTCGAGGTCCCAGGAGGGAGACACTGAGCGCAGCGGATGGGGCAGGAAAAACTACCAGGGCTGAGGGTGGAGAGGGGAGCACAGACCCAGACCCCAGCCTGTGCGGGCAGGGGTCTGGGCCCCCTCCGCCCCTGCAAAAGCTACAGAAAGGGGCCCCTGAGACCAGAGGTGTGGGAGAACTCCCCCTGTTGAGGCCAAGGGGCCTGGGCTGGGCAGGGGGCCCTCTCCGTGAACTGGGCCCAGGGTCCCGGCGTTGGGGTGAGGGGGCCTGTTTCTCAGGGTGCTGCCTGTCAGTGCTCCTTCTCCAGGATCAATTTCCAGGAAGGTGGTCTCCCAGGTGCTCTGTGCCCCGTCCAGACCTGGGAGGTGGGCCCAGGGAGGGGACGTGATCCACAGTGGCAGCGCTGATGGGATCCTGGGAGAGGCCCCTGTAAGGATGGAAGGGAGAAGTTAGGAGCGAAGTGGAACTAGGTGGTTCCCAGGTAAGGGACTGAGCAGGCTGGGTGCGGGGTGCCGGGTGGGGTGGGGGGTGTCTGGGGGCACCCCTCCCAAAGATGGTTCAGGACAGAAGCCAAAGGGACACACTTCTTGCCAAAAGGAACATTTCTCACCCAACCCAGCAATTGGCCTGGTCCAACCAGACTCATTTCTGACCTTCCTGATGCTTACACTGGTCCCCAAGAGACCCCCCCCCCCCCCCCACTTAGGACAGATGAAGCCAAGGAAGGGTCAGGACGATTTTTTTCTGCAAAGCTTGGGTTAAGGAACTTTTCCTCGCCAGTTATTTATTTAGCAGCTGAGTAACAATGGCCGGGGCAGGCCCAGGAGCCCTTGTTTCCAAACTCTGGGCCTCCTCGACGCCTGCAGACCCAACTTCCCTCCTCTAACTGGACGGGGCAGGGAGCTCCCCAGTGAGGGGGAGGGGAGGCAAGGCGGGGGGAGGCTGGGAAAGGCAGACTGGAGAGAGAAAGGGGGGGAAAGGCACGAAAAGTAATGGGTTCGAGGAACAGGATTCAAACCAGTTTCTAATTCTTGCGGGGGCGGGGGGGAGGGGAGAAGAAAGGAGAAAGGGAAAAGTAGGAGGAAAAAGAGAGGAATGGGGAGCGTCGACATGAAGGGGTTTCCTTAATATTGTGGACGGATTCAGAAATGAATGAAGAGATAGTCCATTGAAAAGGGTTGAATGCCATGACAACTAGGAACAACCTTAGATTTATTCCAAACAGTTAGGACACATTGAAAGAGAGCGTCAATCATGTATTATTTCGCCACTGAAATAAATGCAAAAACCGAGCCGGGACAAAGGCTTCCAACGGGAGCGGGACATTTGTCTACATTTCGCTCATTGTCCGCAGCTTAGCAATCGGTTTGTATTTGTGTTTGCCCGGGTCCGACCACCCAGGACGCGCCGACGAGGGGCTCGCTCTAACCTGGGGCATTGTCACCCACGTCACATACTGGGGGTGAGGCAGAGAGGGCTGCAGAAAGCCGCCGAGCGGCTCGGGGAGAGGCGCCCTCGCCGGGCGCTGGCAACTCGGGGGCGGCCGGGGCGCGGAGGCCGCAGCTGCGCACGGGGAGGCCGGGCGCCCGCGCTGCGCTCCCGGCGAGGAGGCGGCCAGACCCGGACCCCCGCCGCGGCCTTCTCCGTTCCCCGCTCCCCCGGCAAAGCACAGTTAAGACGCTCCTCTGGGGTGGACGAGCATCAGGTAGCAAACCTGCCCCCCCCCCCCCGCAAAAAAAATACAAAACTGGAAGGAGGGGCGGGGGTGCAGCGAGGACTTTTCCTCGCCGGCCCCGGGCAGAAGGTGCCTTCCCAGGAAAGTTCAGTTCCAACCTCACGCAAGCTGGGAGCCTGCGGCGTGTCTTCGCAACACGCCCCTGAGGCATCCGAAAGGACTCTCTGCGGAGAAGAAAACTCCTCCCGCCCTGCGACCCCCTCCCCCGCCGTTTTGGGGTCCTCACCCCCCTGGAGACCGGCGCCCGCGCCCCGCCACCCCTCCCCTCTCTCCGCCCCCGCTGGAGGCCGCAGAGGGAGGCATAATAGGGGGCAGGGAGGGCGCGGGGCCGTCTGCCCTTCCCTCCACATGGAGGGCGCGGCCCGCGGGCCCGGAGGTGGTGGGGCCGGGGCCGGTCGAGGCTCGCGGAAGACGTCCCCACTCCCCGCCCCCCCCCCTCCCCGGGCGTCCGCACAGCGCCAAGTGAAGGTGCTGTCCTGCTCGGCCGCACGGAGCTGGAGGGGGAGAGGGGAGGCGGGGAGACGGAAATAAATATCTTTAGCAAATAAAGGGTGGCGGGGCGGGGGGGGGGGGGGGAGAGGTGTACGGGTGTCGCTGGGTGGTGGCTCAGGCCGGCCTCGAGCCGATCCTTCTCCTGGGTTTCGGGCTCTTTCGGCGTTAACTAGAATCAATTACTTGCCTTGTCATTTCTGGTACTCATCCTTAAGCCTCAACCAAAATATTGACCTAGGAGGCTTACAGAAGTTGGGCTCTTGCCATTTGAACCGGATCTTGTTTAGGGAACCGCCAGCGATGGGAAGGAGAGATTTCCGCGACTCAGCCTGCGCCCCCTCCCTCTTTTGCAAAGGCGCCACAAATCGCCAATTTTCCAGCTTGCTGGGGGCGGGCGCGCGGGGGCGGGGAGGCAGGAACCCATGAATGTTGAGGAGGACTTTTTTTTTTCCTTTTCTCTCCTCCGGCTTTCTGTTTTGTTTTCTTTCCTCCTCCCCCGCTTTTTTTTTTTAAGATGCAATTTGTTAAAAACGGCCCTTTCAAGTGTGTGGACTCACGAGCGACGCGGTGGTCCTTTGTATGTAAATACTGGGTTAAAAAAAAAAAAAAAGGCTCGCCCAGTCTTTGCAATTAATTGACACGTTACACCTCTCATCTTGCTCTAGAGGGCTGTTGGCTGGGAGCGCGGAGCTCCCCAAAACCCACAATTTCACATCTGCAAATACAGTCTTCATCCACTTGACTTCCAAGACCCGCCCACACGTGTCCAACCTTTGCGTTTTAATGTCTCCCTCCTCCTTTTTTTTCCACCCTTCTCTCGCTCCCTCTCTCGCTCCCCCTCCCTCCCTCTGTTTCTCTTTCCCTCCCTTTCTCCCCCTCTTCCCCCCCTCTCCCCAGGTTCGTGAGTGGAGCCCAGCCTTATATGGACTGATCGCTCGGGCAATGGCCCATTTTTTCCTCGCCACCAGCCGCCACCGCGCGCCGAGCGGCCGCCGGAGCTGACGCCGCCTTGGCACCCCTCCTGGAGTTACAAACTCGGGCCCGGCCCGCGGCGCTGGCGCGCAGGCCGCCCGGCACCCCGCGTCCATTTCCGCGTGCCTGTAGAGAAGACACTGGCTACGCCTGGGGCTTTTTTCCCCCCCTCTCCCCTCTCCGAGAGTTTCTTTCTCTTTCTTAAACATAATAATCTCTCTAATTAAAGCCCATCCCCCCTCCCCTCCCCCAACCCCTCTCCCCATACCCCCTCCCCCGCCCCTACTGGGAGCGCCACGGATTGATCAAGTGAAGCTACAACTTTGCGGCATAAATTGCGGGGTCCGGGCCATGTCGCTGACCAACACAAAGACGGGGTTTTCGGTCAAGGACATCTTGGACCTGCCGGACACCAACGATGAGGAGGGCTCAGTGGCCGAAGGGCCGGAGGAGGAGAACGAGGGGCCGGAGCCCGCCAAGAGGGCCGGGCCGCTGGGGCAGGGCGCCCTGGACACAGTGCAGAGCCTGCCCCTGAAGAACCCCTTCTACGACAGCAGCGACAACCCGTACACGCGCTGGCTGGCCAGCACCGAGGGCCTTCAGTACTCGCGTAAGTAGCGCAGCTGGGCTGCCGCTGCGGGTAACCGCAGCCCGTACCGGACGCAGGGAGAGGAAGGGGAAGGGGCCCCGTGAGCCGGATTCCTCACCCTGCGCCCCCGGAAAGATGCCTAAAGCTTGTTTGGGATGCCCTGTTCTCTTCCCCTCCGCCAGACGCCCCTGGGATGGGGGTGGGGAGGAGCACTTGGTCTCACTTTCTTTCCAAAGAGAAATTAGGAGGAAGAGGGGGAGGGGAGTACCTCCCAAGGGCCGGTTACAGACGTCAACCGGGACGGACGGCTCGGGCCGGGGCCCCCTCCCCCATTCCGACTGCCGGGAGTGACCGGCCTGGATCTGGCCAGCCTGCCTCGGGGTACGGGGAGAGGGTAGCCCGGGTATAAATAGCTCACCCTACCCCCCCTCCACGTTTCATAGAGGCCGCTTTGTGCGGTGCGGAGGGTGTCCAGAAAGTCGGAAAGCAGAAACGAAAGCCCCCAAAAACCTGCCTTAAATGGCCGACCCGATCAATGCCGGGATTGTGGGTTTTTTCTTTTAAAAATCTGCCCACGTCTCTCCGGAGAGGAAACTGCTTAAGGGGGCCGGAGCCCATAACCCGCGGTGATCTCTGCGCGCCACTCCTCCCCGCCCCCCCAAATACAAACCCACCCTGGGGGAACCCCTAGAAACCAGAACCCCGAGCCCCTACTCCTGCCTCTTCTCTTTCCCCCGGGGAAGCGGGGAGACGCCGACAGTTCCATCCAGTGTGGAGCGGGGCGAGGGTCTGGGCGAAGGCTGCCGGGCTGGCCTGCAGGGCGCACGGGGCAGAGGGCGCGCGGAGGATCCAGGGCGCACGGGGCCTGCAGGCGCCTGACAGACTTCCCTCTCTTCCAGTGCACGGGCTGGCGGCCGGCGCGGCGCCCCAAGACTCGAGTTCCAAGTCCCCGGAGCCATCGGCCGACGAGTCACCGGACAATGACAAGGAGACCCCCGGCGGCGGGGGGGACGCCGGCAAGAAGCGGAAGCGGCGGGTGCTCTTCTCCAAAGCGCAGACCTACGAGCTGGAGCGGCGCTTCCGGCAGCAGCGGTACCTGTCGGCGCCCGAGCGCGAGCACCTGGCCAGCCTTATCCGCCTGACGCCCACGCAGGTGAAGATTTGGTTCCAGAACCACCGCTACAAGATGAAGCGCGCCCGAGCCGAGAAAGGTATGGAGGTGACGCCCCTGCCCTCACCGCGCCGGGTGGCCGTGCCCGTTTTGGTCAGGGACGGCAAGCCGTGCCACGCGCTCAAAGCCCAGGACCTGGCAGCAGCCACCTTCCAGGCGGGCATCCCCTTTTCGGCCTACAGCGCGCAGTCTCTGCAACACATGCAGTACAACGCCCAGTACAGCTCGGCCGGCGCCCCCCAGTACCCGACAGCACACCCCCTGGTCCAGGCCCAGCAGTGGACTTGGTGAGCGCCCGCCCCTCCCAGACTCGAGGCCCCAGGCCCAGGCCCTACCCCGGCGGGCGGAGGCGCGGAGGACTCTCGGCCCGCACGGTGGTTATTATATTATTATAATTATTATTATGGAGTCGAGTTGACTCTCGGCTTCGTCGGAGAGGCGCCAAGAGTTGGCCTGCACCTCCTTGGAGAGGCAGTTCCACCCACCCAGCTCCGCCTCATCCTTCACTCCGTTTGAACCATTGGAGATGGCTGAACCCTAAGCCGTGTTTACAGAATGTTTGCGCAGCTTCGCTTCTCTGCTTCTCCCCGGGGACCTAATGGTCCCAACGTTAACTTACTCGAGAAGGAGAAAAAGAACCCCCCCCCCCCGCCCCCGCGCTCTGCTTTTGTGAATTTTGTAAAATACGTTTGTGTGAGTAGCGATATTGTCAGCGTCTTCTTCTAAAGCAAGTGGAAAACACTTTAAAAATATAGAGGATTTTTTTCTCCTTTTTTTTTTTTATAAGAAAATGCTAAATATTTATGGCCATGTAAACGTTCTGACAACTGGTGGCAGATTTCGCTTTTCGTTGTAAATATCAGTGGTGATTGTTGCCAAAATAACCTTCAGGAAGGGCCCGTACCCCTCCGGGCCCAACTCCTTTCTTTGTGGTTTGTTTTGGTTTGCTTATGTTTGGTTACTCCTGCTTTCTTTTGTTTATATATTTTTAAATTCTGTTCAGTGCAAACATTTCTCAAATATGACAAAAGGAAAACATAATGTGGGCGAGCGAGAAGCACCCCTGCCCAGTCCTCCGGGGCCTGAGCCCCGGAATTTGGAGTTCAGCGGTTCCGTGCGGTTCCCCAAGAGCGCCGGGCGCTGAAAGCTTTCAATTTTTTAAAATAAGAATTTTAATAAAAATCCTGTGTTTAAAAAAAAACAAGCCCGGCCCTCCCGTTCTGTCTTATTTTGTCGCCCCGCGCCGGGCCTGAGGCCTCGGGCAAGGAGCCGGGCCAGGCCGCGGGCCGCGCGCCTCCAGCACCCTTTGGAGGCCGGGGCATCCGGGGCGCGGCAGGTCTCACTCGGGCGGGCGGGTCAGGCCCCGCGCCTCGGCCCCGAGATACCAGACCTCAGGCGGGAGCGCCGCGCCTCGGGCCTGTGAGCGGCCGAGAGGCCGCCCGGGGTTGCCCGGCCTCGCCCCCGGTCTGCCTCCGGGCGGCTGTGTCCTGGCGCGGGAGGAAGAAGGACTGGAAAACTCGAAGGCGAGAAGAGCAAGCCTTCCTCGCTTGCCCAAATCTAGGAGGGGCTCCTTCAGCCTGGGGAGCTGTCGATGCCCCTGCACCCGTGACTTTCACTCTGTTGCATTTGACTTAGCTCGTTCCAAGAAGGGGGTGCGCTGAGGTTGAGACCTGTCGCCTTCTCTCCGATCCACACCCCCCTTGCCCGAGGCCGGGAGGTGGCCTAAGAGGAGGCTCCCAGACCTGGGCGCGGAGGCCGGGGACGGGTTTCGGGGTGCTCCAGGCTTTGGCTACAAGGAGGGACCCAGGGACCGGGGAGCTGGCGACAGGGTTGTGCGGTAGCCTCGCCAGGCTTCTCGGCCGGAGAGGGCCAGGCAGCAGGAGCCGGAGGCGATCCCTGCTAACCGAAGCCTTCCTTGCATCCCCTCTCCGTGTCTCCTGCCTGTCTCCCCGGACTGGATGCCGGGCCTCATCCCTTCCTAGCATTCGGCTGTGCGCGGTCCCCCCAAAACCAGCTCTCTGGCTTGAAGCTGAGCGAATTGCTTGCTCGAAAGTAGGGGTCTGGGGTGGGGTGGTGCGCCCCGGCCTCCTGGGCTGCGGTGAGGGGAGCGGAAGGTGAGCACACAGCCCAAGTTCGCCCGGGGGAGGGCGCCTCAGTCCTTCCCTCGTTAGAGGTCCGATTCCATCCCACCCTTGTGGCCGGGAGAGCTCCCTGAAGGACGCATACCCGGGGAGCATCGCAGAGGGCCCCGCGGACTCGGGGGTAGGGCCCCCTATCTCCTGTTATCTCGCTGATTTCCGAAAACACCCGGGGCTCCGAAGCTCAGAGCCCAGCCAGAGCTGGGAGACGCCTCGGGATATTGGAAGTCGGCCCCATTCGGAAACAATCTTTTTTTTTCTCGAGCTCCACCTTCGTGGCTGGGGGCGGGGGGCGAGGAGGCACAGCAAAAGGAGCCGGTCCCAGCTGACTTACTCGCTGCCTCTAGTAGATGATCAGATTTAATTCAATATCTAAAGCAAACATGATTATCCGTGTGACCAAATCGGCGCGTCAATAGCACTCAACGCCACCCGCCCGGGACGTGATTACACGCTCTTCCCGCGTTGCGCAGCCACCCCTGGATAATTGAGGGCGCTGGAGTCTTGCGAATATCCTCCTAAATGTCCTTTCTCCTCTCCAGGTTCGACTGGGTTCTTCCAGGTTTTCCTAAATGCTGGAAAGTCTACCTTTGTTCCCCATCCTAGCGTGGAAACGTTTGGAGTTTTATATTTTGCTCTTTGCAAAAGCTAGGAGAATTTCCAAATCGTGTGTGCCAATGCCCAGCTTGCCCAGATACCAACCACTCAACATTCCTCTAGTAACCTCCCTATAACCCCATCCGCCCGCAGGGAAAGTGAGAGTTCTTAGCCTGTTGGAGTGGGGTTGTCAGGAGACCCGAGGCACAGCCCCAAGACTTGGCTGCTTTTGACTGTTTCAGGACCCAAACTTCTGGGAGCCAAAAAATGATCGTAGGCGCCCGCCCCCCGCCCCCGCCAGGCCTCCAGAGAGGAAGGAGGCAGCGAGGAAGGGCCAAGTTCTCGCAGGCTTCCACGTGTGCGCTTTGAGGGCACATTTGGGGCGGTGGCCAGGCCCCGGGCCTGCTGTCTGTGTGCGCTCCAGCGGCCCGGAGCCCGGGAGGTGGGCCCGACGCCCGCCTCTCTCTGTCCTCGGGTCCCCACGGAGTCAATAAAAGCGCCCGCAGAGCCTGTGTGGCCCTAACCCCAGCGCCCTGGGAGCGCACCCGGCGCTGGGTCCGCTTTAGCAGTCTATCTTCGCCCAATCTACAGCGGGGCCGCACAAAACGGCACAATGGGAGAGCTGGGAGCCGGGGATGTTAGAGGCGTGCATATTAAAAAGGGACAGAGAAAGGATCGCAGGGGACAGAGAGGGGAAGAGGGAAAAGGGGCCCACCCTCCGCCCCTCCACCCCGCACCATTCAGCGCGCTTATCGCGGGCAGTGAATCCCAGAGTCAGGCAGAAGTCTCCTTGGGGTTTTGTTGGGCCCGTCACTGGGTCCCTTTGTCATCCGCGGGCTCCATGCTGGATTCCATATGGCCAGCTGGGCCAAGGGAGCGCGAGGAGGGACCCGCACAAAACCCAAATTGTGTCCGGCTTTCAAACCCTGTATTGTTGTCTGTGAAAGGAAGACGCATTAAAAATTCGTGCTATATCTATTGGGGAGGAGGCTGGAGGAGGGGGAAACAGCTACCCCTGTCTTTGATGGCCTCAGAGGGCGCTTGCCCCGCCTAGGCCCCGTGACACTCTGAGGGCTGGAGATCTCTCTTTCTCTGTCTCTGCCTCGGTCTCTCTAGCAAATACTGGCTCTAAACTGGGGCACGAGTCTGTGTACATCCGCGTTCAGGGTTGGGGCTCCTTGCGCGCGCTTTGAGGGCTCCGGGGAGTGCAGCTAGCGGCTAGGCCTCTCCTGTCTAGGACCCTGGAGTAGAAGCCAGTGGACCGTGCCAGGCGCAGGAGGACACCGAGGTGCCCAGAGCCAGGAGAAGTGTCGAGGCCACCAGCTTCGCGGCTCTAGGGTAGATGAACAGCCAGGTCTCTTGTTCCTGAATTGGACGCGTCCTGACGCCTGGGCGCACGGAGCCAGCCCTCCTCGCACTGCAGGAGAGGGTCAGGGACGCCAAGGGACTCTTTAGCCCTCGATTTACGCTGCAGCCGGTCTGAGCCGGCTTTTACCCTGCGGGACCCCTCTGTGACCAACCCCCTGTCATTCAAATTATGCACCAGACCCTCCTGGCATCTCGGCGCTACCACGGGAAACCGGTTTAGAAACTTCTTTAACGACCAGCACCTCCGTGCTGGAGGAGAAAGGGACTTCCTCTTTAATTCTGAATGTCTCCTACATCGTAGCCTTTGGAAAACAGGGAGGCAGAGTGGGGCTTGCCTCACCTAAACACTCCGAACTTAGTGGGGCAGTCAGAGAGCTTTTGGGTGATACCTTGTCCCTAGAGCCAAGTCAGAAATTCTGGTAAGGAGTCCCCAAACAAAAAACGTGTTAGACAAAACGAATTCTTGCTGAGGCTGTGCGCTGTATGGAAATAGAATCCATCAAGGTTTCCAGGTGGAAAGTCCAGCTCATCCAAATTTCAGGCGACTACCCCCTTTGTTTTTCTATTTTCCAGAACTGCTGTCGTATAGTAGAATCATCTAACTGGATAAGAGTAGGACCCCCCGCCCCCCATCGCCACACTCCCAACCCCAGCCAAGGAAACAGTCTTTTCCTTACCTATTGACTATTGGGCTTAGTCGAGACCTGGTGTGGATTTCTCCAGCCTTTTCAAGAGCCTGGTCATTGAAAAGCTAATCCAATATTTACCGAGCATAAGGACAGTTCTCAGACGTATTTATTAAGGCCCTACACTAAGTGATACTTGGCCTGAAGACAAAGATTAGGGGAGGGGGCGTCCGGGTGCACCCGATCCAGCCCGGGTGGGGTCTCCGGGGCCCAGAACTCGGCAACCAGACGCGAACTTTGGAGTTGCCGAGGTTCCTCTCCCCTGCTTAAGTGGCGTGTGGATTAGATATTGTGTTGGCCGGTATTTCAGGAAATATGTACTTGTGGCTTCCTGAGAGGCCGAGCGCAATGACACTCTAAACTGTGTCGATATATCATCTTTTATCCAGGATCTGCAAATAAACCCCTGATCCCCCAGCGCATTATAGCCACCGCTATCTCTCCAAGGAAGCGATCTGAGTTTTATTGCTTTCACCAAAGCCCCAATTTTCTCTCTCTCTCTCTCACACACATACGCGCACACACACACATTCCTATCCCATCCATCCTGTATGGTTTTTAAGGACTCAGTCCCCCCCCCCCCCCCCCGCTTCCTCCCGGGGCATCACTATTAATAAAGAGACGACTAGGCCTCGGCGCCGCCACCCGAGCAAGTCAAGAAATGCAGGCCCGCCGGCCACCAGCCGCGCCAGGGAACCCGTAGACGCACGGGCCGGGATAGAGGGCAGGAGACCCCCGGTGGGCCGCGCGCCGCCGCAAGGAGGCGCTCCAGCCCCTCGGCGCGCCCAGCCTCGCTCCGCGCCCCGGGAGAGCGCCGGGAGGCAGCCGCGCCCCTCCTCGAGGTCCCCGACCGCCTTTCCACCAAGGCGCAACCAGGCCCAGTGAGGAGTCGGCGGCTCCGAACCCGGATTAGAGTGTGTAAATCGGCGGCGAGCTCGGCAGGTGCCGTTCGTCGATGGGGCCACCTACGTTTGCGGACCACTCGTTTACTCGACCGTAATTTTCCCTCCATCCTTCTCCCTCCAAGGACGTGCCCCAGTCTGCATTACATTTGTGCATAAACAGCAAAGCCGTCCTGCGGTCCAGGCGCGCGCTGGCCACGGGGAGGGCTCCGCGACGGGCCTCAGGGAGTGGGGTCCACCACCTCGAGCCGACCCCTCGCACGTGTCGGTCCCCGTAAGGGCGGGCGAATGGTGGCTCCAAGTGTTTCAGGGAATAAAAGAGCGATGCTGAAAGGGAATTCCGATTCGGATGGAGGGCTGGAGGGCTGGGCTTGGAGTGGGGGGCGGGGGGAGGGCAGTGTCCTATGAAGGAGAGACTCTCACCTGTCGCTCACCACCGAGTCGGGGGCTGCAGCCACTACCGCTGGTCCTCGATCCCAATCCGGTGTAGGTGCGGCGGGCCGCTCCGGGGGGCGCACGGTGGGCGGTGAGCCCTCCGAGCCGCTGGCCGCTCCGGGGAACGCAAGGTGGGCGATGCAGCCTCGCCGTCCGGCCACCAGAGGGAGACGGCGCGCCGACGCCGGACGCTGGGGTCCGAGCGAAGGAGGCAGGACGGCGCCCCCCACACCGGTTCAGAGCCGTCCCCTGGCGCTGAGGCCCCGGTGGGAGCTCCGGATTCGCCGAGGGTAGGAAGGATGTCGGCCCTTGGGTGCCTCCTGAGAAGCTGGGTGCGGGGGGCAGCGGGCTGAGGGCTGGACTGGTTCAATGCGGCCACGTCCGCCCGCCGAGCCCAGGGACCGCAGCTGCAGCGCGTTTGGTTGATTGTCCCGGGAATACCCGTGGTGAAACTGCCTCCCGTCCGAGGAGCGCGAGTCTCCCACACGTGCGTGCCTTTACTTTCTGAAACCCCCCGCCTTCCACACCCGCGGCGAGGGGGGGTGGCAAGTCGGGGAGGCGGCAGTGCCCAGGGTGTCCGCGGGGTGGCGCAATTGGATAAGAAAAGGCCGGCGGCGGGCGCCTTCCAGACTGTCAGAGCAGTGGAGCTTGGACACCCGCGGACAGGAGCTGGGTGGGTGAGGCGTCCTTTACGCTAGGGTTGGGGCGTGCGGGTGGTGTGTCCACTTATTTGGGAGAAGGCAGGAAAGATTGCTCAGGCTTAATTCCAGAAACTTTAAAACTTTCTGCCCTTGATTCCAGTGAAGTTAAAACTCTCTGCCCTTGAACTCGGCGCCTGGAGCTGTGATAGAAGAGTCTAAAGGTATATCCACCCAGCCCAGGCACTTTTTCCCTCCTCCCGGCTGCTGACGCCATCCCGGTGTCACCGCCACCCCACAATCAGGACGCAGAACATTTCCATCACCCCCGAAGTGTTCCCTCCTGCGGGGATGTTTCTGAAAGACTTAGGTGAGAGAAAGCACCACCCCTTCCTTTGCTGCTGTTTCACCTTGTAGGGTGAATGGTGGGAAACCCGGTTTTCTGACCTCAGCCCCATACCAGGAGGTCGTGGCAACCACCGTTTACTGAGTATCCGCTGCTGCCTACTTCATCTTATACATCTTATGCTGTTCTTCCTACATCATCTTATCTGATTATCACCCCTAACCTGTGCTCCTGCAGATGAGGAAACTAGGTCTCCATGAAGTACCTACCCCCTAGGAACCAGGCAGTGTCCTGGCAAAGAAGTGGTCCAGAGGGTGGAAGGAGGTGTAGCAGGTGCTTTGTGCTACTTGGGGAGAGGAAGGGCGGGATGGGGGTGCCCGGAGGCTCCCTCCTGTTCTGCAGAAAATGGCTGGGTGGCAAGCTCCTCCACAAAGCAGAGTTTGGGGTTTCCAGCCTGCAGCCAGCCCTCAGGTCCCAGCCCCTTGACTCCCTCAGAGAAGCCAGCACTGCAGCTCCCTCTCTGGGGCCATCCTGGGCCAGCAAGTGTGCCCCCAAAACTGAGGGAGAACAGGCTGGGGGTCCTCCGAGTCTGTTCTCAGCTCCAGGCCTGTGGCCTGCTATCTCCCCAGTTCTGGTGACACAGCTCCCCTCTGCACACTGCGCACCCCCAGACTGATGAAGGGTACAAACGGCAATTGATTTTCAATTGCCAAAGGATCTTCTCTTTGGGTTTCCCTGATAGCTCAGTTGGTAAAGAATCCACCTGCAATGCAGGAGACCCCAGTTTGATTCCTGGGTCAGGAAAATCCCCTGGAGAAGGGATAGGCTACCCAGTCCAGTATTCTTGGGCTTCCCTTGTGGCTCAGCTGGTAAAGAATCCACCTGCAATGTGGGAGACCTGGGTTCCATGCCTGGGTTGGGAAGATCCACTGGAGAAGGGAACAGCTACCCACTCCAGTATTCTAGCCTGGAGAATTTCATGGACTGTATAGTCCATGGGGTTGCAAAGAGTCAGGCAGGACTGAGCAACTTTCACTTTCATATTTGTATCTTTAAATGATTATCCATCTTTTACCTGATGTGTGGGAAACAGAAAATAAGTTATGTTCTGTGGTTCTGGTGCTGGTCTTAACCTGAGAAATTTACAAGAAGTATTAAAGGCATTTTACTTAAGTGTTTGCTTCCAGACCTCTCCATGTTTCTTTAGCTCTGCAAGCTGCAACATAAAGGAATGGCCTTGGCATATACCATAAAAAGTTGGGAGGATGGGGGTAGATATACAAGGCGAAGCCCAAGGAATCCGATTTTTGTTTCAGACACCAGATAGTTCAACTGTGAAAGCACCTTTCAGAAGTGGCTGGCCCTTCTCCAGCAGTCATATAGCCAGCTCCTTCCAACCTGAAATGCTGCAGTTGAAGGTCCCTCTCTGGTGAGTCTGGATGGAGGGAGTGGCTCCAGGGACTGCTGCAGGTGCCAGCACCGCAGGTCACATGGGTGAGGCGTCCAGGTCATGTGGCAGGAAGAGCAGGAGGACGCTAGAGCCCAGGATGCCAGCCAGGCCTGGGGTCACCAGCTCCCCTTGGTGGTGGTCTACACAAGAAATCAGCCCCCTTCCATCTCTCCCACCACTTCCTGATGGTCCTCCCAGGGCCCTCTCCCTTATTAACTATTTGCACATGAATCTTTGTCTCAGGGTCTAATTTAGGGGACCCCACACTGTGCTACCCTGGTGGCTCAGAGGGTAAAGCATCTGCCTGCAATTCGGGAGACCTGGATTCGATCCCTGGAAATGGAAACCCACTCTGGTACTCTTGCCTGGAAAATCCCATGAACAGAAAAGCCTGGTAGGCTATAGTCCATGGGGTCACAAAGAGTCAGACAGGACTGAGTGACTTCACTTTCACTTTCACACTGCACTACACTTACTTGAGCTCTCAGGGTACCTTCGTTCTGGAACAGGCATTGGCCTCTCGGGACTACCCTTGACCTCTGACTCACCCCAGTGGACTCTTCCTTGGGGTGACCACTGCTTGTGCATCTTTCCATCCTAACTAGACGTTAGGATGCCACCTCTAGAGTTTGGGATGGCAAGAAAACTGTGAGCCAGGCAACTGTGTAACGAGGGACCTAGAGACTAGACACCAGCTGCCCAGTCACTCTGGCTCATCAAGGCCAAGCCCAGGGCAGCTGAGGAGAATGACAGCGCTTGTCCCCCTCAGGACCTATCTTCAAGACCAGCAACTCGGTCTCACCCATCAGAAAGCCTGACTCCCAGCGTCTCTGAGCTCAGGCCACATTTCTGCCCCCACCCCACCCCCCGAGAGGGGTCAGGGAGGTGCCTTGTAGTGTGCAGGGTACCCACTGGGCAGGTTCTGGGGCTAAAACACCCGAGAGGCAGTTGGCTTCCAGCCTTCATGGTGACTCTTGATCCAGGAGCGCAGGACACCGGATGGCCATGTGTGGCAGAAGCCACTAAGACTCCCAAGACGGCTGTGCAGATGGACCAAATAGCGTCCCCAGATTCACACGTCATCATGGTCCCAACCCCCAGGCCTCAGGGCATGACTGTTTAGAGACTGGGTCTTAAAGAGATCGTTTTAAACATGAGATTGTTAGGGTGGGCGCTCGTTCAATATGACTGCTGTCCTTATAGGAAGAGGAAGCCAGGATGCAGACACGTGCAGGGGGACAACCACGAGAAGGACGCGAGAGGGCGGCAGCAGACACAGAGGCCTCGGAAGAAACCAGTGCTGCGGACCCCTAGATCTCAGAGCTGTAGCCTCCAGAGCTGAGAAGACAAGCTTCTGTTGTTCAACACACACGTCTGTGGGACGTTGTCACAGGGGCCCGAGTGGCTGATCACAGAGTCTCAGCCTTGTCATCTTTCACTTTGAACTTCACTCTGCCTTCGTTAGACATTTTTATCCTGACTCCCACCTGGTCCTGTCTTCTAGGCTAAAATAGCCACTTCTGGAGGTTCTAATCTGATGGATTAGAACTGTCCAGCTCTTTTTTCCCACACATGGAAGACAGTGGGTCTCTCTAGGTCTCTGGAGGGCCCCAGGGGTGGTGTCTCCTGAGGCCATTCAGTGCCTGGCAGCCACATTGCCCAGCATCCACCTGATTCCTGTGTATCCCACAGACCCAATTTCTGTCCCCAACTTCGTGGGCATCACAGAGCCTCAGGGTGCACATGGGAAGGCCGCCCCCACCAGAGAGCTTCCGTGGCAGCATTAATTAGATGGAAGAACTGGGAGTGGATCCCAGAGCCCAAAGTGCTCTCTGTACATGTGCTCACGTTTTTGGGACAGGCGTAGGAGGGCGTGGACTCCTGCACAGGGATGGGCTCAGACCCTGAGGGAACCCCCACTCCTGACTCCCTCCCCAGAGCTGAACTGGGAGGATTTGACAAGCTCCCTGTGTCCGCTTGGTCCCCTGGAGGCAGATTTCTGTTGAGTTGCATATGTCCTTATCCTGGGGCATGGATGAGAGTTCTGCAGACTTTGAGAAAACCAATCCCCTGAGATTTGGAGAAATGCAGCTTCTGACTTGGCAGGTGGGCAGGCTCCAGGGGGAGGGAGACTGGAGCTGCTGCTGTAGGAAGTCCTGGGTGGGAGGCCTGGATGACAAGCCCAAGTGTGTCACCAGGTGAAAAGTGAAAAGGTCACTCAGTCATGTCCGACTCTTTGTGACCCCATGGACTATTCAGTCCATAGAATTCTCCAGGCCAAAATACTGGAGTGGGTAACCTTTCCCTTTTCCAGGGATCTTTCCAACCCAGGGATCGAACCCAGGTCTCCTGCATTGCAGGCGGATTCTTTAACAGCTGAGCTATTAGGAAAGCCCAAAGCCCCTATCAATTATCCATTATCCATTTATTATCCATTATCCAATTATTCCATTATCAACATGATGACCACCGGATGGGGGGGCCACCCCAAATACGAGGGCAGGAAATCTTAAAATAGTCTTTGAATCGTTTGAGAGAAGAATAAAAAGTAATCCATATATGTATAAAGTTAATCCAAAGTTTCTGTGGACCGAGTGGAAGAAATCTTAACCTCATTTTGTAGAAATTCCCTCCCTGGAATTTCCAGATGAGAAGCCGAGGCCCAAGGAGGGAAGCAGTCTGCCCTGTTGCACAGCCCAGGGGCAGTGCCCACACACTTCCCACCTCGATCCACACGACCCTCGGGGGGCTCCCCGTCTTTCAAACCAGGACTGTGTGACTGTGACGCATACACAGACTGAGGAGCCTGGACCCAAAAGCAGGAGATGGCTGTGTCTGTGTGCAACTTCGGACAGGTTGGTTATTCTCTCGGGCCTGTTTCCCCCCGATTACGGCTGACCTGCCCTTCTGAATCCAAAGGGCATCACAAGGAGGCTGTAAGGGTCACACGTCATTTGAAAACGGTGGAGCTGGACACCAGTGGGAGCCATCGCATACAGCTCTTCATGCAAAGGACTTCAGCGAGGTGCAGGAGGGGAGGGTCAAACAAACACAGGAGTGAGGACCCAGGAGTTTGGAGAGAAGAGGACAAAATGGACGGACAGGCCTGGGCTGGGCTCCAGAGGAGCAGTGAACAGGGAAGATTCAGACCCTCCATCTGGGGGGCTGTGTGGGCAGCGAGGGCAGTGCCCCCCGTCTGGCTCTCCAGTGTGGTTGTCACCAGCCCCATGTTGGCTGTCAAGCCCTGGGAGTGAAGCTAGTGAGTCTGCAGAACTGAGTTTTCCATTTTATTTAATTTTTACCAGTTTAAGTTTAATCACATGTGGCCAGAGACTCCGTACAGGACCAGGAAGATCTGAACCACACCGATCTTCTGTTAGGAGGGAGCCGTACAGAGAAAAAATATTTACCCCTTGATAAAATACTAATTAACACCTCTGCTCTCCTGAAACCTTCCGCTTGCTCTGAAATGAATGGCCGTGGCAGTAAGGGATGTGGAAGGGGTGAGGAAGGGATGGGCATGGAGTGGGAGTTAGGATGTGTGTTTATCCTTTCATACACTTTCTGCCTTCAGTCACAAAAGCTACAGGCTAGGTAAAATTCCATTAAACAAAATAGAGGCTTTTAAAATATATATACTAGGACAGTCTTGGTTGATTCCTAACTACATATTGGCTGGGGTGGGCTGGGCTGGGGTGAGGCCGGGTGAGACAGGATGGGGCACTCAGAATCCCCCATTCTTGCTTGGCTGGAGGGTGGGCTGGAGCCCCCACCCACAGGTTCCTGACCTTGTGTGAACCAAAGGCCCTTTGGACAGGCTTCAGAATCCTGTAGAACCTTTCTCAGAAGAATGAATTATATTGTAAAGGAAATTAGATTGGAATACAGTTCTGCGTCTCAGGGATGAGGAACTGCAAACAAAGAGCTCCTTAATTTAAGCCCTTTTCTTAGCCACCCCTTCTCTCCTACCAGCTGTCCTCTTCATCACCTCAGGGGGAATTAGGACGAGACTAGTCAGGATTGGCCTTCTTCCCTGGAAGGTGCCTCTGGTGACAGTGAGAGACAGCCCTGTCCCTGGCAGGATGGACATGTGGGAGGGTGAGAGGCTCAAGGATGGGCTACAGACAGGGCTCCCTTGTCAGCCCCTCCCGACTCCAGGTTACTCCCTCTGGGGACATGATGTCGTGTGCTGAAATGAGGTATGAGATCAGCCACAGGAGGGAATAACAAGGCAAACTGAAAGAACACTCTTGATGCAAACATCCTTGCAAAGTTTACCACCCTGACCCCACGCAATTAGATAAAGCAATTATGAACACTGTTGTCAAGTGCCCCCAGCCTGGCCAGGAGAAGTGAAAGCTCTAATGGAGACTTGGGCAGTCGGGGTGGGGGCTCAAGGCAAGTTGGAAGCCCCGTTAATTAATCCAGTGAGGAAATGGGATAAACATTCATCTTGCAACAGTAACCTAAAGCGAGGAAAGCAGAGAGTTGCAAGTACACAAGGCAACACTTTCTCCTCTGGATCGTTACTCCTAATGACTGAGTTGGAGGAAGAGCATGACAGAGTTCAGCCCTGCAACTGAGAAGTGGGAGGCGGCAGTGCTAATGGTGCTTTTGTGATGATCCCAGAATAATAAACCGGAGAAGGCAAGGGCACCCCACTTCAGTACTCTTGCCTGGAAAATCCCTTGGACAGAGGAGCCTGGTGGGCTACAGTTCATGGGGTCACTAAGAGTCGGACACGACTGAGCAACTTCACTTTCACTTTCACTTTCATGCATTGGAGAAGGAAATGGCAACCCACCCCAGTGTTCTTGCCTGGAGAATCCCAGGGACGGGGGAGCCTGGTGGGCTGCCATCTATGGGGTCGCACAGAGTCGGACACGACTGAAGCGACTTAGCAGCAGCAGCAGCAGCAGCAACAGAATAATAAACAGGGAACGTGACATCCAACAGGAATTTTTCCATTCTTTGGGTTTTTTTTTTCTTTTTGTTCCCCCAGCATTTATACTATGCACATTGATGCCACAGTATAACCTTCATGGATTCTGATAAAGCCGGTCTTAAAAGCAAATTTATTTCTTTAAACATTCTAACGCCATATCAATTTCAAAGGTTCTTCAGATTTTACAAGGCATGAAAGTTATTCAAATAGAATTTACATGAATACTTTAATGTCTGTTTAGCAATGGTGGTGATGAAGCTGTTCACGGTTGTGTCAGGTGCTAAAAATCTACTTTTACATTAAATATCCACGTTGTAGAGCATTCTGCTGAAATTTTGATAAAGCCTGATCCTAAAAGCTATGATGGGTCACTTATGCTTAGTAAAACAACATATGCCATGTCATTTGTACACAATTCAATTTTTTTTTTTAAGCTTCACAATATGTACCCTTTCTAAGGAAATAGTTTTGATGTGGAACCAAAATCAGAGAGTGTCAAACATGGCAGGTTTGAGGAGGAGGACCAGGATATTTCAGCTTTTCTTTGCTCTCATCCCACCTTCAGCTAGGGTGGTGGTGACCCCGGACAGGAGCTAAAGCCCCAAAGGCCCTCCACAGTCTGTGGCTGCTGCTGAAATAAAATGAGAAAGTGCTGTGAAACCCACACAGCAGTGTGGGAATTGAAGGTGTTTGTTTAATGTCACTCTTACACAGATCTTTAGCCACTGTCGTGACAATGAATCCAGGATTTTTGTGGGTGACTCGGACTTCTTCCTGCATTGGTTTTGTCACCTAGCGTGTGTCTGTGAGAGCTCTGGTTTACCATGAACCTGAGGGAGAGACTGGGGCCAGCTCTCCTGCAGGAATCGCTAGGGTGAAAAGTGCAATCTTACAAAAATCTCTGGACCAGCTCTGTAAAAAACAAAATAGATTCATGGAAGCAACCTCAATGTCCCTGGACAGATAAATGAATAGAGAAGAGGCGGTACATGTATACAATGGAATATTACCCAGCCATTAAAAGGAACAAAATTGAGTCATCTGTAGAGATGTGGATGGACCTAGAGTCTGTCATACAGAATGCAGTGAGTCAGAAAGAGAAAAACAGGTATCATATATTAATACATATATGTGCCATCTATTCATAGAAAAGTGGTACAGATGAGCCTGTTTACAGGGTAGGAACAGGGATGCAGAGGTAGAGAAAGGATTGTAGACATGGAGGGGAAGGAGAGGGTGGGACAAACTGAGGGAGTAGCATTGACATACAGAGCAGGCAATGGCGACCCCACTCCAGCATTCTCGCCTGGAGAATCCCACAGGCGCAGGAGCCTGGTGGGCTGCAGTCCATGGGGTCGTGAAGAGTCGGACACGACTGAGCAACTTCACTTTCCCTTTTCACTTTCACGCATTGGAGAAGGCAATGGCAACCCACTCCAGTGTTCTTGCCTGGAGAATCCCAGGGACGGGGGAGCCTGGTTGCTGTCTGTGGGGTTGCACAGAGTCAGACATGACTGAAGAGACTTAGCAGCAGCAGCACTGACATAAATACACTACCATGCATAAAGTAGATAGCTCATGGGATGCTGCCGTGTGGCAAAGGGAGCTCAGCTCAGTGCTCTGTGATGACCTAAGAGGGGTGAGATGGGGGGATGGTGGGAGGGATGCTCGAGAGCAGGGGATATATGTATACTGACAATGATTCATGGAGTTATACAGCAGAAACTAACACAGCACCGTAAAGCAACTCACTCCAATAAGTAAAATGCACACGTTTGCCTGTGTCCCTCAAGGTCAGTACCCCAGTGGGTGTTCAAGCTGGTAACCAGGTTGGATGAGCCTTTGCTCATCTTGTTTTCCGGAATGAAGACAGCTTTAATGGAAGAAAACACTGCTGGGTTCCCCACAGCACTTTCCAAAGTCGCAATTTGGGATATTCTATGACAAGACATCTGTCAAATACAAAGTTCTTTTCCACACTGCTGTGATCCACTTGACAATATGCTAGTCTGTGATACGTCCACCAATCAAACAATGACACGTTTTGTCAACAGGAAATGCCTTACTTTCAGGGAGAGTTTGGGAGCATTTCCATTTCCACCCGACCCAGATTCCTCCGAGGCGAACCTATCCCATCATCACAGAGTGATCAGCACCACCACGAGATGAACGTCAGAACCAGATGTCCAACTACAGATTTTGCTTGGATTTCGCCACTTTTCCCACTAACATCATTTTTCTGGCCCCAGACCTACTCCAGGATCCCACTTTCCATGTAGGTGCAAGGTCTCCAATCTGAGTAGCTGCTCAGCCTTTGTCTTTCATGACTTTGAAACTTTTAATTAAGAGTTCTGGCCAGGGACTTCCCTGGTGGTCCAGGTTAAGAATTTGCTTTGTTATGCAGGGGCTGTGGGTTTGACCCCTTTGTGTTGGTGTTACTCAGTCGGGTCACTCTTTGCGGCCCCCGTGGACTGTAGCCTGTCAGGCTCCTCCGGCCATGAGATTTCCCAGGCAAGAATACTGGAGTGGGTTGCCGTTTCCTTCTCCAGGGGATCTTCCCAACCCAGGTATCAAATCCGGGTCTCCTGCATTGCAGACAGATTATTTACCATCTGAGCCACCGGGGGAGTCTCAAGGGACTAAGATCCCACATGTCACAGAGCAACTGAGCCTTCATGCCACAGCTAGAGAATTTAATTAAAAAAAAAGATAGTACTTGTCATTTGCCTATGAGTGTCTTCCGGTTTGGGTTTATCTGATGTCTTCTCCTGAGACTGAAATTGTGCCCTTCGGGAAGCACATGGCAGAAGCGGAGCTGGGTTTCCTTTGATTCAGCATGTCAGGTCAGGGGGACAAGGAGTCGGTGTGTCTCATCACTAACGATGACCATCTGGGTGAAGTGGGGTCCTCCTGGTGTCTCCATGGCCGGGTTACCACCTTTCCATCTGTAATGAACAAGCATCTTATTGGGAGGGGAGTATGTAAACATTGCAGTTATCCTCCTCAAGCTTTTGCCAGCAGATTTTGTCATCCAGTGAAGGATCTTGCCTATGAAGATTTTTACTGCGATGCTGGCCTAGTGGTGATTTCGTATTTCTCTCATTCACCCTGAACACTTTTGCATGGATATGCAGATATCTCAGAACAGAGTCCATGCACTTGGAGACCAAGTGCAGGGTGACCTCCAAAAGTACCTCCAGGGTCGGCTCTGGGAATCCCTTCCCCCTCCTCACCTGTGATCTCTCACGGTGGCAGTTTGGTCTTGATAAACCTAACGTTAAAGGCTACGCCAAAGATGAAAGTCTATGAGAGTGACATGATGGCGGTGAGAGGGGCTGGAAAGAAGTGGAAAGCTGGGTGCTGGGTCACCCCCAGAATGCTCTTCCCTCCTCCAGCTTTTAAACGTTCTGGGGACACGTATGAGACGAGATAAATGAGATAAATGTAAAATATACTGTTTGTATCTTCATTTATGGGTATTTATCTTTGTGTTTATTGACTGGAAATTTATTTCAAAGCATATAGCAGCTGGTCCTCAAAACAACTAAGAACGTGCCAAAGGTGGCCGCAGACTTCCGCTCTGCCCAGCTCCAGGATGGCTCCTGATACTCACACTCAAGGAGAAGACCTTAGTCTCTGGTTTCCCAGGAGAAATGTGGCCAAGGGGTGAGGGTCATTTCTTGGGACACAGGGGATAAGTAAGCTTCCACCTGGAAATAACAAAACTTTATAAGAAAGAATCCAAGTTACTCAAAACCCACAGGGAGAGTAAAGGTGGTTTTGATCTTCATGAGCTGATATTTGGAAAAGAAGCAGATTGAGAAAAGATTCACAACATGATCTGCCCAAGTCAGCTGAAATCCAAAGTCCTGATTTTGAAGCATCCTGTTGTTTCAGAGGGATCCTCACCTTGGCAAGGTGAGTTCTGGACATTGAAGAAGAGAAGTGATATGGGTGCTGATTTAAGCTTCTACATTGTGCAGGAGGCTGTGTCTTTTACTGTGTTTGTGAAGAAGGGTGGTGAGGTCACAAGTCAATTTTAGATGACAACAATTCATCATTCTTTGAAAAAAAAATAATAATTGTACTGCACATTTGTTAAGTATTTCCTGTGTTCAGACCCAGGTCTCCCATATTGCAGGCAGATGCTTTAACCTCTGAGCCACCAGGGAAGCCCTCCAAGTGGTTAATAGGTATTAATTCATTTACTCCTCACTACATCCCTATGTGGGCTTCCCAGGTGGTGCTAGTGGTAAAGAACCCACCTGCTAACGCAGAAGACGTAAGAGATGCAGATTCAATCCCTGGGTCAGAAAGACCCCTGGGAGGAGGGCATGGCAACCCACTCCAGTATTCTTGCCTAGAGAATCCCATGGACAGAGGAGCCTGGCGGGCTACAGGCCATAGGGTCTCAAAGAGTCGGACGCGACTGAAGCAACGTAGCATGCACACACACACATCCCTGTGTGGTTGGTACCACTTAGTGCATCCACTTTACAGATGGGAAAACCGTATCGTGGGAATGTTTAAACTACTCACCTGAAATTGCATAGTAAAGGGCAGGTGTCAGTTTCAAACCTAAGAGCTGGTATCTTAGTCTTCCTGCTCTACTAGCCACAAAAGAAGTGGCTCATCAGGTCGTATCAAATAAAAGGCAAATATTATCTTTTACAATGTGAAGTATCAGAGAGGGATGCTCAGAAAAACCACTACCAGCACCGACTATCAATCAAAAGTCCAACCTAAGTTATTACGACTGTATCACATAAGCATCACGCATGCCTCTTGGTGGGCTTCCCTGGTGGCTCAGATGGTAAAGAATCTGCCTGCCACAAGGGAGACCTGGGTTGAATCCCTGGGTCAGGAAGATCCCCCCTGGAGAAGGACATGGCAACCCACTCCAGTATTCTTACCTGAAGAATTCCACGGACAGAGGAGACTGGTCATGCGGTCACAGAGTCGGACACGACTGAGCACCTTCACTTTTCATGCCTCTTGGTGGACGGCTCCTCTGGGCCACACTGAAGGCACGAAGCAAACGTACATTTCATACCTTCGTGCCGGCTCACCTGAAACATGACTCCAGTCCCCTCCCCCCCACCCCCGAAAACCCCGCCGCCTTCCATGGAGGAGGGGGCATGGGGACCAGAAAGGATCCATTTGTCATCAGCAGCTGAGTGTCCTGATTGGCTCCAGACAAAACCAATCTAACCGAACACAAGGGCCATTCTAATGAAAGCAAACCTCAAAGCAGGCAAAAGTTCTTTTTTTTATTTAAAATTATTGTTTTACTTTACTATATTGGTTTTGCCATACATTAACATGAATCCACCACCCTGAACCCCCCTCCCACCACCCTCCCCATATCATCTCTCTGGGTCATCCCAGTGCACCAGCCCCAAGCACCCTGTATCCTGTATCAAATCTAGACTATTGATTCATTTCTTACATGATAGCATACATGTTTCAGTGCCATTCTCCCAAATCATCCCACCCTCTCCCTCTCCCACAGAGTCCAAAAGTCTGTTCTTTACATCTGTGTCTCTTTTGCTGTCTCGCATATAGGGTTATCATTACCATCTTTCTAAATTCCATATATATGTGTTAGTATACTGTATTGGTGTTTTTCTTTCTGGCTTACTTCACTCTGTATAATCGGCTCCAGTTCCAATGAGGTGGATGAAACTGGAGCCGATTATACAAAAGTTCTTTTAATGCAATTATTCTGGAGGATAGTTGTGGATAAGGGTGGGTTAAAGTGATGCTACCAGAAGTAACATGCATTCTTTACATGAGTCTGGAGTCTCTGGGAGGAATTTAATCGGCCCTGGCTGTGGCTAAGTGGGTTTTCCTGCAGGTGAATTCTGGATAGCAGCTGCAGCATTGCTGTCAGGGAGTCAGAACGGGAGGGCCTGTGTCCAAGGCAGGCTCCCAGCCCCAGGACCACCACCTGAGGGGCCCTCACCCTCTGGATGAGGAAAGCCCAGGCAGGGAAAACCCCACAAACCCCTGCTGAAGAAGGAACCACTGGAGTTTGCAAGGCATTGAAGTCCAGGACTCAGTGTCCTAGAGGACGAAGCAGGAGGGGAATGACAAAGGAGAGGCAGATAGAGGAGGAAAGCAGGTGGGGGGAGAGGCTGCCTGCCACCTCCTTCACAGGGTCCAACAAACATCAACTAGATTTCCACTCGTCCTCTAAAATGTTTTATTTGCCCCAGAGTAGCAGCTCTGAGTGTCAGGAGGAAAGCAGTATCATTGAAATAATTCATATCATGGACAGAACACCCACCACTGAGAGGACTCCAGTTCTCTCAAGACCATGCCCTGGGCTGGCACTCCAGCCCCTGAGTTCCTACCTCTCTTCACAGGCTTTTTTCCACCTTATCACCCCAGATTTCACTCTATGTGGACTATAAAAAACAAACAGGGACTTCCCTGGTGGTCCAGTGGCTAAGACTCCATGCTCTGAATGCAGGGGACCTAGGTTCAATCCCTGGTAAGGGAACTAAATCCCACATACCACAACTAAGACTTGGCATAGCCAAATAAACAAATGTTTTAAAACAAATGAATGCAAAGTAACAAAACAAACCAAGCCAAACAAAAACAAACATGTAGGTACAGAGTATAGAGCAGTGGCTCCCTGGGTTGGGGGCGGGGGGGGTTGGGTAGATGTGGAGGAGGGTGAAATGAATAAAGGGGCCAATTGCATGGTGATGGACAGAAACTAAAATTTTGATGGAGAGTACCTTAGAATGTATTGTTGTTGGTGTTTAATCACTAAGTCATGTTGGACCCTTTTGTGACCCCATGGACTGTAGCCCACCAGGCTCCTCTGTCCATGGGATTTCCCAGGCAAGAATACTGGAGTGGGTTGCCATTCCCTTCTCCAGGGGATCTTCCTGACCCAGGGATTGAAACCACATCTATAGAAGCACAAATATAATGCTATACCTGTAAAACATATAAGCCAGGGTTTCCTCAACAATAAAAAAGACACATTGTAAGTGTATGACTTGGTGAATTTCTATGAGGTGAACACATCAATGAAACCAGTATCGAATCAACAAAGGGAACATTTCCAGCATCCCTGCAAGCTCCCTGGGCCCTCTCAGTCACTACCCACCCAAGGGTGCCCACTATCTTGTCCTCTAACAGCAAAGATTAGTCTTGCCCAGTTTTGTACTTTATATAAATAGAATTCTATGGTATGTATTTTCCTGTGTCTGGCTTCTTCCACTCAAGATTATAACTGTGGGGGATTCCCTGATGGTCCAGTGGTTAGGACTCCATGCTTTCACTGTGGGGGGCACAGGTTTGATTTAAAAAAAAAAAAAGATTGTAATTGTGAACTTCATCTGCATAGTTACACATGGTTGTGGTCCATCAGTTCCACTCAGCTCCAGACATTCACCCAGCAGATGATACTACCACCTCCCTTCTAAATGCAACACCTGTGTAAGGCTGCTCTCAGCAGCAGTGCTGGTAAGGACAATCTCAGTGCTCACCAGCAGGACCCTGGACAGCTCCTTAAAATGGACTATTACATGGCTTAAAAAAAATAAGAATGAAGAGGCTCCCTGTGAATTAACATGGAAAATCTGTAGGACACACAATGAAGTGTAAAAATGCAAGTTGAAGGACACCACAGAAGGAAGATATAATATTTGTTTGAATTTATATATCAGGTCATCACTAATGCCATAGACATGAGTTTGAGCAAACGCCAGCAGATGGTGGGGGACAGGGAAGCCTGGCATGCTGCAGTCCATGGGGCCACAAAGAGTTGGGCACCACTGAGAGATTGAACAACAAATATATCAGGTCCACACAAGACACAGATAACCGTCCTGGACAGTGGGGAGGAAAATGTGGGGACTGGGAAAGGGGAGATGAGTGGAGAATGTTCACTAAATATTCCTTTTGGTAAATGACCCCCGTTGATTTATGAGGGGCAACGTTTATGAGCTAGGTGATATTTTCTGTTAAGAAAATAAAATCCCCAATTTTTCCAATAAGATTACATTTCACACAAATAAACACTTCTGCTCCAGAAAGGAAAGAAGGAATGGAGAAAGCAAGAGAGATGGAGAAAGCAGGGCAGGGACAGTGTAGGGGCAAAGGAGTCAGAAGGAGAGACAGAGGGAGAAAGGATCAAAGGAAAAATGAAAGAGCAAGACCCAGAAATGTGTCCTTGCTCAGCCTCTGGAGCGGCCATCCACATCCTGAGTACAGAGTGAATTCTTGAAACAGGGACTACTTTGAAGACTGATAAAGCTACTATGAAAGCCTGTGCTTTTTTTTTTTTTTTTTTTTTTTGCACGCTTAGTCATTCAGTCACGTCCAAGTCTTTGCAACCCTTTGGACGGTAACTCGCCAGGCTCCTCTGCCCTTGGGATTCTCCAGGCAAGAATACTGGAGTCTGTTGCCATTTTCCTCCTCTAGGGACTCTTCCAAACCCAGGGATTGAACCTGAGTCTACTGTGCCTCTTGCTTTGCTTGCAGATTCTTTACCCACTGAGCCATCGGGGAAGCCTCACTAGGAAAGCACTGGCCTCACAAACCCCTCCACTGGTAATGGCCAGGGCAAACACAGCGATGCCATTTGCCAAGTGGCCAAAAAGGAAAAAGAAAAGGAATTTTCATTCATACTCCTATCCCACTGTCTGAAATTCATCCTCACAGTCTCTGAGTGTAAGTCGTGTTGGCTCTGAGATGACGGTGCTCTCCAGTGCTGCCTGAGCCCAAAAGAGGTGCCTTGAGAGTATTTGTTGCTGCTGCTTCAGAGGCTCAGAGCAATATGGAAACATAGCAACCAAGAGTAGGTTTGTCTGGGAAGGACAGAAAATTCCAAATGACCGTAGCTTATATCGGATACAGATTTCTTTTTCTCCCTCATGAAATAAATCTGGAGGCAGACAGTACATGATGGCAGGGCTGCTCTGCACAGTCCTTGGGAGCCCAGGCTCTCTGCAGTTCTCTGTCCTTCTGTCCCTATAATGACCCTAGACCTCATGATCCAAGATGGCTGCTGGAAGGCCATCCATCACATCCATGTTCTAGGCCCACTGACAAAGTAAGGAACAGAGAAAGACGTACCTCTGCTCTTGAAGAGACCTCACACAACACTTTTACTTTCAACTCATTGGCCCAAACCAAGTCATATGGCCATGCCCATGTGGAAAGTTGAAAAACATCACCTTTCAGTGGATCACAAATTTGTCCTAAGTAAAACTGAACTTCTATTATAAAGGAAGAGGGAAAGAAGAGGTCAGTGGTAGGTAAACAGCAGCCGTCTGCAGAAGTCAACAGATATGAAAAGTTTACAACAATTTTATCCTCAACACATATTTATTAATACTAATAGAATTAGTTATATACATATTTTTTTAAAAACTCTTTATGACCACGCTGTTTGGAAAAGATGCTTATAATTGTTTTGCTTTTAAACTGAGTCTGTAGAGTTGAAGCTAGGGAATTGTCTTCATAACAGTACTGATAACAGTGAAGCTCAGTATCAGCAAAACCCTTATATCCCTCTACTGTCAAAGGCTCATGCAGGGAAATGTAGCTTTGAGATTAAGGTAATATTGCTTTGGTCATGACTATGGCTTTAGCTGGTGGCACTCGTGGTAAAGTGGCACTCTTGGTAAAGAAACCGCCTGCCAATGCAGGAGATGTAAGAGACAGAGGTTCAATCCCTGGGTTGAGAAGACCCCCTGGAGGAGGGCATGACAACCCACTGCAGTATTCTTGCCTGGAGAATCCCATGGACAGAAGAACCTGTCGGACTGCAGTCCATAGAGTTACACAGAGTCAGACAAGACTGAAGTGGCTTAGCACCCACCCACACATGACTTTAACTAGAACCCATTTTCTCCTTATGACTCATATGGTAGTTGAACAAAAGCCTAAATCAAGAGTTTCTGATGCTTTTCTCTGGGAGGCAGCCCTTGGTTAGAGTTAGCTGTAGTTTACTTTCCAGTAGCAGTTATTTATGATTCTTCCTATTTATGTTATTCCTCTTCTAAACTCTACTATTTAAGCAAATTTACTTTCAACTCTCAACTGAGTTCACCAAAGACAAGTAATCCTTCTGCAACTGGCAGGGCTGAAGATTAAGCCACCCTGGGCAATTAAGCATATCCCAAGGTTCAGCTGGTGTGCTGCAGTTTACATTAATGACAGGCATTTAGCAAGGTTCTGCAGCTTACACCCCTCTCTGAAGGGGGATTTGTAGCCTTCATTAGCATCCTGTACCCGGCTAGGAAGCTGTGGTATACGCCGCCGCCAGGCTGTGTCACAGTATTATGAGATTAGGGCTGCAAACTTCACCCTTCTGCCACCAGTGGAACCCTCTAGTACTTGGCCTCTGAGAGCAGCTGTGCCAGTTTTTGAAGGCAAAGCCAAAGAGGGTGCCAAGAAGGAAGCGCAAACAACCAGGGTTGATTAACACAGTTATGAAATTTGAAAATGGGTTTTGAATTGGGACCCCAAATGGGTACAAATGAACATGACTTTCAGGATGTCCAATCTGGTGTTTCTAAAAGGAGACTGCAAGTATGGAAGCAGTATCAGTTAACTCTTACTGTGTAATAAATGTTCTCAGGGAAGTCTCAGTGGCATAAATAAGCACTCATTTAGCTCACAAATCTGCATCAACCAATCTAGCCTGGGTATGGCTAGATGACTCAGCTGCCCACAGGACTCTCATTCTCCCCCCGGGGACTGGCAAGTTAGCCTAGGCAGTTCCTTCTCCTGATGATGGCAGATGCAAAAGAGCAAGAGCTCACGAGTGCTATCCACGAGTTTGCTTGTATCACGTCTCCTGACATCCCATTGGCCAAATCAAGTCATCTGCCCAGAGCCAAGATACACGGAAGTACGTCCTGCCCTGCAGTTACATGGTGAAGAGCACGGAAACAAAAGGGGATAAAGAAAGGAATATAATGTACCAGAGAGGACAAAGAGACTGGAAAAGACATACCTGATTAATGACAAAGAAAGGAAATGAAAATTGAAGTCTTGCATTTTTTAAAAAATTACTGATAGAAGACTGGCAGCTATATTTAGGACCTAGAAGGTCATATAATGTACAGCTGGAACTTCATTAATTTAGAGTCATCTAAACCAGTGGTTCTTAGCTTTCCTTGGGTCTGGATTGTTCTTACACATGTGTAACAACATGTAACATTTTGTAAGCCTTCTGGGGACTATCTGAAAACCATCTGTAAGCTCCTGGATATCCATAAGCCTCGGTTAAAATTGCATTTTTAACCAGATCAAACCAGTCAATCCTAAAGGAAATCAGTCCTGAATATTCATTGGAAGGACTGATGCTGAAGTTGAAACGCCAATACTTTGGCCACCTGATACAAAGAACCGACTCATTGGAAAAGACCCTGATGCTGGGAAAGATTTAAAGCAGGAGGAGAAAGGGACAACAGAGGATGAGATAGTTGGACGGCATCACCGACTCGATGGACATGAGTTTGAGTAAACCCCGGGAGTTGGTGATGGACAGGGAGGCCTGGTGTGCTGCAGTCCATGGGGTCACAAAGAGTCAGACAGGACTGGGGGACTGAACTGCACTGATTCAAAATTGTATTTTAAGTCGTTTGTTAAGGAAACTGTCTCTTGTGACAGGTTGGCAAACTGAGTTACATTATTTATGCTTCAGAGAGATCGCTCAGCTGATGTAAAATAGGTACACTTGTTTGGATTTGCTTTAAAGCCTCCAGAGGCGTTCCTTCACAGGATGTGAAATCCCACCCATTGCTGTGGGCCTCAGGGCCTCCGAGAGCTGATACCTGCCCACCTCACAGCCTCACCTTCATCTCCTGTCCTCCCTACATCCAGCCACACAACCTTCCATCCTGTCTCCTGCACCTGCCAAGTCTGAGGCCTGTGCAGTTGATGTTCCCTTTGCCTGGATCACGTGTTCCCTGCAGACCCACACTAAATGAAGCGCTCCCCTGCTTCATTTAAGATGCTGAACAGAGTCTGTCTCTAAATGCTTCATTTAAAGTGCCATCTCTCAATCACTCTTGCCTTATTTATAAGTCTAGTCATTCGTTGTTTCTCTCTCCATCTGGGGGTCAGATCTGTTACCCTGTAAGTTATACCTCCACAGAGAAACCAAGAGAAAACATGCCAGAATCCATTCCACAACCAAATTGTAAGAGGGAGAGTTAATAGAACCCGTTCTTATGAAGAAAGTGGAACCCTCCCTACTAGTCTTCTGGATGGTTTTCCATTAAGAATTTCAAAGTTTAATATCAAAGAAAATAAGGACAATTCCTTAAATCAAACTATTAGCTGTAGCTGACTAGCCCTCTCAAGGATTCTACAGGGTTTTTATTGAATGATTCTTGCTGGTACAAGTGGGAATGTTGTCTGAATAAAGGTTTAGGGTATCAACTTGTAACTGACACACCAAGGGGCATATTGATCCCCTTATGGGAGGGTCCCATACGGCTCCATTTCTTGTATGGTTTTCTTCTGGATTATCAATTTGAAATTTGAAGCAAATTATAAAACACCAAATAGACATGATGAGTTGGCTGTGAGGAGGTTAGAAGCTGTCCTCAGCAGTGATTTATGGGAGCTCCGACTTCAGAGGTTAACAAAGATTTGCTTTGGGTTTATGTGCCGTTTTCTAAAGTCATTCTGAGGTGAAAGATGAATATGTAGCCCTCTTGGCTGGCGCCTTTTATAGGTCGGTGCAGCTGGGTGAAAATCAGCTACAAAGGAGATCCTGGTGTTATCATCAACAGTGACTGTGTAACAGATGCTGTCTACATATTAGAGGAGGCTGCTTAATTTGTCTCTTGCAAACATGAAGCCTCTTAAAACTATTATGTACTAAACATTGTCGGGAAAATTCCATTCTTTTGTAACACAGTCCTCCTTCAGGAAGAGCAGCAGTTGAGAATTACAAGAATAAAAGCAAGACTCAAATGAAGGAATACTGCGCCCATTACATTTGTGTTCATCGTGATTAGGGCAGAAAGAGACCAACGGGGGAAGAAAGGCATTATAGCACTGCCAAAGGAGAATACGTGTATTAAAAACAAAAGTCTAAATGAATAGGTCCTGGGCAAATGATGACAAATTAGGGCGGAAATGGGGTTTTGCCTCCTGCCATTTTCAGGGAGGCATCGCCATTGACTTCACTAGCTAAGGACAGAGTCATGACAAATACCTAGAAATCTTGTGCACAAATGGCAGGAAAGTGACTTCATCTCACTCACCATCTGGTCAGCTGAGCCTGTTTTTCAGGCAGAAGAGTACCCTCTTGTTAGGTACATTAAGCCCCAACTCTCCACACTGCCCGCCATGCACGCACATGGACACTGTTGTGATGGTCCTGTACCAAACTTCTCCACCTTTTCTTCTCTCTACAGATATGTACAAATTCCATTTTGATTCGGGGGCTTCTCTGGGGGACGTATCATGCATATCATCAAACAAGTTGCTTTCACTCTTTTCTCAGTAAATAAAAGGAGACTTTCATGAGACCAACAAAAGAAGGTTGTAGATGGTAGACTTATATACTGATTCAACCACTTTGGAAAGAAATTTGGCAATTTTATCAAGGACCAAAAAGACTTCAGTTTATAAAGCTATTAAACCACTGTCATATACCTGAAACTAATATAATATTGTAAATCACTATACTTCAGTAAAAAACAAACAAAAAAAAAACATAAAGACTTCAAACATTGTGCCCCAAAACTTAACTTCTGGGAATCTGATTTTAAATAATTTAAAATAATAAAAAGACATGTCACAATAAATACGTTTTTATCACAGCAAAAGTGGTGTTTTTATAATATTAAACTTGGAAGCAAGTCTAAATCCTTACATTGCTGCTGCTGCTGCTAAGTCGCATCAGTCGTGTCCAACTCTGTGCAACCCCAGAGACGGCAGCCCACCAGGCTCCCTTGTCCCTGGGATTCTCCAGGCAAGAACACTGGAGTGGGTTGTCATTTCCTTCTCCAATGCATGAAAGTGAAAAGTGAAAGTGACATCGCTCAATCGTGTCTGACTCTTAGCGACCCCATGGACTGCAGCCTACTAGGCTCCTTCATCCATGGGATTTTCCAGGCAAGAGTACTGGAGTGGGGTGTCATTGCCTTCTCCAAAATCCTTACATTAGGTTATATTTAATAAATTACACTAAATTATCTGACAAAATATTTTTCAGCAACACAATTATGGCCATCAAAATTAATAACATGGAAATATTTATGCTGGATATTAATTAAAAATTGACAGCCTTGTAAAATGTGAATACAAAAAAGACTCTAGGGAAATATACCATTAGGATAAACATTTTTGTAAAACCAAGAAAGATATAGAAAGGAAGCAGGGTGCAATCTTAAGAGTAATTATTTTCCTCAGTAAGCACCAGCTAGTATCTATCTTAGAAACAGTTTCCTGCATATTAAACTACTTTATTGTCATTCCTGGCAACACTTCTCCCAGTGGCCATATCATAAGTGTAAACAAAGGAATAAATGTTTGTATTAACACTAATTTCAGCACTAAAAACAGCACATTTGTTTCTTCTCTTGACTTGGAGGGGAGCATGTAGAAGTCCCTCCATCCTATTCCCAAGGAAAACATCCAAGAGTCTCAGAATAAAGGCTTTCCTGATGGTTCATCGGTAAAAAATCTACCTGCAATGCAGCAGACACGTGTTTGATTCCTGGGTTGGGAAGATGCCCTGAAGAAGGGCATGGCAACTCACTGCAGTATTCTTGCCAGGAAAAGTCCCATGGACTGAGGAGCCTGGAGGGCTACACTTCATGGGGTTGCAGAGTCGGACACCACTGAGTAACTGAGCACACGGGAGAGTTCAGGCAGTACACTGTCTTTCACGGTTTCACCTAATTTACTCCTCAGCATAATGATCTCAAGGTGTGCAATTGCACTATCTACTCAATAATAAGGACCTTTCCACCTTGCAATACCTTTCAGCATTCTAAATAGAGAGGTTGGTTGTTTGAAGAGATTAATAAGACTTCCAGAAGATTTCCCTGGCAACACAGTGGATAAGAATCTGCCTATCAATGCAGGAGACACGGGTTTGATCCCTGGTCTGAGAAGATCCCACATGCCTCAGAGCCACTAAGCCTGTTAGCCATAGCTGCTGGGCCTGCACTCTAAAACCCATGCAACAAGGGAAGCCACTGCAAGGAGAGGCCCATGCACCACAAGGGAGAGTGCAGTGGTTCCCCGCTCACTGCAACTAGAGGAAGCCTGAGCATGAAGATCAGCACAGCCAAAATTAAATAAATACATAATTTAAAAGGGGAAAAGGGGGCCTCCAGGACTGCTCACTCCTAGAGGGTCAATACAGAAACACCTGACACCCATGGGCCCTAACCATTAACATGGCTGCAAGGAGCGCCAGTGACAGAATATCTGTGGGCTCAGAGATGACAAGACTCCGAGTCAAACATAAATTTCTAAAATTATAAAGTAGCTTACTTCTTGTTGCCAGTGTCAAGTACTGTAAATAGCTTAGCTGAGAGATGTATTTGTTTTATAATAACCTCTCCCACCTCAGAAATCAGACCCTAGTTTAAAATGAACAAACAAAACCTGCATCAGCAACAGACTAAGTAGAAATTAAATACAGCCCAGAAAGTACGTGGGCAGAAGCCAGCTGGAGAATATCTCCTCCAGAAAGCACATGTCTGAAGGTCCTCTTCTATGTCCAGCACAGAGCTGGCCTCTGGCTGCTTCAAAAGCATTAGGACCACTCCCTGCCCTCAAGCACCTTAAAATCTGGTGGAGGGGTGTGATACATGAGTCACTGATGATGAAATCGTCCCTACTTGTAGGTCATGGAGAGAAATTGTTGTTTCTCCAGCCTCTGCTTCCAACCAGGCTGCATCAGATGCCCCTATTCTGGTCCTTAATGTCTTCAGTCCATCACAAAACTTCCCTAGTCCAGCCACCATGGAAAACTGTACAAAGGTTCTTCAAAAAATTAAAAATAGAACTACCATATGATCCAAAGTCTCACTCTGGGTATATATCCAAGGGAAATGATAACAGGATATAGAAAAGATATCTGCACTCCCATGTTTATTGCCGCTTTATTCACAACAGCCAAGATATGGAAACGACTGAAGTGTCTATCAACAGACGAATAAAGAAGATGAATAAAACAGATGAATAAAGAAGACGGGATACACATATGTGTGTGTGCGTGCTAGGTCGCTTCAGTGGTGTCCGACCCTTTGTGACCCTGTAGACTGTAGCCCACAAGGTTTTCTTGTCCATGGAATTCTCCAGGCAAGAGCACTGGAGTGGGTTGCCATGCCCTCCTCAAGGGGATCTTCCCAACCCAGGCACCAAGCCTGTACCTCTTATGTCTCCTGCATTGGCAGGCAGGTTCTTTACCACCAGTGCCACCTGGGAAGTTCCGATACATATGTACACAATGGAATATTATTCATTCATGAAAAAGAATAGGCTGCCATTTGCAAAAACATGGATGCATGTTGAGGGCATTACGTTAAGTGAGTTAAGTCAGGCTGAGAAAGACAAATATTGTATGATCTCCCTTATAGGTGGAGATCTTATAAAGATCTAAATTTTTGGAATCTAAAAAAGCCAAACTTATAGAAACAGAGTAGAATGGTGATACCAGGAACTGAAGGTGGTGTGGGGGAATTGAGGAGCTGTGGTTCAAAGATACAAACTTCCAAATATAAGAGGAATAACTTCTGGGACACAGTATTATAATTATCAGTTCAGTTCAGTTTATTTCAGCTGCTCATTCATGTCCAACTCTTTGCGACCCACAGACTGCAGCACTCCAGGCCTCCCTGTCCATCACCAACTCCCAGAGTTTACTCAAACTCATGTCCATCAAGTCGGTGATGCCATCCAACCATCTCATCCTCTGTCATCCCCTTCTCCTCCTGCCTTCAGTCTTTCCCAGCATCAGGGTCCTTTCCAATGACTCAGCATTCTTCAGAGCTGCTAAGAAGCTAGATCTTAAATGTTCTCTCCCCACAAAAAAATGATAATTATGTAATGTGATGGAGATGTTTAGTTGAAGCTACAATGGCAATCATGTTACAATATATAAATGGATGAAATCAATGCATCCTGCACCTTAAATTTAAACAACATTCTATGTCAATTATATCTCAACTGAAAAAAAAAAAAAAACCTTTCCCAGTTGCTTCTATTAAACTCAGTACATATAATTCTATTGAAATTTCATTGTCCATGACAATTTCAGTTTTTTTATATTTGGCATTTGGTAAAATGCAAACATAATGTGCTATATTTCTAATAAACCAAATCACGACACTTGCTGCTATGACAACAATAATGATAATAATGCAGTGAACAACCCTGTATTTCTGACTGAATTTTGGATAATTTGTCAGTAATCCTACTTTGGGTTCACATTGCCAAATCCTTTTCCAGATTATTTGTACCAGTTCACACTCCCACCAGCCATTATAAAAGCCCCAATCTTAAGTGAAACTGCTCAGTCTTCTGAGACTCTTACAATCCCATGGACTGTAGCTTATCAGGTTCTTCCGCCCATGGAATTTTCCAGATAAGAGTACTGGAGTGGGCTGCCATTTCCTTCTCCAGGGGAACCTCCTGACCCAGGGATCGAACCTGGGTCTTCCACATGGCAGGCAGACGCTTTACCCTCTGAGCCACCAGGGAAGCCCCAATCTTAACACAGCCTCAATAACATCATTGATTTTCAATCTTTCATAATTCCATCAGCAAAATGGTATCTCATAGCTGTTTTGATTGACATTTCATTACAGATGAGTCTGAATTCTTTCAAAAATTTATTTTTTACTTTTATTTTTTAATATTATCTATTCTTGTTCTTTAGCCATGAGTTTATCAAGATTCTACTGTATGAACTTTTTATAATTTAAAGTCATATTAGAAAGTCATATTTTTTCATACATTTTGCTTACTTTTAGTATTTTATCATTTCTTAAGCATAGAGATTAAAATTTATAAACTCAAAAATACTGATATTTTCCCTTGTGATTTTTCATTATGTTTAGCAAGTGGTCTTTTCTTCTAGAGATCAGTTATATATTTATCGATTTTTTTCAAATACTATTACTTCATTTTCTTAAATATTTAATTCTAAATTTATCTGAAATTTATACATAAAGTTTTGGTAGAGAAGGAGAATCTATATTTTCCTTTGCTATTTCTGAAAATAGCTTGTCAACCTTTTCAAACCACATATTGAATTATTCTTCTTATACCTACTGATCCATGATGCTTCTCTTATCAAATGTTGTTTTCAAGTACAATTACAATCATGTAGCTAGCTGTTCTGCTACACTCATCTATTTGAATGCCTTAACCACTCTGTTTCAAATAGCATAGCTTTAACACGCTTTTGTGGTCCACTGGAGAAGGGAATGGCAAACCATTCAGTATTCTTGCCTTGAGAACCCCATGAACAGTATGAAAAGGCAAAATGATAGGATATTGAAAGAGGAACTCCCCAGGTCAGTAGGTGCCCAATATGCTGCTGGAGATCAGTGGAGAAATAACTCCAGAAAGAATGAAGGGATGGACCCAAAGCAAAAACAATACCCAGCTGTGGATGTGACTGGTGATAGAAGCAAGGTCCGATGCTGTAAAGAGCAATATTGCATAGGAACCTGGAATGTCACGTCCATGAATCAAGACAAATTGGAAGTGGTCAAACAAGAGATGGCAAGAGTGAACGTCAACATTCTAGGAATCAGCAAACTAAAATGGACTGGAATGGATGAATTTAACTCAGATGACCGTTATATCTACTACTGCGGGCAGGAATCCCTCAGAAGAAATGGAGTAGCCATCATGGTCAACAAAAGAGTCTGAAATGCAGTACTTGGATGCAGTCTCAAAAATGACAGAATGATCTCTGTTCGTCTCCAAGGCAAACCATTCAATATCACGGTAATCCAAGTCTATGCCCCAACCAATAATGCTGAAGAAGCTGAAGGTGAACGGTTCTATGAAGACCTACAAGACCTTTTAGAACTAACACCCAAAAAAGATGTCCTTTTCATTAGAGGGGACTGGAATGCAAAAGTAGGAAGTCAAGAAACATCTGGAGTAACAGGCAAATTTGGCCTTGGAATGTGGAATGAAGCAGGGTAAAGACTAATAGAGATTTGCCAAGAAAACGCACTGGTCATAGCAAACACCCTCTTCCAACATCACAAGAGAAGACTCTACACATGGACATCACCAGATAGTCAACACCAAAATCAGATTGATTATATTCTTTGCAGCCAAAGATGGAGAAGCTCTATACAGTCAACAAAAGCAAGACCAGGAGCTGACTGTGGCTCAGATCATGAACTCCTTATTACCAAATTCAGACTTAAATTGAAGAAAGTGGGGAAAACCGCTAGACCATTTGGGTATGACCTAAATCAAATCCCTTATGATTATACAGTGGAAGTGAGAAATAGATTTAAGGGCCTAGATCTGATAGAGTGCCTGATGAACTATGGAATGAGGTTCGTGACATTGTACAGGAGACAGGGATCAAGACCATCCCCATGGAAAAGAAATGCAAAAAAGCAAAATGGCTGTCTGGGGAGGCCTTACAAATAGCTGTGAAAAGAAGAGAAGCAAAAAGCAAAGGAGAAAAGGAAAGATATAAGCATCTGAATGCAGAGTTCCAGAGAATAGCAAGAAGAGATAAGAAAACCTTCTTCAGCGATCAATGCAAAGAAATAGAGGAAAACAACAGAATGGGAAAGACTAGAGATCTCTTCAAGAAAATTAGAGATCCCAAGGGAACATTTCATGCAAAGATCGGCTCCATAAAGGACAGAAATGGTATGGACCTAACAGAAGCAGAAGATGTTAAGAAGAGGTGGCAAGAATACACAGAAGAACTGTACAAAAAAGATCTTCATGACCCAGATAATCACGATGGTGTGATCACTAATCTAGAGCCAGACATCTTGGAATGTGAAGTCAAGTGGGCCTTAGAAAGCATCACTATGAACAAAGGTAGTGGAGGTGATGGAATTCCAGTTGAGCTATTTCAAATCCTGAAAGATGATGCTGTGAAAGTGCTGCACTCAATCTGCCAGCAAATTTGGAAAACTCAGCAGTGGCCACAGGACTGGAAAAGGTCAGTTTTCATTCCAATCCCAAAGAAAGGCAATGCCAAAGAAAGCTCAAACGACCGCACAATTGCACGCATCTCACATGCTAGTAAAGTAATGCCCAAAATTCTCCAAGCCAGGCTTCAGCAATACGTGAACTGTGAACTTCCTGATGTTCAAGCTGGTTTTAGAAAAGGCACAGGAACCAGAGATCAAATTGCCAACATCTGCTGGATCATCAAAAAAGCAAGAGAGTTCCAGAAAAACATCTATTTCTGCTTTATTGACTATGCCAAAGCCTTTGACTTTGTGGATCACAATAAACTGTGGAAAATTCTTTAAGAGATGGGAATACCAGACCACCTGACCTGCCTCTTGAGAAATCTGTATGCAGGTCAGGAAGCAACAGTTAGAACTGGACATGGAACAACAGACTGTTTCCCAATAGGAAAAGGAGTACGTCAAGGCTGTATATTGTTACCCTGCTTATTTAACTTCTATGCAGAGTACATCTTGAGAAATGCTGGACTGGAAGAAACACAAGCTGGAATCAAGATTGCAGGGAGAAATATCAATAACCTCAGATATGCAGATGACACCACCCTTATGGCAGAAAGTGAAGAGGAGCTAAAAACCCTCTTGATGAAAGTGAAAGAGGAGAGTGAAAAAGTTGGCTTAAAGCTCAACATTCAGAAAACAAACATCATGGCATCCGGTCCCATCACTTCATGGAAAATAGATGGGGAAACAGTGTCAGACTTTTTTTTTGGCCTCCAAAATCACTGCAGATGGTGACTGCAGCCATGAAATTAAAAGATGCTTACTCCTTGGAAGAAAAGTTATGACCAACCTAGATAGCATATTCAAAAGCAGAAACATTACTTTGCTGACTGAGGTCCGTCTAGTCAAGGCTATGGTTTTTCCTGTGGTCATGTATGGATGTGAGAGTTGGACTGTGAAGAAGGCTAAGCACTGAAGAATTGATGCGTTTGAACTGTGGTGTTGGAGAAGACTCTTGAGAGTCCCTTGGACTGCAAGGAGATCCAGCCAGTCCATTCTGAAGGAGATCAGCCCTGGGATTTCTTTGGAAGGACTGATGCTGAAGCTGAAACTCCAGTACTTTGGCCACCTCATGCGAAGAGTTGACTCATTGGAAGACTCTGATGCTGGGAGGGATTGGGGGCAGGAGGAGAAGGGGACGACAGAGGATGAGATGGCTGGATGCCATCACTGACTCGATGGACATGAGTCTGAGTGAACTCCGGGAGTTGGTGATGGACAGGGAGGCCTGGCGTGCTGCGACTCATGGGGTCGCAAAGAATCAGACACGACTGAGCGACTGAACTGAACTGAACTGAACTGAACTGAACACAAGCTTTTATATGGGATCGCCAATCACTGGCTTGACAGTATCTGCCTTTTTATCTCTTTCAGATAAACTTTAGCGTTACTTCCTCAAGATCCTGAAAAACAGACCTTAAATCGCCTTAAATAAATGATCTAATTTGAGAAGAATTATGTTTCATTACTCATGGCCACTCACCATCTTTCTCAGAAACAGTGTCTTCATTTATTTGAAGCTTTTTTTATATTTCCTTTTCATTACTGAGATTTCTTGTTAAGATTAGAGATTTATTTTTAAATTAATTATACTAATCCCATTATCTGCAATATTTTCAAATTAGATGTTATGTAAATAGGCTTGAAGCTTTAAAGGGTAAAATGATTTTCCTGGTTGGCTTGCATGTATGTGGTTCCATATTAATTTTAATAATGTAAACCTCTAATCATCTCTTTTGGATTCTATCTATACAGGCAAAATATAGTAAAGACGCAAATTGAAAACCAAAAGAAAATTTGCATGGATACTTCAGATAAAAGGGAAAGAAAGGAGAGTGCAACTATTTCAACTGGATCCTTGGTACAGGTCTTGACTTAACTTTCCATACATAGACAAAGCTTATTCAAACATACACTACCGGAATTCCCCTGGGGTTCAGTGGTTAGGACTCCAGGCTTTCGTTGCCATGGCCTGCATTCAATCCCTGTTCAGGAAACTAAGATCCTGCAAGCCGTGTGGCAAAAAATAGAGAAAAAGATAGACTATTTAACTTTGCAGCGATTTTTCTAGCTTAATATTCATGCGTCTGTGTAGAATGTTATTTAACACAAAGTTAAATGTTCCAAGTGCTTGTTGAACATAACTTTTCTTCTGATGGCTTTAGGTTCCTGAAAATAATTCCTATACCACAAAGTTTCAAAAAACATTTGGGTTTTGCCTTATTTGAGCTGACTGAGACAAGTCTGAGTTAATTGGACTCTCTAATATTAAAGCTACTGAAGAACACATTTCCTCCAAAATGCAGGGGTCCATGAGGAAATATAACACTGTATTATATGCTTGCCATTACTACTCTGTATTCATAACCCCCCCAAATAATTTTGCTTCAGGGAAGCAAATCCCCCCAGGGAAGCCCCTCAAACATTTTTTAACTCGAGAGAATATAATAATGTTTTTATATATATATATATATCAGAAAACTTCCATTCTTCACATAGAAGAAACTGCTTTCCAAATGCAGGACACTTTCCAGTTTGCTAAAGATGATGGCACATAAGAGAGAGTGTTTTATAGATAACACTGGTTTTTCATTCCACGTGTTCGTAAGTTTGTGTAACTTAATGCACATGGAGTTTAACTGCTGCAGGACCATGCTCCCACACGTCTCTGGATCTGCACTTGAATTTTCTACCTAGAGTTGCAGCAGTTGCAACTCTTTCTTCAGTACTTGATCGTGGGGAGTGACTTTTGAGGTTTTTTAACAGTTTGCCTAAGTTTCCACTTCAGACACACCTCGAAAGACATCTGTATCAACTCTCCCGGCTTCCCTGTGATGTTTTCTGAAGGACATTCACAGGTCTCAACCACAACTCTGCTCCAGAGATGGCTGAACATCAAGGTCATTGACCTAAACTCAGGAGATCTGGATGCTGCCCCATAGAGGTGAGTCCAATGATGGTATTTTTTTTATCCAGAAGGCTAAGCAATTCTCTCAAAGAATTTTAAAGAGTCCAAGACACAAAGGTCTTCTTGTGAAGGCAGCTCTCAACCACATTGAAATTCCAAGTCATCTTTCTATTTGGCCATACTGCTAATACCGTTTTGAGTATCTATGACTAGTTCTTTGAATTTCCCCTTGATGAGGGTCTATTAGTTCATTTTCTTCTGAACCATCACCTTAGAGTCTACAGCAACCACCCCCTCTAGAAAAATTTCTTCCCAATAAATAGTAGTGTTTGGTAGATGGCCAGGGCAAGTTCCATGCATGAAGCAGGGCTCCCAAAGCCGGTGCTCTGGGACAACCCAAAGGGATAGGGTAGGGAGGGAAGTAAGAGGGGGGTTCATGGTCCGGGGGCACACATGTATACCTGTGGCCAATTCATGTTGCTGTATGGCAAAAACCTTCACAATATTGTAAAGTAATTATCCTCCAATTAAAATAATTTTTTAAAAGTACACATAATAGACAAGGGTATAGAGTATGCATGCTATCTTAAGGCCAGGAAACAGTTCTCTAATAATAGCATCTTCCTGATAGGATAATAGCCTGGCTTAAATGAATCGATTCATATAGCAATACTAACCACAGGGTCTGATATGTCTTGAAGAATATTAATAGGTTTTTGTTTTATTCTACATAAATGTTTTTGAAGCAGCTGGGAATATTAAATAGTCAAAAGTCATTTCCTCAAATGACTTTATAACTACAAGTCAATCTATATACAATTCCAGAATGAAAACATCTTTTGAGATCTCTTACTCACCCAATGTCGTCATCATCAAAACCATCAACAAGACTCACAGACATCTGTGGTATGTTTCCTATGTGTCAGACCCTATGGTTAGTATTTATATAGATTAATTCATTTAAGCCACACTATTATCCTTTCAGGAAGATGCTATTATTTCCATTTTGCCAATGGGAGAAAGGTTGAGCTCTTGGCTGCACTTCTGGCAGGTAGGAAGCTGGAGGTGGGACATAAGTCCAGGTGGGTGAATACCTGAGTCCTCAGTCTTCATCACACATATACTGGCCAGCTTTCTGTCCTTGAGGTTCAGCCAGCAGCCAAACTTTGAATCTCCCTTTCCTCTGCCCCTCCTCTTCAATTACTCAAGCCCAATGGAGTCTAACCTGGCTCTCAAATCTCCATCCTCCCCTTGCTGGGCTCACCCTAGCTTTCAACAAATCTCTTGCATGGCTGCTATTGCCTCCTGCCTCAGTGTCCCCTGACTTGAGTTAATCCTCTGCATGGGCACAAAGCAAGGATGCAGTCAGCCCAGGTTCCACTTAACAAAGGCAGAGATGTGACGTGTTACTCCCCGCTGACGACAGAATCAGGTTTCAGACCCTGAGGATGCCCTTCGGAGCTGTGTGTTCAGGTTCCAACCCGCCTTTCCTGTTGGATTTTCCACCACTTCTCCTGCCAGCCTCAGGTCTAGTGACCCGAAATTACCAATAATCACCCAGATGGGCCAGGGACTTCCCTGACTCCATGCGTTTGCTTAAATCCGTCCCTCTGTTTGGAATGTCCTTTTCCTCTCTCCTACCTCTAATCCTCAGTTTCTGCTAATCAAAGCCTATACCTTCCTCAAGGCCCTGCTCAGGTGCAGAGCCAGCCTTGACTCCTTGAGTTGGGAGGATTTGTTCTCACAGAACTGTTTACATAGGCGCCCCCCACCATTCCTTTATTCACAGTTCAGAAATGTAAAATACTTTGAAAGCCCCAAACTTCTTTTGATAACTTCCATGCAGACTTTTTTTGGTGGCCTCACCTAATCTGAGCTGACATGAGACTGTCATTTATAGTCAGTGTGAAATGTTACCTTTCTCTTTAGAAATGTTGGCTTCACTTTAGACATAGAAACTGGGCTGATTACCATGTGTTGCCCCAGATTCTGCTGGGAGTGGTATATAACACATGGTCTATGCACCATGCTTCCCTGTGTTCTGAACTCCATAGCACCTCTGGCCTCAGTGATTTCAGATGATGGATTGCAGACCTGTACTTAGTGCTTGCCACAGCATTTGGGGTTAACAGTAGTTGTTACCACTCATCCTGCCAGCCACCTGCAGTTCCTCTTAACAGAACCAGGGACATGTGTGGCTGACGTCACCACATCCTTCATGTCCCCAGTGAGGGGCATCAGGAATGAGTCCCTGAACCTCCTGATGCAGCAACCCCCCCCCCCACCTTTTCTTCCCTTCTGGTTTCACACTGCTGAGTTCCCACACCTGTCTAGGGCCAGCTTCTTCAATCTGCATCTCCATCCCACTCCTTCTTTAGACTTGATGGCTTAAATTACCCCCTATTATTCCCTACGTTACCTATCGAGTCTTTTCATTCCATCTCTAAGAAAATTCATGTCTGCCCACCTTCTTTCTAAAAACCTTCTTTATCCACACTCATATAAATAAGTTAATAGGAGCTCTTCTTTATAGCAATAAACCAACCAATAAATGCAGAAGGAATACATTTTTTTAGGAAAAAAAATCACATTTTATAACCATCATACTAATAACTGATTCAGGCAAAAGTCATCAATGAGGGGCTTCTCTGGTAGTCCAGTGGCAAAGAATCCCCCTGTCAATGCTGGGGACATGGATTCCATCCTTGGTCCACCATGTTTCCACATGGTGAGGGGCAGCTACTGAGCCCATGCCCTAGACAGCAGGAAAACAGCAACGAGCAGCCCACATGCGGCAACAAAGATTAACCCCCGCTCGCTGCAACTAGAGAAAGCACCAGTGCAGCAAGGAAGACCCAGCACAGCCAAAAATAAATAAATAAATATATCTTTAAAATATCATCAGTTCTGTTCAGTCACTCAGTCATGTCCAACTCTTTGCAGCCCCATGAACCGCAGCACACCAGGCCTCCCTGTCCATCACCAACTCCCGGAGTTTATCCAAACTCATGTCCATTGAGTCGGTGATGCCATCTAACCATCTCATCCTCTCTCGTCCCCTTCTCCTCCTGCCTTCTATCTTTCCCAGCCTCAGGGTCTTTTCAAATGAGTCAGCTCTTCACATCAAGTGGCCAAAATATTGGAGTTTCAGCTTCAACTTCAATCCTTCCAGTGAACACCCAGGACTGATTTCCTTTAGGATGGATACCTTGGATCTCCTTGCATTCCGAGGGACTCTCAAGAGTCTTCTCCAACACCACAGTTCAAAAGCATCAATTCTTCAGTGCTCAGCCTTCTTTATAGTCCAACTCTCTCATCCATACATGACTACTGGAAAAACCATAGCCTTGACTAGACGGACCTTTGTCGGCAAAGTAATGTCTCTGCTTTTGAATATGCTATCTAGGTGGGTCATAACTTTCCTTCCAAGGAGAAAGCGTCTTTTAATTTCATGGCTGCAATCACCATCTGTAGTGATTTGGGGGCTCAAAAAAATAAAGTCAGCCACCATTTCCACTGTTTCCCCATCTATTTGCCACGAAGTTATGGGACCGGATGCCATGATCTTCATTTTCTGAATGTTGAGCTTTAAGCCAACTTTTTCATTCTCCTCTTTCACTATCATCAAGAGGCTCTTTAGTTCTTCTTCACTTTCTGCCATAAAGATGGTGTCATCTGCATATCTGAAGTTTTGATATTTCTCCCAGCAATCTTGATTCCAGCTTGTGCTTCCTCCAACCCAGCATTTCTCAAGATGTACTCTGAATATAAGTTAAATAAGCAGGGTGACAATATACAGCCTTGATGTACTCCTTTTCCTATTGGGAAACAGTCTGTTGTTCCATGTCCAGTTCTAACTGTTGCTTTCTGATCTGCATACAGATTTCTCAAGAGGCAGGTCAGGTGGTCTGGTATTCCCATCTCTTGAAGAATTTTCCACAGTTTATTGTGATCCACAAAGTCAAAGGCTTTGGCATAGTCGATAAAGCAGAAATAGATGTTTTTCTGGAACTCTCTTGCTTTTTCAATGATCCAGCGGATGTTGGCAACTTGATCTCTGGTTCCTCTGCCTTTTCTAAAACCAGCTTGAACATCAGGAAGTTCACGGTTCACATACTGCTGAAGCTTGGCTTGGAGATATAAGCATCTGAATGCAGAGTTCCAGAGAATAGCAAGAAGAGATAAGAAAGCCTTCTTCAGCGATCAATGCAAAGAAATAGAGGAAAACAACAGAATGGGAAAGACTAGAGATCTCTTCAAGAAAATTAGAGATCCCAAGGGAACATTTCATGCAAAGATCGGCTCCATAAAGGACAGAAATGGTATGGACCTAACAGAAGCAGAAGATGTTAAGAAGAGGTGGCAAGAATACACAGAAGAACTGTACAAAAAAGATCTTCACGATCCAGATAATCATGATGGTATGATCACTAATCTAGAGCCAGACATCCTAGAATGTTAAGTCAAGTGGGCCTTAGAAAGCATCACTATGAACAAAGGTAGTGGAGGTGATGGAATTCCAGTTGAGCTATTTCAAATCCTAAAGGATGATGCTGTGAAAGTACTGCACTCAATATGCCAGCAAATTTGGAAAACTCAGCAGTGGCCACAGGACTGGAAAAGGTCAGTTTTCATTCCAATTCCAAAGAAAGGCAATGCCAAAGAGTGCTCAAAAAACTGCACAATTGCACGCATCTCACATGCTAGTAAAGTAATGCCCAAAATTCTCCAAGCCAGGCTTCAGCAATACATGAACTGTTGGCTTCCAGATGTTCAAGCTGGTTTTAGAAAAGGCACAGGAACCAGAGATCAAGTTGCCAATATCTGCTGGATCATTGAAAAAGCAAGAGAGTTCCAGAAAAACATCTATTTCTGCTTTATTGACTATGCCAAAGCCTTTGACTTTGTGGATCACAATAAACTGTGGAAAATTCTTCAAGAGATGGGAATATCAGACCACCTGACCTGCCTCTTGAGAAATCTGTATGCAGGTCAGGAAGCAACAGTTAGAACTGGACATGGAACAACAGACTGTTTCCCAATAGGAAAAGGAGTACATCAAGGCTGTATATTGTCACCCTGCTTATTTAACTTCTATGCAGAGTACATCTTGAGAAACGCTGGACTGGAAGAAACACAAGCTGGAATCAAGATTGCAGGGAGAAATATCAATAACCTCAGATATGCAGATGACACCACCCTTATGGCAGAAAGTGAAGAGGAGCTAAAAACCCTCTTGATGAAAGTGAAAGAGGAGAGTGAAAAAGTTGGCTTAAAGCTCAACATTCAGAAAACAAAGATCATGGCATCCGGTCCCATCACTTCATGGGAAGTAGATGGGAAAACAATGGAAAGTGTCAGACTTTATTTTTTGGGGCTCCAAAATCACTGCGGATGGTGATTGCAGCCATGAAATTAAAAGACACTTACTCCTTGGGAGAAAAGTTATGACCCACCTAGATAGTATATTCGAAAGCAGAGACATTACTTTGCCGACTAAGGTCCGTCTAGTCAAGGCTATGGTTTTTCCTGTGGTCATGTATGGATGTGAGAGTCAGACTGTGAAGAAGGCTGAGCGCCGAAGAATTGATGCTTTTGAACTGTGATGTTGGAGAAGACTCTTGAGAGTCCCTTGGACTGCAAGGAGATCCAACCAGTCCATTCTGAAGGAGATCAGCCCTGGGATTTCTTTGGAAGGAATGATGCTAAAGCTGAAACTCCAGTACTTTGGCCACCTCATGCAAAGAGCTGACTCATTAGAAACGACTCTGATGCTGGGAGGGATTGGGGGTAGGAGGAGAAGGGGACGACAGAGGATGAGATGGCTGGATGGCATCACTGACTCGATGGACGTGAGTCTGAGTTAACTCCAGGAGTTGGTGATGGACAGGGAGGCCTGGCGTGCTGCGGTTCATGGGGTTGCAAAGTGTCAGACACGACTGAGCGACTGAACTGAACTGAACTTAATAGCGTGTGAGATGAGTGCAATTGTGCAGTTGTTTGAGCATTCTTTGGCATTGCCTTTCTTTGGGATTGGAATGAAAACTGACTTTTTCCAGTCCTGTGGCCACTGCTGAGTTTTCCAAATTTGCTAGCATATTGAGTGCAGTACTTTCACAGCATCATCTTTTAGGATTTGAAATAGCTCAACTGGAATTCCATCATCTCCACTAGCTTTGTTCGTAGTGATACTTCCTAAGGCCCACTTGACTTCACATTCCAGGATATCTGGCTCTAGGTGAGTGATCACATCACCGTGATTATCTGGGTTGTGAAGATCTTTTTTGCATAGTTCTGTGTATTCTTGCCACTGCTTCTTAATATCCTCTGCTTCTGTTAGGTCCATATCATTTCTGTCCTTTATTGAGCCCATCTCAGTGAATACTAAACACTAATGGTAGGTGATTGTCTAATGAGGAGTAGGATATTTACATAGTCTCAAAGTATCTTTTCATAAATTACTCATTTTAAAAGGAAAATAGCTACTTCACAGTGGAGAAACATGGCAGACCACACATTATCAAGTGATCAAAGATTCTGTCCCTGATAAGGGAATAAGACGTCATGTACCTCCTTTTAGGATGTCATGAGAAAGACACATCGCTTCTGGGGCCATTCTAAAAAAATTAGAAAGCTTAATCAAGTCTTGAGGAAGCATAATCAAATCCACACTGAATGACATTCTATACAATAACCAGTCTGTACTCTTCAAAAAGTGTTAATGTCATGCAAGATAAGGAAAGGCTTAAGAACTCTTTCATTTCAAGGAAACCAAAAGGACATGACAACTCAATGAAATACACAATCCCGGCTTGGATCCAAATGAAAAAATAACTACAACAGGACTTCTTAGATACAGTTACTGAAATTTGAATATGGAATGTATGAAATTATTATTCTGGCCACTATTATAATGGAAAGTAATATCCTTATTCATAAGAAATCTACATTGAAATGTCTTCTACTCCCACTGCTTCCTCCTAAGCAGATAATCCAGCCCTGGCTCTCTCCCAAATTTCAGAACCACATTATCAATGGACTATGAGCTTCTCATGGATGTTCCAGACTTTACCAAATTGAATTCATTATCTCTCTCTTCAAACCTTCTTCTGCAGCCCATGTCTCAGTCACTAACATTCCTAAGCACTTCATCTCACTTGGAATGGCAGGGTGGCTGTAACTTCTCTTTCCCCTCTTCTATTGGGTCCCTCATTCTCTTTTCTCCTATGGCCACTTACGGTAGCTAGGCTTGGCCACCTAGACATCTGATGGAGCAGCTGGTTGTGGCCCAGATCCCTTAGCATGAGAGTCAAAGCACTTCCTAGTTCAGGTCAGCCTCTCTTCCAGCTTCACCTGCTCCCACCTCTACAGCCCTCCTTCTCCAGCTACACTCTGCCTCTCACTGGAACCAGGCATATCACATCATCTCGTTCCTTCACCCCTCCTCATGCTGTTTTTTCTTCTCTTCCCTAATCTTTCACCTGAGGATCCTACTCACCTGCCAAGGAGAGGCCAGTTTCAATACCAGCTCCATTACAAAGCCTACCTCTATCCCTCCCAGTTTGGTTGAAGCAGATTTAATTCTCTGAGCTCCCACAGCACTTGATTAGATGCTTGTTTTAGTGCCATCTGCAAACTAAAGTGTTGCTGATTGGTGGTATACATATCTGTCCATCCACATTCTAAACTCCCAGGAGGCGGCTATGTGTAAGTCACTTTTGGTTTCCAGTAACTCCCAAGCACATGGTAGGCTCCCCACAAGTGTTGGCAGGGACTCTCATGCCTGTTTGCGGCAATGATGGTAGCCTGTGAACATTTCTAACAAACGTCCGTGGATCTTACTTTGAAGCGCCTTTGTTGGGAGCCTGTTAGTCAGTTAATTACAGCTCCTCAGTCCTTTCTCTTCTGCTCATTTTGGCTCCAGGCATAATCCTTGGCTTCCACTCTAGCTCCTACCCCTGCCCTGAATATCACTCAGGCTGATGGCCCACATGTCCTGATGTCCCATCTCCCTCTTTCCTGCCCTCTTCTCTGGAACCTGAGCTTCAGGAAGAGGTGGGGTTATAATTTGACTGGGAGGATGCATAGAAGTAACCATGCAATTCTCTTCAGAGACTTTCACTGTGTTCTTTTGTCCCCATAACCCAGTCCCTGCCAGGTGAGCTGTGTTCTGCTTTGGGAACAGACATTGACTTTAAGCTCCCAGGAAGACCTCATGTAGCATCTGGTAGAAACCCTTCAACATGCAGATAAGAAAATTGAAACTCAGAGAGAGAAACAGACTCAGCTAAGGTCATCTAGGCAGTTGGCAGCAGTCTTTTGAGGACATAGCTTTCCCCAATTTGCACCTGAGAAGAGGTTTACCTACCATTACTCGTGATTATGAAACAGTCTTCCCATAAAAGGCCATTTCACAGCACTGGCTCATCTTATTTAATACCAGGCAGTCATGTTCCAGTGTTTGATTGCTGAATATATTATATTTCTCTCTATTTGCTAAGTAGGTTTTCATGTATTGTAAATAACGTGGATGGACAAAGTCTCACGGATGGGAACTGACTAAATATTCGTCCTTATTTCGCCAGATAATTGTAAAATAATAACCACCTGGGAAAAAAATCAGATATAGTTTTTTATGTCATATTGTCTTCAATAACACTGGATTTGATTAACATGGGGGAAAAAAAAACAAAGCTGAAATGAGAAAAATAAAGAGGGTTATTTACATCCTGCTTTGTTTGTGTGTCCTCAAAGAAGCTTTAATGCAGCACAATTTCAATGATTGTCAGAAAATTGGTAGTTCTCAGCAGCACCTAAGATTCTCCATTGACCTGATTGTTCCTAGGATTCATTATAAAAGAAAGATAAGGATAATTTTCCTGGAATTGTTGTCAAGCGTCTGATTGTATAAGCAACTACAATTTTCAGGTGTTTTGAGCCTAAAAGTACAACAAACAGAAGGCAGTGATTAAGAAGAAATCCACAAAACCGTATTATATTCAGACCGCCTTGTGTATGTCTGTATTTGTCTTTAGAATTCAAAGAAGGCAGAAACTACTTATTTTCAGTTTCACTGATATTTAATACTACCTTTCCTGTAGCTTTTGTAAATGTTTTTTGTACTTGGCATGTACTAATTGCTTTTATGAAAATCTTCTAAACAATGCCTGAGCCATTTCCAAACTAAAATGTCTTCACCAGCACTTGAGTACATTCATTACAAATGGGAGTTTAATGATGCCCAGTATGAGTTTAATTACCCAACAGTTGGTGTGATGACTTGTCTTCCTCACTCTCCAGTAAGTGCCATTAAGTATCAATATTAACAAACATTTTGGTTTGGGTTCCTCCAGAAAGCAAAGTCCTGAGCTGAGGATTTTAGTGCAAGTGGTTTATTGGGGGGTGACCCCCGGAAGCACCTCTGGAAGTGGGAAAGTGATAGAGAAAAGAAGGAAGTAAAAAGAGGGTATACTACTGAGTAGGTCACCACTATGGGCCTCTGGGTTCAGTGCCACTGGGGACGTCTGGAATGCAATGTGGAATGTGCCTCACCCTTGTTCCCCTTGGAGATTTTCATACTAACCACCCCTATCTGGGTAGCTTGAGGGCAGCTGGGGCGGGGAGGCATTAACTAACTTTGCAGTATTTTTGTCCTGTGCTAAGTCGATTCAGTCATGTTTGACTCTTTGTGACCACATATTCTGTAGCCCTGCAGGCTCCTCTGTCCATGGGATTCTCCAAGCAATACTGGAGAATACTGAAGTGGGTTGCCATGCCCTCCTCCAGGGGATCTTCCTGACCCAGGGATGGAATCCACACCTCTTATGTCTCCAGGATTGGCAAGCAGGTTCTTTACCACTAGCACCATCTGGGAAGCCCCATTTATTTTGTCCTGAGGACAAATAAATCCCTCAACAAAGAAGTCAAGATGCTGGTGTTTGGAAGCCACAGTGTCAACATACACAGGGATGGTACAAATACAAAGGACATCCGGGCAGGGCACCCACAGCTGAGCTGTGATAGTTTATGTCTATTAAAAAAAAATCAATGGATGTGTATTGAATAGGTAATACACACATGGTTAAACCTTTTTTTTTTTTTTTAACTTAACCTTTTTCTTGAAGTATAGCTGATTTATAATACTGGGTTAGTTTCAGGTGTATAGCATAGTGATTTACCTTTTGTTTCGTTTTGGAGGTTATATTCCATCATAGGTTATTACAAGATATTGGGTATAATTCCCTGTGCTATACAGTAAATCTTTATTGTTTATCTACCCTATGCCTGTTTTTCATCATCACTGCATCACCTACCAGACAGTGTGCCATGTGGTAGGTGCTCAATGTGAAAGAAAGGAAGGATGGAAGGAAGGAAGGAAAAAGAGGGAGGGAGGGAGAAATAAATTGCCCTGCTAAATGCATATCCGATCTAAGTGTCACAATGAAACTGAATAATTGATGGATAGGCTGGAGAATCCCATGGATAGAGGAGCCTGGTGGGCTACAGTTCATGGGGTCACAAAGTAGGATGCGACTGAACGACTAACACATTTTTTTTCCCTCAACTGGAATGCTCATGGATGAGGCCACATCCTTCTCAGGGTATCACACTGGAGGCAAACAGTGTCGATCTGTCCCTTATTGGTGGACAGATGGCCAAGGCACTACCTGATTTCTCCGTTTTCCTTCACTGAAATAAACTTGGGTTTGTTTTTCACCTACTAAGTGATAAGCAATCTGTGAGGTGATACATTAAGATCCTACAAACATACTACTCCTCATCAAAATTTCCCCTAGAGTTGGTACCCTTTGGTGACTCTTGTCTGACCCTATGTTTACTGTAACAGTTGAAAAACAATGAGGCTGGCAATGGTGAGTGGCAACCGAAGAGAAGCTCCTGAAAGAGTCAGGCAGAGTCTCAGTAACAGGACTTCTAGGAGTCAGGGGCTTCTGTTTCTGTACATCCGTCCATTCAGAGTCATAGAGGACCAAGGGCTGTGGCACAAAACCACGCTACTTCCCTGGAGCACAGGGCACTGAAGAAAGCTGCCACAGCTCAGTCACAGTCTGAGAACTGCGCATGCCCATCAGCCACTTCCCCTGGGCTGGGTCTCAGGAGGAAGACAGAGGCCAAGCTACGGCAAGCATCCCCCACTCTGCTTCAGGACATTGAACTGGAACACAGTTGACCTTGTCCAAACATAAGTAAAGGATACACAAATCCATGTGGAGCTTATGAAGAAATACCATGAAGAGAGGGAAAGAAAACTGCTTCTAAATGACCCAGAGGAAGATTCTTTCTCTGGGAATGACATAATTCAGTATACAGGGGAAAAAAAGGCTTTTAGTAATATTTTGTTACTGTGCAAGAATATATTACCTGTAGAGATGGTAGCAGAAATGTGTAAGGAAATAATAGGCTGAAATTAAAAGGCAACAGAAAGAGATGAAAAGACAGTGAAATAAAGTTTTAATAATGGCTGTCACTTATGGAGTATTTATGGAGTACACATTATCTGACTACTCCTAAAAAATAATCTCTACTCTAAGAGACAGAGAGTTTGATAAGTGAAGTAACTTGCTCAAGATCAAGCAGCTGTAAATATCAGAGTAGTGATCTGAACCCAGGTTTGTCTGTCTGACTCTAATGCCATGATATACAGGCTAACCAAAGGATAACTGCAAATAAATTATTAGAATTAATATATTCAGCAAATTTGTTGGATTTCTATATAGCTGTATTTCCATAATGAACAATCACTAGAAAATAAAAAATTTTGAATACTCCTTAAATAATACATTAAAAAATAATTTTCCTAGAATAAACCTAACAAAATACATGCAAAAATCTTTACAAAATAAACTACTAAACATTGAGAAACCTAAACAAATGGAGAGATGTACTATATTTATAAACGGAAAACTTATCATAAATAAGTCAAGCTTTCTCTCCATTTAGTAGGCTGTCTTTTCTTTTTATGATATCCTTTGCTATGCAAAAGTATTTTATTCTGATGTAGTTCCACTTGTTTATTTTTTATTTTGTTGCATTTGCTTTTGGAACTAGGCCTAAAATAGTATCACCAAGACCAATGTCAAGGAGTTTACTGCCTTTGTGTTTTCTTCTTGAGGTCTTTTATATTTTAGATTATTTATTTTAAATTTACCAGTTGTAACAGAGTTCTCCAGAGGAAGAGAACCACTGGGATATATATAGAGAGGATATATATATATACATATATATATATATATATATATATAGAGAGAGAGAGAGAGAGAGAGAGAGAGAAGTTTATTTAAGGAATTGTCTCACAAGATTGTGGGGTTGGGGAAGAGCTGATGTTGCAGCCCTGAGCCGGAGTGCAGTCTGGAGGCAATATTTTTCTTCTGAGGACTTCAGTCTTTTCTCCTAAGGCTTTCAATCGACTGAAAGAGGCTCACCCACATTAAAAAGAGTAAAATGCTTAATAAAAGTCTACTGATTTAAATGCTAATCATATCTATTAAATAAAAAAATACCTTCTCCACAGGTATTTGACTGGAGTTTGACCAAATGATTGGGCACAATGGATTCACCAAGTTGACACATGAAATTGACCATCACACCAGTGGAGTTTTAGAATTTTAGAATAAAAGAGAATAGAATTAGTATGGATTCTATATACTAGAAACATACAAACATCGTGGTACTCCTAATTCCAGCCTCTCCAAGTGCTTTACTATGTCATGCAATCACAAACTGAAATCTGATTCACTGATCAAGAGAAATCTGTGATTATTTACTAATATAGCAGTCCCTGAACAAGGCTTCATGATTTATTAAGAACTCACAAAAGGCAATAGAAACCTTCTAATGGTGAGTGAGATAATATTAAATATTGCCATAGTATCTTATGGATTTAGGCATAAACTAGAACATCAAATAGTAATACTTGAAGATTATTATACCATATTAAAGTTTAACATTTTAGACACCTTTTCTTGGAAGGTATTTCTGATTACACCTTTACAGCATTATTTCATTATCACATTAGTAGTATGCCTATTTTCATAGGGAAAAAGACATAGTTATCCTTCAATAATTGATGTGTAGTTATGCTGAATGTAATTTTCAGGGAAGATTATAATGGTTACGTTGGTCATGTTATAGTGTAACTGCTGTAAGGATTGTATTGTACTTGCTCAAATTTTTCTGAGTTCAGAGCTTAGTGATTAAATTCCATTTGACTAAAGTAACAAATCTAATCCATGTTAATGTTGACAGCACAATCTCTTTGTATTTTACTATCAAGTTTCTGGTTTACAGGGAGCAAACATCACTCTTTTGAATGGAAGATTTTTGTTCCATTTTAAGGAAAAATATACTCAACATTTTCCATGAAAACTCGACCAAGGACCCTTCCTATTTTTATTTTTTGAGATTTCTATACTAACACTTTCTATATTTGTTAACTATGCCTAGTAAAAAATCCCTCACCTCGATGAACTTGATCTAACTGTGAAATTCCTGTTGATCTCTCATAAATCTCCAGAATTCCCACAAGCAGAAATGTGGAATTTAAAGGATTTATGCAGTGAAAGGCACTTGAGTAATACCTCAAAAAAAGTAAACTATTTGTACATACAATAAAAACCTAAGTTGGAAGCATGGATCAAAGGATTAAAGAAGATACAGTAGTATAAAAACAAAAGGAGAAGATACAAACTCTAAAAACAACTACAAATGGAATTCATGACAAGCTTTCACAGAAGGCAAAAATTAATTACATAGCATAGCATTAAATAGTGGGGGGAAAAGAGTAATATTTGGTTTTTCAGTTTTCCCAACCAATCATGTGGGCCTTGAAAATTAGTATTGGACATAAAGCCCAATTTACCTCAGAACTAAATGTTCACAAACACATACATAACTAATCAAAATCAAAGAACCACTGAAATCAAATGGCCATTTATATTATCAACAGAAGCAAGAGTATCTAAGAAATAATCCACGATGTCAGTTGTGTATTGTTGAAAGTGCTTACCAAGAAAGCAGAAAATCTAAAAAGCAAGTCATCAAGGGCAGTAACAGCTGTCTAAAGAGACAGAATGAAATCACTGACAATGATGAAGTGATTTCAGGAGGAAATGAGAAAATCACATATCAACAAATAGAATTTTTACAAAAGAAAATAGTTTATCCAAACTTTGATACTCATCATACTAGAAATAAATGCATTGCTGACATCTGATTCATAGGATATTAGTAACTAAATCACCAAGTAATGGAAAAACTCAGGGCTGAGGCATTATCATCAGAGGAGTATAAGGTCATGTACATCAGTGTGGCTGAGGAAGTCATTTATTAATAAAATCTGTTTCAACATGAATATCTGGGCCATCAAGGAACCTGAGGTTAGATGTGATGAACACCCGCAACATGATTATCTGGAGTTCCAGACACACATTTTTAGCTTTCTAAAGGTGTTTGGCTTGTTGACTATCTCCAGCTATCAGTAACTACAGAAAACACCTGAGTATGAACTAGAATTCTGTAGGGGTGAACTCTTGAATACACAAAGGTGCTCCCATCCTTCAGCACCTCCAGGAACCTAAGGATATGTAAATATAACTGTTCAGAGATTGGTGCTTACAATAACGATTGTGCCGTCTATCAGTTTTTAGGAGAAGGCAATGGCACCCCACTCCGGTACTCTTGCCTGGAGGATCCCGTGGATGGAGGAGCCTGGTAGGCTTCAGTCCATGGGGTCGCTTTTAAGCCACTCCCCTCCCTCTGCTGAGGCTTAAATCACTCCAGACAGTGATTGCAGCCATGAAATTAAAAGATGCTTGATCCTTGGAAGAAAAGCAATGACAAACCTAAACAGCATATTAAAAAGTAGAGACATTACTATGCTTACAAAGGTCCGTATAGTCAAAGTTACGGTTTTTCCAGTAGTCATGTATAGATGTGAGAGCTGGATAATAAAAAAAGCTGAGTGCCAAAGAATCGATGACTTCGAATTGCGGTACTGGAAAAAACTCTTGAGAGTCCCTTGGACTGCAAGGAGATCCAACCAGTCCATCCTAAAGGAAATAGACCTGAATATTCATTGGAAGGACTGATGCTGAAGCTCCAATACTTTGGCCACCTGATGAGAAGAGCTGACTCACCAGAAAAGACCCTGATGCTGGGAAAGATTGAAGGCAGGAGGAGAAGGGGATGACAGTGGATGAGATGGTTGGATGGCATCACTGACTCAAAGGACACGAGTTTGAGCAAACTCCAGGAGATAGTGAAAGACAGGGAAGCCTGGCATGCTGCAGTCTATGGGGGCACAAAGAGTAGGGAATGAACAACAACCACCTCCCTCTGTTGACACCAGAGAAAGACATGAATCAGGCAAGGCCCTGCCCACATGTGGGAACCCTCTTCCCAGCCCCACCCCAGTCATGATAAACATGTATCTCCTTCCTTTACACTCTGGAGCCATTCTGGACCTCCTTGACTACCTGGCCTTGCTCTCCCTAGAGACCTCCTAATTAAGGACATAATTAAACTTTTCATACCCTCTTTATGTGTGTGTGCCACCAACAGTCTTAACAACTGAGACAAATTTTGAGAGAGTGTCCATTCTGTTTCTCAGAGTGGCTGTAATGGTGTTGTTCAGTTGCTGAGTCATATCCGACTCTTTGCAAACCCATGGACTACAGCATGCCAGGCTTCCCTGTCCTTCACCATCTCCTGGAGTTTGCTCAAACTCATGTCCATTGAGTTGGTGATACCATCCAACCATCTCATCTGACAGGGTGAGAAGGGGACAATAGAGGATGAAATGGTTGGTTGCAACAGTAATTAATAACACATTGCTTAGCCAGGTTTCTTTCCCCTTATACAGAAAATTCTAGGCCAACTGGTTAGTGGTCTAAAATTATAAAGTTAGTACATATTTGGTCAAGGCTGGAAACAAAACATTAGTTCAACTTATTAACAAAAGAATCATAGGTTCTACCTTTCATTTACTTATGAAGCATTCGGGACGCTTGTATTAACTTTGTAGACACAATCAATGGCATCAAACTGGGCTCTTGGTTCTACTCAACTTCTCTGGAGCTCATGAGAGTCTGTTTCACCAGACCTGTAAAGAAGTGACTTTACACTCCCCTCCTCCATTCAGCCTTGGAAATCATGCTACAATATTCTTCCTTTAATAAAACAGCTTCTCCATGCTTAAAAGATTTTTTAAAATTATTAGTGGCAATGCATGCATGAATGCTAAGTCACTTCAGTCATGTCTGACTCTTTTCAACCCTATGGACGATAGCCCACCAGGCTCCTCTGTCCATGGGATTCTCCTGGCAAAAATACTGAAGTGGGTTGTTGTGTCCTTCTCCAGGAGATCTTCTGACCCAGGGATCAAATCTGAATCCCCTAAGTCTCCTGCATTGACAGGGAAGTTTTTTACCACTAGCGCCACCTGGGAAGCACCATTAATGGCAATAAATACAATTACATATTTTATAATCTATGCATAGGAAATGAGTGAAAAACGAGAAGCCACAAAAGAAAATACTGACACAGTTGGCTGTATACAAATTTAAAGTCCATTTAGCAAAAGACACTAGAATCAAAATTAAAAGACAAACAAACTGAGGGAAATACCTGCAATATACGCAATATACACACAAGACAAAGAGTTAATGCCTTTCCCATATAAAGAACTCTTACAAATCAAAACAAAAAAGATGAACACTATAGTAAAAAAAAACCTGTTGTTGTTTAGTTGCTTAGTCGTGACCGACTCTTTGTGACCCTGGCTCCCCATCCATGGGATTTCCCAGGCAAGAATACTGGAGTGGATTGCCATTTCCTTCTCTGGGATAAAAAAAAAGATATGAACAGGCAACTGACTATTACATATAAGAAATGATAACCAACCCCATTAATAAGCAAAGACATGCAAACTGAAATAATACTCTGTTTGCCCTAGTATAGGAACGGTCTGAGACAGATGAAAAAGAATGATGAAGCTCAATACTGGGAACAGTGACCCTATGTACTGCTGGGGAGAGCGCCAATGGTGCTGTTTCTAAAGGGTGGTGTGTATCAACATATAAATGTTATTTGGTCCACCTCTAAGGATATACCCTAAGTCAGTCATTATCCAGGAGCACTGATGTGTACATAGAAGGATGTTCAAGGGAGTGTTGTTCACAATATCTGAAAATTGGGGCAATGTGAGCATCGGTCACTGAGGCTCTGGAGAAGCAAACCATGCTGTAATTATAGACTGGCATTCCATGCAGCCTACAACATGAAAAATGCCATACACATAGGGGTGAATAAAGAAGACTGTAGTCTGTAAGGTATCTATTACCCCATGTATGTTTGCTTTTCTTTTAAATGCGTAACATAATCTAGAAGACTACACACAACATTTTTAAATGGCTGACTCTGGGGGTCATGCCCCGGAAAGGACAAGAGACGGAGTGACTGAGGCCCTGAATCATTTTCACACAGGGGCCTTCCTGGAAGACTGAAGTTTGAAAAGCGAAATGGAGTGATAAAGGCTGCAGATAAAAATCAGTTGCTTCACCTCCAGCCCTGGAAGACTGCTGCTCCAAGTCTTGAGCCATTAGGGCAGAGGAAGGTGCCACCCAGCAACAGCAGCCCAGCAAACAAGGAACCAGGAGCATGGGAAGGGTGGGCAGCTGAGTCAGGAGGCTTAGCTGCATTTTCACTGACCACCACCCAGCTAGTTATTCCTGGCTATGCTGCCCTCAAGAAAAGGGAGATGAATGGGTCTATTGTAGCTCTGGGGGGTATGGGGCTGCAAAGTGCTAAGGAGCTGGGGGTGCTGCAAAGTGCTAAGGAGTGCCGCGAACTGCCTGAGGCTGGCTTAATCAGTGGGCTCTGATTTCGGCAGAGGGGATGGTGAGGAAGACTACCTACTTTATCAGGGAAGGGGGAAATGATGTTGAGAAAAGGGCAATGGCTTGCTTCTGGGGACATGTTGGGGCAGAGTCCCTTCGGAGGCTCGCTCTGTGAGCTGCCGACTGGAAGAAATGAGACAGGCTTTGGCAAGCAGGAAACAGCACAGTTTAGTGGAGGCAACCGAGTACCACTCACTGAAGGGGCAGTGAATGTCATTATCTGCCAGCCTAGCTGCAACATTCTGGAACCTGGTGCTCAGCCATGGGCATGGAGCCATGTGGAAGGCCCCTACAGTCTGTGAGTGACCTTGCTCGTCCAGTGTCAAAGCAGAGGGGCATGTTTGCAAAGCTATAGAAAGACCACTCAATGGCAGTTATAGAACAAGAGCCATTGAGGAAAGCCCTTCCCCTCTCATTCCTCTCTTCAATACACATGGGGTCCCAGGAGTGAGGACAAACTTAGACCCAAGACCCAGGAGGTGTATGGAGCATGGCTTTGAGTGGCTGGTGCTCTATCCTTTGCTTCTATACCCCCAACAACAGAGATAAAATCTACCTAAAGCTAAATATGGACTTGGAGAGAGAGTACTTCAGAAACAAAATACCTGATGAAATACAGCTCTTGTCAAGAAACCAAAGAAGTCTTGCTTTGAACGTAGGCAGGGGAGAAGCTGGGGCCCTCACATCTTGATGCAAGTGCTGCAGTTCAAACTCAGGCCAGAAAGACGGAGTGAGACAAAAACAGAGACTGGAGTTCAAAGAAACAAATAGTTCTACCCTCTTTGTAATGTTTTACTCTTGAATACTTTTAATATTGAAACAGATTTTCTATAAACTAGAAAGTAATTATGGAACCAAAGACATATCTTAACCACATTAATGAATTTAAAAACTTTGAGAATTATCAATAAAACAGAAGTGAGAGCTCAGAAATTTTAGATATACACATATGTGGTGAATTAATTTTCAACAGAAACAGAAAGGCCATTCAACAGATGGTCTTCAAATAACTGAATATCCACTTGTGACAGAAAGGAACAGAGAAAGGAGGGAGGGAGGGAGGAAGGAGAGAGAGGGGAAGAAAGGGGAAGGAAGAAGGAAATAAATAATTAGATCCATACTTCCTCATATTCTCACAAAAGTATCATAGACCTAAAAGTAAAATCTAAATCTTTATAAGGCCACAGCTTCTCTTTTTTTGGTTAATGGAAATATTCAATATTTTTATTGTAGTGGTGATTACGTGACTACATGCTGCTGCTGCTAAGTCACTTCAGTCGTGTCTGACTCTGTGCAACACCATAGATAGCAGCCCACTAGGTTCCCCCGTCCCTGGGATTCTCTAGGCAAGAACACTGGAGTGGGTTGCCATTTCCTTCTCCAATGCATGAAAGTAGAAAGTGAAAGTAAAGTCGCTCAGTCGTGTCCGACTCTTAGCCACCCCATGGACTACAGCCTTACCAGGCTCCTCCACCCATGGGATTTTCCAGGCAAGAGTACTGGAGTGGGGTGACATTGCCTGCTCCAACGTGACTACATAACTACATGCATTTGTCAAACCTCACAGAATTGAACACTAAAAAGGGTGAATTTTAAGGTATCTTAATTATGCCTTAATTAAAAATTTTTTATAATTATGACTGCTAAGAGAGGATCAATTTACGTAAAATCTATCAACTCTGCCACTATCAAAAGTGACTTGCACAAAGCCCTAAATTTTCTGGGCTCAACTCTTCAGGAAATATACTGAAGTCAGCTTAAGTGGTTCCTGAAACATATAAATATGTTTACGAACATATCTGGGGTTGATTAAAGAAAAAAAAATAACTGTATATAAACTATACAAAATTCAGAAACATCATTATTTCAAAATGATTTTTCTCAGCCCTTGAAAACAACATTTAAAAGATTTGCTTTATTTTTCAATATTTGGGAACATGATTGTTTCTTTAAAACAAAACAGTAAGTAGTAAAACAACCAACCAAGGTCTTTCTTTCCTTTTCATTAACAATACAGCTTTTAGTACAAAGGCAATACAAAATAGCTATATTGCACATAAGCTTTGTATTTTCAGCAAGCTTGCTACACACAGCACTTTACAATGGAGTTTAGCAGTTTAGCAATGGAGATCACATTTAAGACATCCTGAGCTTATCTCTTCCATGCACATGCTGCTGCTGCTGCTAAGTCACTTCAGTCGTGTTCCCCTCTGTGCGACCCCATAGACAGCAGCCCACCAGGCTCCTCCGTCCCTGGGATTCTCCAGGCAAGAACACTGGAGTGGGTTGCCATTTCCTTCTCCAATGCATGAAAGTGAAAAGTGAAAGTGAAGTTGCTCAGTCATGTCCGACTCTTCGCCACGCCATGGACTGCAGCCCACCAGGCTCCTCCATCTGTGGGATGTTCCAGGCAAGAATACTGGAGTGGGGTGCCATTGACCTCCTGCAAAAGGGGAAAGTCACTTCATAAGAGCTTGTGCACAGTGCACTTTCTCTGTCCTCTGCCTCACAGGCAACATGAGCAATGTCACCACAGCCCAGCACTGCTGGGTTCCATGCCTAAACCTTAGCAGCAAAGCTGGAATGGGGTTTAGGGCACTGAACATCAGCATCCTCTGTGCCATCACCATTAAAGGTGTGTAAATGGATTGAAACTCTAGTTAGACAAAACTTTGGAAGAGAAGTGGACTTCTCCCCTTTTAAAGGACACAGTGTCTGAGAAACAAAGAATCTCCCCATTGGAAGTTACATAGCGCTCCTTCTCATCCAAGATAGTTTATCTTTTATCATCAGCACCTGAAGAGTTGTCATTTAACTTCCGCTTTTACCTACTCACCTGGGAGAACAGAAAAAATTTAGTGGCATCCCCAAATCAATTCACAATTAGGAATGGATTTTAAAATTAGTAAACTGCCACCTATATGCCCAAAATTATTCTGTTGAATAATTTTCCCAAATTTTTCTTATGTTGAATAAGATCTGCATACACACATAAAATTTCCACCAATAGATCTTAAAATTTTTAAAATTGAAGTATAGTTGATTAGCAATATCATATTAACCAAATAGATCTTTTGATGCTACTGATAACAAACCCAATCTCCCTTTTATAACTCTCTAAGTATTTTAAGACAGCTTTAATTTTATATTAAGCTTTTTTAATGTAAGCCGGTAATTTTCAGAACAAAGTGCTCAGCATATTTCACCTCTAAAAGTAAAGAGCTTACAAGTCATCATTCTCTTCTTTATAACAAGCAAAATCTGGACAAACTGAAATATCAGTGGCGTTTCTTAGACCCATTAGAGAACTGAGGATGCAAGACTATCTGCTACCTTGAAATCTGGCAAGATGAGACAGCCCTGGGAGTCACAGCTGAGATCTGTTTAACTGGACTAGAAGTGCAAGAGCCATAAGCTGGTAGGGGCATACAAATGGCAAATGTGATGAATCGCTGGAGGCTGAGGGTAGAATAACATACGAGTAAGAATCTCGTGGGGTGCTCAGCCTTAGATGGGTCCACACTTCTGTGGGTTTTACCTCCAAGAACCCCAGGTTCTGATGATAAAAAGCCAAGAAAGATCCCCCAGGGTGGTAGGGGGAGGGGAAAAGCAGCCATTGTGAAATGCACCAAGAGTGTTGCCCTACAAATGCCCATTCTCCAAGGGCAAGACCTTAACTGGAGACCTCTGACCTGGGGGAAGGGCCCTTCTCCAGTCCCAGCCCTCTCTAGCTTTTTTGCCTCTCTACAGGCAGGGGAGAACTAAAACACACTTGTGAAAGTCACATCCAGGGACACAGCCCCACTGAAAGACTGAGATTTAATCATAAGATTATAGAACACTTCCCCCCGCCATGACTGACCACCACATCATAACTATTATGGTATAATAACAGTGGTATTGCAGTTGAAAGAGCTTTGAGACACAGGCTCTATTTAAGAAAATCCTTAATAAGGCCCTAAAACATGAGGGACAAAAAGTAAGGACACTGGAGAAATATGTCCTACAACTGCAGAAAACATTAAACACAGCACAACTCCTAACCAGATTATCATTAAAATAGAAATAGCAAAAAAAAAAAAAGGCCAGGGTAGCAACACTTGTATCACACAAAACAGACTAAGAAGAAGATATAACAATTGTAAATATATATGCACCCAACATAGGAGCACATAAACACATAAAGCAAATATTAACAGATATAAAGGGGAAAATTGACAGCAGCAGAATATTAGTATAGGACTTTAACACTTCATTTATATCAATGAACAGATCACTCAAATGGAAATCAATAAGGAAATACTAGCCTTAATGACATATTAGACTGTATGGACTTAAAAGATATATATAGAAAATTCCATCTAAATGCAGCAGAATACAAATTGTTTTCAAGTGTACATGGAACATTCTCTCGGATAGATCTCATGTTCGACCACAACACTATGAGACAAGAAATCAGGTACAAGAAAAAAATGTAAAAAACACAAATATGTGGAGGTTAAACAATAGGCTACTAAACAACCAATGTATCACTGAATAAATCAAAGAGGAAATTTTTAAAAATCTGAAATAAATGAAAACACAATGATCCCAAAATCTATGGTACACACCAAAAGAAGTTCTAAGAGATTAACTTTTAGTGACACAAGTCTACTTCAGGAAATAAGAAAAATCTCAAACAAACAATCTAACTGTACACCTAAAGAAACTAGAAAAACAACCAACAAAACCCAAAGTTAACAGGAGGAAAGAACTCATGAAAATTAAAGCAGAAAAAAATGAAGCAGAGACTAAAAAATAATAGAAAAGATCAGCAAAATTAAGCTGGGTCTTTGAAAAGATAAAACAAACTTGATAAATCTTTAGCCAGATATATCAAGAAGAAAAAAGAGAGGGCTCAAATCAATAAGCTGAGAAATGAAAAAGAAGTTACAACTGACAGCACATAAATACAACAAATCATCAGATATTGCTAAAGGACAGGCATATGCCAACAGAATGGACAACCTAAAAGAAGTGGACAAATTCCTACAAATGTACAATTCTCCAGGACTGAACCAGGAAGAAGTAGAAAGTAAGCACCTATCCTTCTCAAACTAATCCCAAAAATTTCAGGGGAAAGAATGCTTCTTAACTAACCCCATGAGACCGTCACCTTGACACCAAAACCAGACAAAGATACTGCACACATAAAAAAACGACAGGCCAATATCACTGATAAGTACAAGTGCAAAAATCCTCAACAAAATGTTAACAAACTGAATCCAACAATACATTAAAAAGATTATGAACACAAAGATCAATGGAACAAAATTAGTTCAGTTCAGTCGCTCAGTTGTGTCCAACTCTGAGACCCCGTGGACTGCAGCACGCCAGGCCTCCCTGTCCATCACCAACTGCTGGAGTTTACCCAAACTCATGTCCATCGAGTCGGTGATGCCATCCCACCATCTCATCCTCAGTCGTCCCATTCTCCTCCCGCCTTCAATCCTTCCCAGCTTCAGGGCCTTTTCAGATGAGTCAGTTCTTTGCATCAGGTGGCCAAAGCATTGGAGTTTCAGCTTCAGTATCAGTCTTTCCAATGAATATTCAGGACTGATCTCCTTGCAGTCCAAGGGACTCTCAAGAGTCTTCTCCAACACCACAGTTCAAAAGCATCAATTCTTTGGCACTCAGCTTTCTTTATAGTCCAACTCTCACATCCATACATGACTCCTGGAAAAACCATAGCTTGACTAGATGGACCTTTGTTGGCAAAGTAATGTCTCTGCTCTTTAATATGCTGTCTAGGTTGTTCATAACTTTTCTTCCAAGGAGCAAGTGTCTTTTAATTTCATGATTGCAGTCATCATTTACAATGATTCTGACACCCCCCAAAATAAAGTCTCTCACTGTTTCCCCATCTATTTGCCATGAAGTGATGCGACCAGAATAGAGAACCCATATGTAAACCCACACACTTATGTTCAATTCCTCTACAACAGAGGAGGCAAGAATATATAATGGAGAAAAGATAGTTTCTTCAAAAAGTGGTGCTTGGCAAACTGATTAGCTACATGTAAAAGAATGAAATTAGAACACTTCTGCACACCACACACAAAAATAAACCCCAAATGGATTGAAGACCTATACATAAGACCAGATACTATACAACTTCTAGAGGAAAATATAGGCAGGACACTCTTTGATATAAAGAGTAGTAATATCTTTGTGAAACCATCTGTTAAAGTAATGGAATAAAAACAAAAATAAACAAATGGGACCTAATTAAAAGGTTTTGCACACAAAATAAAAAGGGAACATACAGAATGGGAGAAAACACTTGCAAATGATACAACTGACAAAGGGTTAATCTCCAAAATATACCAACAGCTCATATAGCTCAAAATCAAAAAAACAAAAATCCCAATCAAAAATGAGTAGACGACCTAAATCTTTTTCCAGGTAAGACATACAGATAGTCAAAAGGCACATGGAAACATGCTCAACATCAGTAATTATTCACACAGTTGTGTCCGACTCTTGCAACCCCATGGACTATATAGTCCATGGAATCTCCAGGCCAGAATACTGGAGTGGGTAGCTGTTCCCTTCTTCAGGGGATCTTTCCAAACCAGGGATGGAACCCAGGTCTCCTGCATTGTAGGCAGATTCTTTACCAGCCGAGTCACCAGAGAAGGCCAAGAATACAGGAGTTGTTAACCTATCCCTTCTCCAGCAGAGCTTCCCAACCTAGGAATTGAACTGAGGTTTCCTGCATTGCAGGTGGATTCTTTACCAACTGAGCTACCACAGAAACCCCAACTATTAATATTGGAGAAATGCAAATCAAAACTACAATGAGGTATCACCTCACACCAGTCAGAATGGACATTACCAAAATCTCTACAAAATAATAAACCATTGGAGAGGGTGTGGAGAGAAAGGAACCTTCCTACACTGTTGGGGGGAATGCAAATTGGTACAGCTACTATGGGGAACAGTATGGACGTTCCTTAAAAAACTAAAAATAGAGCTACCATATGATCCTACAATCCCACTCTGAGGCATATATCCAGAAAAACCAGAATTTGAAAAGATATGTGAACCCATGTTCACTGCAGCACTATATACAACAGCCAAGACCCGAAGGCAACTTAAATGTCCATCGACAGATGAATGGATAAAGAAGATGTGGTATATTTATACCATGGAACATTATTCATCCATAAAAAAGAATGAAATAATGCTATTGTAGCAACATGGATGGACCTAGAGGGTATCATGCTAACTGAAGTAAGCCAGAGAACAAGAAATACCATATTATATCATCTATGTGCAGAATCTTTAAAAAAAAAAAAGACACAAATGAATTTATATACAGAACAGACACAGACACACAGACCTAGAAAACAAACTTGTTACCAAAGGGGAAAGGTGGGGAGGGATAAATTAGGAGTTTGGGATTAACATGTATACATTACTATACATAACACAGATAACTTTATAGCACAGGAAACTATATAAATATTTTATAATAGCCTATAAGGGAAAAGAACCTGAAAAAATGTATCTATGTATGTATAACTGAATTACTTTAACTTCTGAAACTAACATAACATTGCAAATGAACAATATTTCAATAAAAAAAATTTAAGCACTTCCTTTATGCCTTAAGAGTCATGCTTTCTCTAAAGGGGGGATAATGTTATTCAACATTTTGGCTATAGAATGTCATGGGACAAGAGAAGAACTGAAGGAGATATGTCAGGAGATGGTGAGAATACTCAGCCCTTAAGGGCATAAATATCTCCACAAGCCCATATCCGTTATTATACTAATGTTACTTCTCTTCTATCTCCTTTGACATACTGTGGGTTGCCAACCTCTGCAATACTACATGTTATTTTAGGAAATACGTCTTTCTGTTGTTCTCAGAAAGAAAGCAGTGAGTAAAATAAAGGAAGCGAGAAATAAAGCAAATTTTCTAGGGAACAGCTATAATCAGTGATTTGATCTACTATTTAAACCTATTTAAGCTAACCTTCACATTTTTACAGCTGGGAAAACTAAGTTCAGAAAGTTTTAGTAAAATTTGCCATCAAATTTTACAGTTCAATAGAGTAGGAATCAACTGAAGTCTAATTCTAAAGCATGATTGCTTTTTACTATGCCATATTCCTCTCACAGAAAACTAACAAGAATGAAAATATGAATATATCAGAGCCCTAAGCTAAAATTTCTAGCTTGAATATTTATTTAAGAGTGGTTATTTCTGAATGTTATTTCAAAGGACTTTCCCTTTGCACTTTATATATGTCTTGGTTAATTTTCTTTCCTTCTTTTGGTTTTTTAAATGAGCAATAGTAACTTAGTAAATAGAAGACTATTAAGGAAATACTAAGTTATATGTAAAACTGAACTAGACTGCTTAAAAAACACACTTTTAAATAATCATCCAGTGTTGGTGAGAGACAAAAGGGTAAAAGGTTACATCGCACATGGCTGACATGTAAACTGATACAGGTTTTTGGGAGGGTAATTTGGCAACTTCTTCCAAAATGTATAGTAAACTTATCCTTCCATCCAATTTTACATCTAGAAATCCATCCTGAGGAATTATTTGTATCAGTACACACAGATCTGCACGTACTCACTGCAGCACTGTTTGTAACAGTAAGAAACAAGTGAAAAGGGAAAGGTAGGGACAGAGAGAAGAGGAACGGAAGAAAGGACACTCATTAACATGAGACCCATGAAATAAAATACAGTAAAACTATCACGAACTAGTAATAATTAGAAAGAGAACATCTACACGCACTGCCATTAAAGCACATATTTGTACTGACAAGGAACATACGTAAAAGTACTGATTTGTAAGCTGATATAAAATACAGTTAAGTGAAGAAATCAGAATATATATGTAATGATGCCATTATATTTTTAAAGTGTGAATGCATAAGTTATAGATACATAAAGAAATACAACTATAGAATATATGTGTATTCATACACACCTAGAAAAACATACCCAGAAAACCCTCCATAGTGATTACTTCTAGAGATAGCTGTGGGACTGCATATTTGGAAAAATGACTTTCACTTTCACCTTGGCTGAGGTTGACCAACATTTTCTGTAAAAGTACCAGCAAGTAAATATTTTAGACTCATGGGCCATATGGTCTCTGTTACAACTACTGTACTCAACTCTGCCACTGATAAAGGTATGCTGCTCTGTTCAATAAAATTTTATTTATGAACACTGAAATTTAAACTTTATATAATTTTAATGTTGAGTTTCAAGACAGCTTTTTCACTCTCCTCTTTCATCCTCATCAAGAAGCTCTTTAGTTCCGCTCACTTTCCACAATTACAGTCGTATCATCTGCATATCTGAGGTTGTCGATATTTCTCCCAGCAATCTTGACTCCAGCTTGTGTTCCATCCACCCCAGCACTTCACATGATCTTCTCTACATATATTAATAATATTAAATAAGCAGAATAACAATATATAGCCTTGTTATACTCCTTTCCCAATTTGGAACCAGTCCATTGTTCCACATCTAGTTCTAACTGTTGCTTCTTGACCTGCATACAGGTTTCTCAGGAGACAAGTAAGGTGGTCTGGTATTCCCATCTCTTTTAAGAATTTTCCACAGTTTGTTGTGATCCACACAGTCAAAGGCTTCAGCATAGTCAATGAAGCAGAAGTTTCTCTATAACTCCCTCACTTTCTCTATGATCCAAAGAATGCTGGCAATTTGGTTTCTGGTTCCTCTGCCTCTTCAAAACCCAGCTTGTGTATCTGGAAGTTCTCAGTTCATGTACTACTGAAGCCAAGCTTGAAGGATTTTGAGCATAACCTTGCTAGCATGTGAAATGAGCACAAGTATACGGTAGTTTGAACATTCTTTGGCATTCCCCTCTTTGGATACGGGAATGAAAACTGACTTTTTCCAGTCCTGTGACCACTGCTGAGCTTTTCAAATTTGCTGACATACTGAGTGAAGCACTTTAATAGCATCATCATTTAGGATTTTGAATAGTTCAGCTGGAATTCTGTCACCTCCACTAGATTTGTTCATACTAGAGGGTAATACGCTAAGTGAAATAAGTTAGAAAAAGACAAGTACTGTGTGAGCATTTACATTTATTCATTTACACGTGGAATCTAAAAAAAAAAGAATCAACACAACAAAATATATAAACAGAGAACAAACATGTTTTCCAGAGTTAAGGGGAGTAATGGCAGGAAAAGAAATAGGTGAGGGAGATTAAGAGGTATAAACTTCCAATGGCAAAATAAGTGAGTCATGAATATGAAATGTACAATGTGGAGAATACAGTCAATAACTACGTAATGTCTTTGTGCATATTAAATAATATATCAAAGTTAGACTTATTAATCAGAGAAGGCAATGACAACCCACTCCAGTACTCTTGCCTGAACATCCCATGGATGGAGGAGCCTGGTAGGCTGCAGTCCATGGGGTGGCTAAGAGTTGGACATGACTGAGCGACTTCACTTTCACTTTTCACTCTCATGCATTGGAGAAGGAAACGGCAACCCACTCCAGTGTTCTTGCCTGGAGAATCCCAGGGACGGGGGAGCCTGGTGGGCTGCCATCTATGCGGTCTCAGAGAGTCAGACACGACGACTGAAGTGACTTAGCAGCAGCAGCAGACTTATTAATCAGCTTGAAATGTATAAAAGTATGAAATCACTATGTCATGTAACAGGAACTAACATAGTGATGTAGGTAAATTATACTTCAAAAACAAACTCAGGAAAAGAGATTGGATTTGTGCTTTAGCCTGGTGGCTCAGAGGTTAAAGCATCCACCTGCAATGCGAGAGACCTGGGTTTGATCCCTGGGTTGGGAAGATCCCCTGGAGAAGGAAATGGCAACCCACTCCAGTATTCTTGCCTGGAGAATCCCATGGAGGGAGGAGCCTGGTAGGCTACAGTCCACAGGATAGAAAAGAGCTGGACATGACTGAGCTACTTCACTTTCTTGTATACCTTAAACTTATACAGTGCTGTATGCCAATTATGTCTCAATACAACTGGAAGAAAAAAAGTATTTTTTTCACTTGAATCACTGTCAATGTTGATCACATTTTAAATTCCCTTCCACTGTAACAATCAAATGAGACAAGCACCTAGAGTTCACGCATGTATAAAGCACATTAGTAAAAGATTGTTAGTGGGTTATAGGATTTTAGCCTTATCTCCACCTTACAAGGCTTTCCTGTTAGCTCAGTTGGTAAAGAATCCACCAGCAACAAGTAGGATATGTTCTAAAAAGTTCATTAGTAAGTCAATTGTTTAGAACCTGGAATGTATACATAATGTATGCCACATACATGTATACATAAGCATATGTTCATACATACATAAAACTTAAAATGATAAAGTAATACACACATATATACATATAATTTAAAAGTGCTCAGGACTGGAAAAGGTCAGTTTTCATTCCAATCCCAAAGAAAGGCAATGCCAAAGAATGCTCAAACTACCACACAATTGCATTCATCTCACACGCTAGTAAAGTAACGCTCAAAATTCTCCAAGCTAGGCTTCAGCAATACACGAACCGTGAATTTCCAGATGTTCAAGCTGATTTAGAAAAGGCAGAGGAACCAGAGATCAAATTGCCAACATCTGCTGATCATCGAAAAAGCAAGAGAGTTCCAGAAAAACATTTATTTCTGCTTTCTTGACTATGCCAAAGCCTTTGACTGTGTGGATCACGATAAACTGTGGAAAATTCTTCAAGAGATGGGAATACCAGACCACCTGACCTGCCTCTTGAGAAATCTGTATGCAGGTCAGGAAGTAACAGTTAGAACTGGACATGGAACAACAGACTGGTTCCCAATAGGAAAAGGAGTACGTCGAGGCTGTATATTGTTACCCTGCTTATTTAACTTATATGCAGAGTACATCATGAGAAATGCCGAGCTGGATGAAGCAGAAGCTGGAATCAAGATTGCCAGGAGAATTATCAATAATCTCAGATATGCAGATGATACCACCCTTATGGCAGAAAGTGAAGAAAAACTAAAGAGCCTCTTGATGAAAGTGAAAGAAGAGAGTGAAAAAGTTGGCTTAAAGCTCAACATTCAGAAAACTAAGATCATGGCATCTGTCCCATCACTTCATGGCAAATAGATGGGGAAACAGTGGAAACAGTGGCTGACTTTATTTTGGGGGGCTCCAAAATCACTGCAGATGGTGACTGCAGCCATGAAATTAAAAGACACTTACCCCTTGGAAGGAAAGTTATGACCAACCTAGATAGCATATTAAAAAGAAGAGACATTACTTTGCCAACAAAGGTCCATCTAATCAAAGCTATGGTTTTTCCAGTAGTCATACATGAATGTGAGCTGGACTATAAAGAAAGCTGAGCACCAAAGAACTGATGCTTTTGAACTGTTGTGTTGGAGAAGACTCTTGAGAGTCCCTTGGACTGCAAGGAGATCCAACCTGTCCATCCTAAAGCAGATCAGTCCGGAGTGTTCATTGGAAGGACTGATGTTGAAGCTGAAACCTCAATACTTTTGGCCACCTGATGCAAAAAGCTGACTCATTTGAAAAGACCTTGATGCTGGGAAAGATTGAAGGCAGGAGGAGAAGGGGACGACAGAGGACGAGATGGTTGGATGGCATCACTGACTCAATGGACATGAGTTTGAGTAAACTCCGGGAACTGGTGGTGAACAGGGAGGCCTGGCATGCTGTGGTTCATGGGGTCGCAAATAGTCAGACACGACTGAGTGACAGAACTGAACTGAACCATTTCAAGATCAGGATAAGGATGACAAAATAAGTTTCCCCTTTCTGGTACCAGACAGGTTCCCTTTCCAATTTCCAATTAAAGCACTCAGGGCACTTTTTGATAATCACTTGATAAACAGTAATCACTTGATAAATTCTTGGGTAATAACTGTGTATGTTCATTACAGATGTTTTTGTTCTGGGGAATTTTTTTGTGAAGAGGAGAGACATGGTATGATAATATGATTAATATAATACCTTTTTATATTTAAAGAGCTTTATGGGAGGAAACCAAACTTACAATTTGGCATCAAAGTATTGAACTGGACCGATACCTGCAAGTTAGAGAATCATAGCCTCAGTATAAGAACTTTGTAATAGGGAAGGCATAACAATGCTGTGGTTTTTACGAAACCTTCTTTGAAAGGTGTGGAGTTTATTCCTTGACCATCAGAAGGTTACACATCTGGACCAGGCTGCTTACTTTGCACCCACACCTTGGAGTTACCTTAGTTGAGCTGGTGTTGAGGTCTCAAATTGTTGACTAACAGCCACTATAACAAGCTAACTTTAGGAAATAACTCCATCTGCTAGAGAACTATTAATAATTTTATATTTAGTGTTTCCTATGTGAAGCCCCCATGAGGAATTTTTTTCAGAGCACAGTATTAGGAAGTCCTTCTTTTCCTGAGGAATCAGAGGAGAGGGGTTGCTTCACCACCACCCCCCTGCAAAAAACAGTTTAATTGGCTTTTCAGCTGACCACCAGGAAGCTTACAACCAAGACAGAGGCTCAACTATAGGAACTCAGTAGGTTTTATGGCCCATAGAGTTGATGCTTCTTTCAGCCACATCTTAGCTTCTTACTTTCATGAGTATTTATCTATATTCATTTATTGCCTATGTACTTAAATGCAAGTACATATGGAATACTAAATAGGTAAAAGAGTCTCCATTTCTCCTTTTGAAACAGGTATAGAACAGATACTCTGATTTGGTCATTTAAGATCCATGACCAAATCATCTCTTTATGCCACATAAATTTTTTTTTTCAAGAGCTGAGCACTTAAACAACACTTATACCTACTAAACCTGGGTTTTATGTGAAAATGATTTCAGAGGGCACTGGAAACCCCAGGTTTCTTTTTGATCCTCTGGTGTCTTTACAAAGCAATTCCTAAAGCACCATTTCCATCACCCTTTTAATCTCTGCAAATTGTTCATAAGAGCTGCATCAGGCAGACTGTCATCAATTATGTTCATAGTGACAGGTCAATCATATATGCACTACCACAGATTATTCTCGGAGAAGGCAATGGCACCCCACTCCAGTACTCTTGCCTGGAAAATCCCATGGATGGAGGAGCCTGGAAGGCTGCAGTCCATGGGGTCGCTGAGGGTCAGACACGACTGAGCGACTTCACTTTCACTTTTCACTTTCATGCACTGGAGAAGGGAATGGCAACCCACTTCAGTGTTCTTGCCTGGAGAATCCCAGGGACGGTGGAGCCTGGTGGGCTGCCGTCTATGGGGTCGCAGAGAGTCAGACATGACTGAAGCGACTTAGCAGCAGCAGCACAGATTATTCTAAAGAAACAGTGCATTTAAGAGAATTAACTCCAGAAGAAATCTTCATACATATCGGACTATTTACAGAAAACTAAAACTTCATATGTGAAATAGTTCTCTTTCAGATCTTTGAGAGTATTTTATATGTTTATAATGGTAAGTACATAAAACAATTACCATGTTTTCCATCATCTAACTCCTAGAATGACTTATGCACTACATTCAAGCATAAACTACCCTTCACAGATCAACATTAATTTATCCCATTAAAAAGTGAGCTTTAAACAATTAAAAATTCTATTTTAAGTTTCTTTTACTTTGTAATTAAAAACAATCTTTTACTCACTAAAATTTGCCATTTTCCTAGAGTTAAGATAGTTTTGTTAGCTGTTTAAACTATTTTGCATGTACACATACGCTTTTTATTTTGGAAGAGATGATTTACTCCAAATTTTACTGATTTCTCATGTGGAAGAATTATTTATTTTTAAAGACTTGTTTTATACCAATGTTGCTTTCATTCAAGCTGTACTGATTTTCTCAAGTAATTCTTATGCTGCGTTTTTGGCCAAATTCCAATAGCTCTTGTCTCCTGATACTTGTTTCCAGTATTACCTCTGTAATTCCCTACACAGTTACAAGATCAAATTTAGGACTTAATTTTCAAATACTTAATAAACACTAGTTTTACTGAAGAGTCACCTCATTGTTAGTTTACTTTACAAACTGGGTATTTTGAGTCAATATTTAGTAATTATCAAGTTCATCTGACAGGTTTGTTATAATTTAAGACTCATTTTACTAGATTAAAAAAAAATTTTTTTAAAGAAAACCTTACAAGGCAACTTTTATCAATTAGTTCTCTTCATGCTTCTCAGTGTCTATATGAAGCACATTAATAAAAAGTATTTCATATCAAGCTTCATAAATAATTGAACCAGAAACTAAATTGCTTAAAATGTACCAAAAACTGATTTTGATTTATGACATGAACACCAGCCTATTGCACCAAGCACAATTCTCAACCTAGAATGCAGAGACCTCCACAACATTTGTAGTACACAGAACAAACACAACAAAATTGGGCAACATTTTCTAATTATATTATTGTCATAGTTTTTTTTTTCTTTTAAAATATACATCTTGTTGTTTAGTTGCTCAGTCCTGCCCAACTCTTTACAACCCCATGGACTGCAGAATGCCAGGCTTCCCTGTCCTTCACTATCTACCAGAGTTTGCTCAAATTCAATTCATGTCCAAAAAATATACATAGTAAAACTTTGTTAATAAATGCAACAAATAGTTTATCAAAATACCCCAAACTGAAGTTTCTTTTTCAAGTAAGTGACAATAACAAATAATCTTAGTACCTGACTCAGGTGGAAAGACAGATATATTCCTTGATAATCACAAATTAATTTGTAAACATAAGAAGATACATCTTTAATGGGACTTGTAGGACAGAAAGAGACTTTACAGTAAATTCAATGAACCTCTTAGATTTAGAAAAATTAAGTGCACATGAGAATAAAAGTTATAAAATTGTATTTTTAAAAAAGTTGTATGTAATCACTTAGGTTATATGTAGAGATATAGTGCAAACTTAGACTAGCTCCTCACATAAAATAATAAAAATATAATTTTGCTTAAAATTCAAAGAATTCTTTCTTCCTATAAAAGAACAATTCAATTACATTCTAAGACATGTAAAAATGTCAGATAATGTTCAATAGAAATGCTATTTTAAAGTTTAAACATTCTGTGTAAGCAAAATATACAAGTAAACTTGTTGCTGCAATAAAGAATATAATTCCATATTGCCTGCCCTTGTTTCCCATATCATGTATTTAATATTTACACTAAAAATAATTTTAAAAACACAGAAAAATTTAAATTTCTAGCCAAAGCTTGTAATCCTAGGGTAGGAGAGTTGTGCCCTAGTGGTCAATTTTCATATTTTTGAAAAGTGACCAATATTTTTACACCTCTGACGTAGCATAACCTTATTCTCTACCTAGACTGTAAAAGTGAATATTACAATTTGACACTAAAAGGGAAGACTTCGTTTTTGTTTTTTAGGAATCATTTAATTGATCTCATTAGGATTCCAACAACAATCACATCTTTAACACCTACTACTCTTTCTCACATTGTACTAATAACCACTTTAATTTAAAATATATTCATTGATCAGAAAAATATTTTCAATCTAAAAATCTGATGATCAGGAAACACTGACTCAAAATTTTTTTAATAGAGGAGTTAAACTGCAAGAAATTTGCATTTGTGAAGAAATTATGGAAGAATGAGGTGGGGGGGAGGTGGTTCAAGTTCTCTAACTTCTTTTTGTCCTCCCTGGGCCTTAGCTGCATTTCAGGGCATCAGAGGGAGCAGAATTGAGGGTTAAGATGAGGAACCCTGGTGGGGAAGCACGAGGATTGAGGGTAGGGGAGAAACAACAGAGTCATTCTATTAATAACAAAGGGTAAAATTAACACAAGAGATTCATAATAATTGAAATGAACATTTAAAACAAAGAGTTTTCTAGGAGGAATAAAAAGAAATCAAATTTCAGAAATTGGTGAAATTCATAAACATTTACAATTTTTTAAAACTTTGTGTTTTATATCTATAGCAATTTTGTTTCCTCTTTATAATCTCAATTTTGCTACAAAATATTAGTATCCTGACATATTCTTACTAGCATCCTGATATATTCTTTTTGTTCCTTCCCTACTGCAAAGGAGATATTTTAAAGGCACTTCCAAACAGTAAGAATTTTATTAACAACTATTTTAAATTAATCACAAATGTGGCAAGTGTCTCATTTCTAACAGGCATGGATCTCGAATATTAAGCAGAAAGTTGTATTTTCAAACATTATTTTCCTTTATAAGTAAATTCAGGACACACTAGATATCTACTTGCTACCTTAGAAAAACAACATTGCCCTTTAAGTAACTGACTGGTTTTGCAAGGTCTCTCAGGCCTTTTTCTCTGAGCTTCTCTTTGACAACAGCAAATCCCCTATTGGGGTAAGGCTCCTACCTCAGGACTGTTTTCCTAAATAACTGTGGCCCTAAGGTTAATTAACACATGAGAAATTTTCAACGAATACCACATTTTTGTCAGAAAGCCAAGAGATTCTATTGAATCTTTTTGTTTAGGTAATTTTTCTATGTCTGCCACAGTCCAATTATTAAGTTTTCAGTGATGTGGTATACAAACGTACAAAAACCTAAGCTGCGAAAAAACCAAGGTATCAAATGCCACCTCCTGTGTGTAAAATGGCAGCATGTTTCAAGATGTATAGACTCACCCAGAAGAATCAGGTAACCGTGCCTCTGAGGGGTAAAGAGGAAGGCGGAGGATGGGGAGGCAGGGCCATCTTTTTTCACCGTGTTCTCTTCGGTAGTATTTGTTGTTGTTGTTGTTGTTGTTGTTGTTTGCTGAATGCCAGCATTGTTTTTAAGAAAAGAAAAAAACCACCAGGAAAACATTTCTCAGTAATGTATTTCCTGTGAAATCCAGTTTGGTCAACAGTATTTAACAATCTACTGAGTATTAATTTCCATACATAATTTAGGCAGACAATAATATGATGAAATGAATTTGATAAAAACCTTTAATGGAGTATCAATTGGATTAGTCTAATTTGCATCTGTATATACACATCCTCCAGAATACACGTTTTCAGAATCATCTGCACACATCCAGTGTTTTCAGCACGAAGATATGCAATTTCTGGAACAAGACCCAAACAATTGAGAGGAAGAACTGTTGAAGATTGTGGATATTTTTCATAACTGTTTACCTCTAGTAAAGGAGTACTAATTAGGGTATCAAGTTTCCAAGCAGTCAGAAAGAGACAGTCTGCAGAAAGCCTCCAGACAGATAAGGTGCTTTCTTTATTCAAAGGTGTGAGCTTTCCAGATGTCATCGAACTTGTAGCAGGACCCACTACAGTTGAAAAACAAAATAAGCAACAACTTGTAGTTCAACCACTCAAGCGAACTGCTATCCTAGAGTTTATAAAAATATTACATGAGATGAAATGCATAGCCTGAAAACAGAACAAATAATAACTGTCTGGAAAAAACTAATGATAAGTACTTTCGCAGCTTGGATAACTAATCAATACAAAGACTATGATAATAGGTTTCATTTTTGAAACATGTTTGAACTTTAAAAGTAAAACATAATGGTTCACAAATGACTTTTTCTGTCCATGGATGTTAACTATTTTTACTTACCCTGTTATCTTTGAGGAAAGTTTGAAATGAAAGACTGTCTACTATTTTTTATTTAAGTGGATCAAGTAAACAATACATTTTGAATTAAACCAAAACTTAAACACCAAAGTGCAGTTTTCAAGATTCTAGCAACTACTTAAATACATACATAAATGCTTCTCTGTAATTCATTAATTTAAAAAATTAAGTAAGTAATTCAACGGCAGGTAAGGATGAAGACGTAGTCCAAATGTTTCAGGCTCAGGAAAGACCTATAAAAGTGGCATGGTGTTAAAATTGTAGCAATACTAATATTGCTAAGTAAATAACTGACATCTGCAAATAATCACGGTACCTTGTCTTTCGTTCTTTCAATATTTTAAAATACTAATACTCTACACACTTGCCTGGTTGACACTTTCTTCCCATAGGTAAATACGGGTCCCTTCTCCCCCCATCCCCTCACCCCTAGATTCTTTGCAAAACTCACTGAAATGAACAAAACAATGATTAAAACAATAAAAGCAAAACCATGGAAAACATTCCAATCAAAGTACTGAAACCAAACAAGAAAAGGAATAGGTAACTGTTCTTACCTTCAAGATGTGTACTATTAGATTTTATGTTCTAATAGGTTAAACTGGAATTGTTTTCTTACATCCTGTTCTTCTGTTTTAAACAATAAAATCTTGCTTAAGAAAGCACTCTCCCTGTTTTTCTTTCTCCTGCCCCAGTCTCCAGGAAACCTTTAAAAACTGCATCTTCTTTTTCCTGGCTGTTTTAAGTGAAGGACTTTTCAAATTTTAGTCAATATGCTTCACAGACTTCTTTTGTCATATTCTTTGTCATGTTCAGCATTCATAGGAAAGTTCACAATGTCTAAGTTCTTCTATGCTATGCAGGTAAATTTACAAATCAAAGGATGACAAAGTTTTTTTTAAAAAAATCATTTATCTACAGTTGAGTATCTTTCAAGCAAAAGTACCATTTTCACCTGATTTCTGTATCCATTTCACATTTTTAAGCAGATTATATTTTTTGAACAATAAAAAGACCCATTTCGAATAGCTAGAAATTTTGGACTTAAGAGGCTGTTTTTTGTTTTTTGATTAGTGGTAGGCCAGTAAACCCCAAGTTGGATATTTTCACTCGGGGGAGGGGGCCGTGCGGGGGGGAAAACGAAAGGGAAAGAAACCTGTACAGAACTTTACAGGTGCGAGCTGAACAGGAAACATTAGAACACATAAAAACCTAACCTCTTTCCCTTATCTAACCTCTATCCCCACAGAGCAAAAACAGAATACTTACAAATTAGTATCCGTGTATTTGTGTCTCTGTGTGTTTTCTCTTCTTTGGATTTGGATACTTTGAGCTAATTTGAAAGTGCCCGGTTGGTTGCCCACAAAATGATGCTTGAGACTCTACTGACGCATAAATTAGAAACCCTACAAAGGGAGAGGACGGTCATTGTACCTCATCTCTTTATGCGCTCTTACGGTGGGACCCAAGAGCTTTTTTTTTTTTTTTTTTTTAACACTTTAGACGACGGAGCAAGTGAGAGGCTGATAGCTAGAGAGGACTAGGCGAAACCGCCATCCACTCTCAGCTTAGTACCATTCTGTCCACCTCCCCCCCATCTCCAGATACACTGGACTTTGCTACTAAATCACTTTAGGAAACTGGGGTCTGATGGGCAGACGCGCGGAGTCCTTCACATCCAGCCTCGACGCCAGCCTCAAGAGTTTGTTTCTGATGTTCCAGGGCTAGGGTAACAGGAAGTCTGGATGGAAGCTGGAAGGATGGAGAAAGCGAAGGGGGTGATCCTTTCAAGAAACATCCAACTGCCCCCTTTACTTTTCTTGCCTCCTCTATGGGGAGTGGGGGTGGGGTGGGGGTGTTGGCGAGAGAAAAAAGATGTCAAGGACCATTGTTTGCTCGTTTGGGATGTTGCTCCGCCCCCCGAGTCTGTCGTAAACCCGGCGCCGGACTAAAATAAACCCCAGATCCCGCAGCTCGGGGGGCTCGCCGCGCCGCCGACTCCTGGTCACAGGCGCAGCCGCCGCGGCCGAGGTGGCGGCGACCCGCGCGCGCCCCGGGCCCCCCTACCTGGCCGCCCGCCGAGCCATGTCGTTGAGCCCCAAGCACACGACGCCCTTCTCCGTGTCCGACATCCTGAGCCCCATCGAGGAGACCTACAAGAAGTTCGGCGGCGCCATGGACGGCACGCCGCCCGGCCTGGGGGCACCCCTGGGGGCCGCCTACCGCGCGCCGCCGCCCGGGTCCTCCTCGCAGGCGGCGGCCGCGGCGGGCATGCAGCCCCCGCACGCCATGGCGGGCCACAACGCGGCGGCAGCGGCAGCGGCGGCGGCTGCAGCGGCGGCGGCCGCCACCTACCACATGCCGCCCGGCGTCTCGCAGTTCCCGCACGGCGCCGTGGGCGGCTATTGCAACGGCGGCCTGGGCAACGTGGGCGAGCTGCCCGCCTACACAGACGGCGTGCGGGGCGGCGCGGCCGCCGCGGCCACCGGCTGGTACGGCGCCAACCCGGACCCGCGCTACTCGTCAAGTGAGCGGGGCGAGGAGCGCGGGACTGAGGGCCGAGGACGGCGCGGGCGTTCCCCGCCGCAGCCCGGGGCGCGGGGAGCACTTGGGAATCCGTCTTGGGGTGCGCGGGGCGTCCTGGGGCCCTAAGACACTGAGCGCGCGGGGCGTCCTGGGACCCTGGGAGCCCGGGACCCCAAGCGCGCGGGGCGTCCTGGGACCCTGACACACTGAGCGCGCGGGGTGTCCTGGGACCCTGACACACGGAGTGCGCGGGGCTTCCTGGGACCCTGGGACCCTGAGCGCGCGGGGCGTTCTGGGACCCAACTGGCCCTGCCGGCGTCGCGGCCGCCGCCGTGTGAAGAGAGCTGGGCGGCGGTTGCTGACCGGTCTTCCCCTTGGGCCCCTCCCCAGTCTCCAGGTTCATGGGGCCGTCGGCGGGCGTGAACGTGGCCGCCATGGGGTCGCTGACGGGCATAGCGGACACGGCCAAGTCGCTGGCACCTCTGCACGCTGCGGCGGCGCCTCGGAGGAAGCGCCGCGTGCTGTTCTCGCAGGCGCAGGTGTACGAGCTGGAGCGGCGCTTCAAGCAGCAGAAGTACCTGTCGGCGCCCGAGCGCGAGCACCTGGCCAGCATGATCCACCTGACGCCCACGCAGGTGAAGATCTGGTTCCAGAACCACCGCTACAAGATGAAGCGCCAGGCCAAGGACAAGGCGGCGCAGCAGCTGCAGCAGGAGGCTGGCCTGGGCCCGCCGCCGCCGCCGTCGCCGCGCCGCGTGGCCGTGCCGGTGCTGGTCAAGGACGGCAAGCCCTGCCAAAACGGCGCGGCCACGCCGACGCCCCAGGCAGGCCCGCAGCTGCCCGCGCCGACGCCGGAGCTGGAGGAGCTGTCGCCCAGCCCGCCCGCGCTGCACGGGGCGGGGGCAGGCCTGGCGGGGCTGGACGCGGCGGCGGCGGCGGGGGACTACGGCGGCGGCGCGCTGGGCGGCAACCTGCTCTACGGCCGGACGTGGTGACGGCGCGGCTGGCCGGGGGTCCCGCTGCCGCCCGAGGGTCTGCTCGCGCTGACGGCCGGGCCGCGGCTCGCGAGAGAACGGACGGATCGCGGAGAGGGGCGGGCGCCAGGCCTCCGCTGCGGGTGGGAACGCGACAAGCCCCAGGATCGAATCCTGAGATCGCGCCGGCCGGGAGGCTTTGAGGTGATTTCCTCCTTCCGGATGTTCCTAAATTGTGTAAAAAGCCGGCCGAGTCCACATCCACCACCACGTTCCTAACCAAAGCTCTCGGAGTTTCAAACGTTGGAGACTTAGGTGGTGTTTGTAGCTCTAAAAGTCAACCCAGCTTTAACAAGGTTTTCTTCTTGAAGTGGAACTTACCTTGGGAGATTAATTTTCGAACCCCCCCCTCACCGTTCCCCCTGCCCCCGCTTAAGTGCAATTTCATTAATGTTTGATGGAAAGTAAATTGAATTGTAGCTCAAGGTGGATCATGCACATAGCAACATTACTGCAGAGGAGTTATTGCCATTTAGAGAAATGGAATAAACGTAATCAAAATATTGCTTATATGAATTGATATAGCTTTTTAAACTTAATGCTGTTTTTTAAATGTTTTGATCATGATTTGGCAATGAGTGTTTGTATATTAGTCTAAAAGAGGCTTTTCCTCCTAAGATGCAGCTCATCAAAAGAAAAGATTGTAAGCTACTTTTTATATGGAAACTGGTCTCACAAAATCAACGGACAAAATAAATTATACCCTATTCTACAGACATGTTATTTACTCTTTCTAAGGTATTTGATTATCTGAATTAAAGTACCTTGATAAAACACTAGAACAAGCAAGCAAAATTGCTAAGACAGACATCAATTAATCTCAAAGCATGTCAAGAAGGAAGAAAATAAGGTGACTAATTGAATGGTAATCAGTGTGTAAAGAATCAGTAAAATATTTATTATTTTCTCATATTTAGAAGTTAATAGGGGTTACACACCGATTTTGTTGGTGTTTTCTTGTACAAATAATGTATTTAACTCTTTAATATGCTGATTTATATTTCCTATGTTTCAAAAGGATATTTAAATATAACTTGAAAGAATCTTTTAATTCCTTTTTTTGGTAAATGTCAAATGATCTTTTTCACTATGTTGTATAGGCTTTTTTTTTTTTTTACACTAGTTGGCATGATGTGACAACACAGCTCAGTTTATTCATGATTTAAAGAACTGGTAGTAGATTAAAAATGCTAAAAGAAAGCTGGAGAAAGTGAGTTCATAAAATGAAGAAAAATTAAAGACATAACATGGATTATGCATGTTTTACAAATGACCAAAACATTTCCCAGAGACCCTAAACCTCTTCTACATTTGAAATTTTAGAATTATAGTTTGCAGTGAAACATTTTATTTCATTTCATTGCTTGGGTATTTTTGTGAACTGTGCAAAGTGTTTTTAAAAGTTGCACTTTATTTTCTACAGTAAACAGTAATAATAAAAACTCCAGTTCCTTTCACAAAGAGGAAAAAAACACTAAAGCAAGTGAATCAATCTTTATCAATGCTGTGAATACATTTTTGTAAAATGACAACTGATTTTTAACACATTTTAAATTTGAGCAGAAAAAATATGAAAATGATGCAGTACACTTTCAGAAAATTCTCCCAGTTTGAGTTTTTGCATACTAATAAAATTGATTTTCAAAATGCTAGCCAGGCTAGCATAACTATTACTGATGTGCCAGATTTTAAAATGCTTCTTTATATTGATTCCTTCAACTTCTGAAATTCTACTTCTAGAAAACATGTTATAAAAGTTCACGTGGTTTGTATTTTTTTTTTTATAGCCCAATACTTAACAAAAACAGTAGCTTATGGAGTAAGGGTTCCGAGTAACATATTTAAAGAAAATAAATCTTCATGCACAGTTTTTCCCTTGATAATTTTTGGAACAAAAAAATCCCTTAGACTAAGTAAACTATCAATCAAAAGGACCATTAAAAAGAAACAGCCTTCTTTATACAATATTTTCTGAAAGTGTATTTGGTACAGGCGTATCTTTTTCCTTTGTGTTCCTTTAAATAGTAAGGGACTCTAGCCAGAGGTAATTGCCGCAGAGAGCTTAACATTCTGCACCCAGAAATGTACTGAGTTTATGTGTGCACATCCAGACATTAAGATAAGGTTTGCTTTTGAAACATTAAAATAGAAAATGTTTATACTGTAGAATTCCACATTCTGATTAATGTGAAACAAAAGCTTTTTTTTCTTCTTTTGCAATTAGTGCTTTGCAGATCTTTTATAAAAACACAAACAGCCAGACTAGGTGAAACTCATTAACTGAAGAGGAGGATAAGTGTCTTCACAACCAAGCGGGAGGTTGGCGCAGGGTCTAAGTGGGAACAAAGCCCCTCCAAAGTTTAGCAGAGGCCACAGCAAAACTCGGTTTGAGAAATGCTAACTGCGGATGTCACAGTTTCCTAAAGGTTTTTGGGGTTTTACAACACTCTAACCTATTTTTTCCCAGTTGAGGCACAGAAATCAAAATCCAGAATCCAAGTTGCAGAGAGGAACGGCGGAGATTGCAGGTACTTTTCTGAAATCTGTTTTGGGATGTAAATTGAAGTTGTGTGTGTGTGTTTGTGTGTGTGTGTGTGTATGCACGCCCAATGTTGAAAGATATAGGAAGGGTGTTTTGTACACGGAAGAGGGGGTATAACCCAGTTGTCTTCTGTTTGAGGCTTTGCTTAGAACTGAAACCTAACAGTCAGAACAAGTAAGTCAATCAGACTTTTATCAACACAGATGTGTCCAAACTCCATTCTGCTATTGACTGTTTACTTTCAATTTAAAGCAAATCAGAGACAGAATCCTGTTCATTAAATGCAAGCACCTTCCAAAGACTTGCTTTGTTAGCTGCATTTCGTAATGATGACTTTTAGAAAGACTTTAAAGTTTGTGAACCATAATCACATAAAGACCCATGACTGGATTTTTAAATATGAATTTGTGCATAAGATAATGCACAGTGTAGTGGTGATAAAAGTTTCAGATGTAGTTGAGAATATGAATGATACCGCCCAACTATTTAACGTTAACATTAATATGTGAATAAAACTCCGTATGTTAATTACTCAAGTCCAGTTTTTTAAAATACTGCTACTTGCCATGCTCAAATCCAATGAAACGGCACTAGGATACATTTTATTAAAAATGAATTAAATAAGTAGACTTTTGCTGCTAGTGAAAATTGGTGAGCATCTGGAGAAGATTCAAAGAAGGCCTGAAGTCAGGAGTCGCTCTCTCCAGTAAGTATTGAGATCACTTTGTGATTTTAGGATCACTTTATGTCATTATTTTTTGAGCACGGAGGTTTGGAAGCTTCTGAGAGAGGTGTTTTGGTTTCCTTTGTTTTTGCTTTAGAACGTTGGAATGAAATGCCTATTATTTCAGTTTCTAAATTTCCATGTAACCTCTTTCAGTAGTTGCTTAGGTGATTTCTAATAAAAGTTTAATTGCAAATGTAGCCTAAGTTTAAGTTGTAGAAACTGTTTTGCGTAGTAAATGGTTCCATTCCCATTTCACACACACTAATTAAACCCTGTTACCTCTGGCCCTCGTGCCATATATGCGGTATCAGATAACTAGCAATGCAGATATTCATCTCACCCAGAGTGGAGAAGAAATCCGCCGAGAATGGGCCGCTTGCTAGTTGATTAGTTTTGGCGCTCGCGGGCCGAAGGCTAGCGGGTCTGCTCCAGGCAGCCGCGGGGCTGGACGAGCCGGATGCAGGCCACGCCCGGGACCGGCTTCCAGGTTACGTTGGAGAACGACTACATGCTGATTTCCAAGCCAAGCGAAATTAACTTACCCTCAGGCTTAGAACTGAAAAAAACAGCAGCCTCGGAGAAGACCCTTTCCGATGCCTCCTTCCAGGGCCGACGATCGCATCCCTGCGGGGAGCCGAGACGACGCTGGCGGGCGGCGAAGCTGCGGCGCGGGGCCCAGGGAACCCAGGTGATGATGCCGCCGACGCACGCCCCCCTGAGCCGCCCGCCCGGCTGTGGCTCGGGGTCAGCCTGCAGGTCACCTCCCCACCTGCTTCCCCGACGCCGCGCGGCCGGACAGCGTTCCGGGATGGACGGATGGCCGTGTGCTGCCCTCGACCTTACCGTGAAGACAGACGCTCACCACCGGCTCTCAGCGCCGCGATAAAGTCGGGCTGTTCCCAGGTTCTTAAATGCTTAAAAACCTTCAACATGAGACCTTGAAAAACTTGGCCCTACTCAAGCATAGTAAGGTGGAGTAAACTACACAAAATCGACCCGTTAGCTTTATTTACTCCTGAGTGTGGAGGGGGCTAGTTATAGCTTTAAACGCGCCATTGAAAGTTCTAAAAAGCCTTTGTTGAAATAACGGGGACTTTTTCTGGAAGATTCAAACGTGGGGACAGGTTGGAAAGAGACATCAGAGTAAGGAGAGAGAAGGAAGCAGGGCTCACCACCTGCTGGAGGAAAGCTAGGGGCTTTATTTTCCCATCAGGCTTTGGCTTAGATGTCTTCAAAACGCTTAAAAACATTTTCAAACAATGTGTTTTGATCAGTTACATGCAATGGTGCAAGAAAACAAGTAAAAAACAATTACTTTAGATACGCTCATGAAAACTTAAACTAGTAAAGATCTTCTGAGAAATCTAGGTCCTTTAAAAGCATGGCTATAGGGTACTTATGAAACTGTATACCCTAAGACATGTACATGGGCTCCTTTGGAATATGCAATACTTGATTCAGGTGTTACACATTGTTAATACTCAGAAGATAAACAGCATTATTCCTTCACTGTGTTGTGATGGTAATATATAATGGTTAATTCCCAGCAGAGACTCTTTATCTCAACAATAAAGAACCCTGCTGTATTCACCCATCAGCAGCAATGAACTCAATAGCTTCAAAATACCTTCCTATCCAAGGTTAAGGTGGGATTTTTCCTGAGTAGATTTAAGATTAACAAGTTGCCTTTGTTGAATATTAAAGCAAAAATGTCAAAAGTCAGAAAGACAGAAACCTTGTTTTACAATCTGAGGCTAGAATGGAAAAGTGGACAAGTCTTCATACATGTCTAAATTTGTTGTGGAAAATGAAAAACATATATGAAAGTGCTTGTGTGTGACCTACAAGCATACTTTTAAGGAATTAGTGTACTTTGTAGCAAGGGAAAAAATGAGTACAAATTGGAATCTATGGTGAAATAATGCAAAAATATACCAAGGAGCATAGGCAATTTAGCTAGGAATTAAACTTTTCAGGTTTTCGTTTTTAAATCCTGTATTTACTCATTTCTGGCTGTGCTGGATCTTCATTGCTGCGCTCTGGGTTTCTCCAGTTGTGATATGCGGGTTTTCCTTGTTGTTGAGCACAGGCTCTAGGGCAAGTGGCCTTCAGTAGTTGCAGTGCTGGGGCGTAGTTGCCCCGTGGCATGTGCAATCTTCTCGGACTGGGAATTGCATTGGCTGGCAGATTCTTAATCACTAGACCGTTAAGGAAGTCCAAAACTTTTCAAGTTTTCCTCTTGCTGTTCTTCCATTGTGTGTTTTTTTTTCCCTACTAAAGTATAACTGACCTATAATACTGCGTTAGTTCCAGGGGCATAGACTGATTCCAGATTTCTATACATTACAAAATGATCACCACAATAAATCTAGTTACCCTCTGTCACCATACAAAAATATTATAATCCCCATGCTGTAAATTTCATCCTATGACTCATTTATTTTGTAACCAGAAGTTTATTTATACCACAATCTTCCTTACCTCTCTCACTCATCACCACCCCCTGAACTTTTCTCCAAGATTTTTCTCAAACTTTGAGAATTCTCAAAGATTTAAATCTTTAAAACTGCAGCACAAATATGCATGAAATTTGTAAAATGTAGATAATCTCACGAAGATTTTATAATTTGCCAAATTAGTAGTGGAAAGGCATACATGAATCAGATGGGCTGTCTTTCTGACCATATCCTCTTAAAATCTACTTCACTGATTTTCTTTTGACATCTAATTGTAGAAAATTCTGATATATTGATTAAAAAAAACCCATACACTTGCCAAGATTTTCAAAGTTTAAATACTGTAAAAGAACAACAACAAAAGAGACCAGAGTTCTAAGTTTTGCATTGTTTTTTACTAAAGTCCAGAAATTTCCATATGACAAGTACATCAATGAAATGTTCCCAAAGAAATACTGAACAATATACACTCTAGTTAGCTGAGGATCCAGCTCAAGAGTTCATACTTAATTCTTGTGCATTAAAAATCAGCATGGATCTTAGATGATCTAGAATACACTGTGTTTTGAAATCCACAGCTGGTTTGATTTTTAACCATAATGAAAAACCAGTATTTCTATTCCATCAAATGTGTTTTACAAGCAATAATAAATTCAGATCCACTGTATTATGCAACACACATCTTTGGAAAGCAACATAAAACAGTGAGATCGGATCAGTAGAAATATACAGTTAAAAGAAATACACAAAGTACTGTAGTTTTATTAAAAACTACTACTTGAGAAAGAAATCTTTCCACAAATAGCATAAAACTGTAGAATGATGAAAGGATCTGGGAAAGCTTTACAAAAGCCTAATTCCAACTGTATCTTCCTGAGGGTGGTGGCAAAGGGTATTTCCTTCCTTCTCTGGGATATCCCTGAAGGAAAAAAAAAAAAAAAAAGCAAAAGTTTACTTTGTGGATTAATCCTCCTGCAAAGAAATTAATCTTACTTCCGATGGAAAAACACACCAAAAAGAAAGGGACTATTTCTTATAGGTATATCACATGGATGATCTCCATAAACACGTGTATTTGGTTTTCAGCCTTTTCCAAAGCTGCACGCAAGTGGAAATTAGCATAAATGCTATCACTGACAAATAACCAACTCAGCCTTAACAAGCACATAAGAAATTCCTTAAAATGTACACAGATGAAGGACAGTTAAGTGTCTCGTGTAAAACACTTGTCAGTCTCGCCCACCACCAGCCCCTCCCCCATCCCCATGGTATTTCAGGCCACATTGTAGGAAGGTGCCCATGTCATCCTCAGACACATTAGACTAGGAAAGCCATTTTGCTTAACCAAGGCAGGAGCTTGCTGCCTCAGCTGAAGCCTGCTGCTGCTAAGTTGCTTCAGTCATGTCTGACTCTGTGCGACCCCATGGACTGCAGCCTACCAGGCTCCTCTGTCCATGGGATTTTCCAGGCAAGAGTACTGGAGTGGGTTGCCATTGCCTTCTCCTAATGAACTATTAATTTTAGGCATTTTTGTTTGTTTAGCTATAAATAATAGTAGACCACATTAGGTTATTACATAATCAATTACAGGGAACTTTCATAACACTTCCTAGTATGCTTCCAAACACCATTTCAGTACAACCTAAAGATAAATGTGATGTGTCTGCCTTCACAACTCCTCATTTCTAGGGAGGATTCTGAAATGGACCCCTTTCCCCATACTGAAGCTCAGAGCACTTTACTAGTTCTCCACTAAAAATATACTGAAAGTATAATTTTACTGGTTTTAACAGTGAACTTCTACAATTTAATAGTGCTTCAAAATTCTAATTGAAAAAGAAATCTCTGCAGAAAAAAGGCTGAACAAGACATGTATTTCCGAAAGGTCCTAAACGATTTAGATCTCCTGAGTGAATAACAATTATACCTCCTGGAACAGCAGAAAGCTCCTCTAAAGGGAGGGTCTCCTTTAAAGGAGGCAAGAGAGCCACTGAACTGGGGTCAGAAGTTAACAGGCACCCCCAGCTCTGCTGCTGAATAACTGGAGATCTGAGGTTTCAATTCCTGACTTGGAAAATGAGGGGACTAGACTCAAATTTCTCCAGAGCAACTTCTAGTTGCAGGTACACCTTCCTTTCAATAATAGTCACTGTTTCGGTTGCCTGGTTGTCACCTTGACTCTAGCAGCATAAAGTCTCGACCTAAAGAACCTGCTGATATATAGCATCTGTCGAGATTCTGGGCAGACAGTATGTATGTAAAGTAATATTATACGTCTAAAGAACTGTTACAAAATTCTCTCAAAGGACAACTAAGATGGTTATTTTCTTGTAAAGTGAACTGAGACTTTTAAGAGTACACCAAAAAAAGTGTGAAGAAAAGATTTTTCTTAGCTGGCAGGAGATTCTTCCCAGTTGTCAGGACAAAGGGACACATGGCAAGAACTTGAATTAGAAAGTTAATATTTGAAGCACTGCAAAAGGCTGAGGTAACACAAGGTAAGCAATTTAATAACCACTTCACATCACTGCAGGTGCCAACTCCATGAATACTACACACTCTGAATCACTGCATTCAGACCCTGCTTTCTGGCAAGCACTGAATTAAAGAGCATGTAAATACTAGCCAGGGTGTCAAATGGCTGAGGGACAGACTGAGACAAACAGACCTCAGGCTTAAATGTTGCTACAACTGGATGTTATAAAGAGAAGGAAATAAAGCTTCCTCTTACTGAATTTGTCTAGGAATTACTATACTCATTCAATGTATAGCTGGTTTAAATTTAGTTAAAAAAAAAAAAAGTGGGAAATTAGGAGAGATTTCATCCCATGAAGACACAACAGATAAATCAAGACAGAAAACTCCTAAGGGGAATAAAGGTAACAGCTGAAAAGGTGAGAGATTACTTTCAGCTTCTATAAAATTACCATTCCTTTTGAGAGATCTAGTTTCTGATAAAACAAAAAGCAACATCATAAAGAGAAACAATATGTTTTGGTGTTGGACCATATTTGTGCTAAATATTGGACTGCTGTGATTAAAGGGGCTTTTGGTCTGAAAATTTTTCAGCATCTTCAAAGTATAACCTATTTAGTGAGGCAGATACTCATCCCATAAACATTTTTAATGAAAGATCCAAGGGCAACTGAGCTACTCGTAACAGTACTGACATAGATATATTTTAAACCAACCAACCAACCATTGAGTCCCAAGAGGTACGGTTAGGACCAACCATTGAGTCCCAAGAGGTACGGTTAGGACAAAGTGAGCAGTAAGCTTTCCACCCCAAAGCCCACACCACATTCATCACCTGTCTCCCTCCACGATCGTCACGTCTGGGTGGATACCCGCCCGGCCCAGCTAACATCTGGTACTGGTTTGGCTGGAAGGCTGCATTTTGGGTTTGGAGCATCCGGTTCCATGGTAGCAGAGGTTCGGCCCCAACACCTCTGTGGAAAAGCATCACATTTACGTTAAAGGTCAAAATCTCACAGGTATCATTTCCAAATTTGGGACAATCCAATGTGCCTGGATTTGTCATATGGGATATATAGGATCAGAGTGGCCTTTAGGTCCCTCACAGCAAGTGTAGTGTAACATATTTCATGAAATATCAGCATTTGTTTAAAAGTCAGTTGAATCAGAAAGATATGACTTTAAAAAAAAAAAAAAACTGTTCATCTTCAATTGTAAAGTTTCCTTTTTAGTCACTCAAGTTTTGGACCCAACATCACCAAGTTGGCTACATTTTAAGATGCTATCCAAAGAGTAAACATGCATGAGACAAGAGAATGAAGCTTTATTTTTAAAAATGTCCAGGCTCGTTCTTCGAGTCTATTCTTTCTAGTTAATTGCACGCTGCAAATGAATTCTTACTGCTGAGTATTTTGAATCTAGGGTAGGGGACTTGGCTGTTTTTTCCCATCCATTATTCTGCTCAATATGTCAGAAGGTCTGATCGGGAGGAAACCTTTTCAAGTTCTATTGATGCGGCTTTCAATTGACCATGGTGACCTAGCAACATGAGCACTAATTGGCATGGACTGACTGGCATTTGGTGTACAGTTTACATGGGAACACAGATTCAAAAGCTATTATAACCCAGTTTGCTGGCCCGGATTACTGGTCAAAAGAAATGTTTTAATTGTTTTCAAGTGCCTATTTTAACTCTGCAGATACAAAACAACAGGTATGAAGTATTAAATCATAACAATTTAAAGCTGTCACATAAACAGTGTAGCAAAGATTTACCCTCTAAAGGCAATCACCCTGTATGACACAGCTTTCTTGAGGTATTTTCCTCAACTTCCATTTTATTCAACAGTCACTACCAAGAATAAACAGTAGCAAAATTCCCCAGTGTATTTCAGCAGTAGAAGAAGCTTTGGGGGCTGTTACAGACATTGGGAGAAATTATAAGAAAACCTGAAATTTGCTAACACACTGAGTAGCTGGTATTAGCTATGACCACATCAGCATATGAATCTCACTGCCTAGGTCTTAGCGGGGAAAGCCCAAAGCTGGGCTCACTGGGTAATGCATTCTTCTCTCAGCTATTCAAGCCTGAATCCATCCTCTCCACCCCCACTCTCCTTCCTTCACTTGGAGCTTGCCCTTTAAAAAAAAACAAAACCAGCAAAGAAAACTATTTTTGTGTGATGTCTCCAAGAACTGCTCTCTAAAGAATTCTAGAAAGGCCAGTGCTATTCTTCACAGTGGTGGGACCAGAACTCTAATAATATAATCTGCTGTGAGTCAAAATAAACTGAAAGATCTATACCTCAGAAAGAATATGCATATATTTGGGGCTTTTAATTATTTTTGAATTCACTAATATAAATATATTTCAGCGAGAATGGCTCAACTGTGAAGCAGGAACAGCTCTGTTTGCAGAGAAGACACAGTCTCTTCCAGTTTCTGCAGGACTGAGCAGTTAAGCTTCGTGCTGTGACCAAGGAGGCTCGTGAAAATTGGGCCATTAATGCAAAACCTGCTTGTTTCACACACAGCTCATGTTTTCTCTACAGTTTTACAACAGTGAAACTCAGTCAACTGAGTTTCAGGAAAATCAGCTGGCATGGCTAAAATACATTATAAATGCACTTCTACATTATTTTATGACCTAAAGACAGGAACAAGGCCACAATGCAGAAGCACAAAGTGCTCCTTTTGGTTTAAAATGATTACCTGAAATGGTTTTTGACAAAAGTATAAAAATAATAATTTAATCAAATAGTTACAAATATAATTAATGGAAAGAGTCATGTAAGCGGGACATGTATGAACTACCCTCTTCTGCTTGGTAGTGGCAGAAAGGCCTTTATTATACATAAGTTAATCATATTTCTATACTAATTATATCAGTTTGCAAACACTTTTACAAACTGAAATCTGCCCTGGAAAATACATTCTAAATGTGAGACAGAAGTGCTGAGGCTGACACACATTTTTTTAAATGAGTAGCTATTGATTGAGGCAACTTATTTGAGGCATTCCACACCGTGGATGGCAACAATATTCTTAAGTTTCTGAATTACTGTTTTGGAAAGTAGCTGGCAGTATGACATAATTATATACTACTCATTGGGATATTTTAAATTTATAACTACACACACACACACACACACACACATATATATGTACATGACAAATCAGCTTTTAAAAATCTACAATTGGGCTTAGTGCCCATTAAGTTAAAAAACTAAATGGCCACTTTGGATAAGATATGGCCAGAAAAGAGACTCCCCCACTGGTAAGGACACAGACAATAGGGCAGCACCCAGGGGAGGAGGAGGCACGAGCTGGACCTCAATCACCATCATGATGACGGCTATCATGAGGACACCATCAGGTTGTCTTTTTGAGGGGAGGCAAAGGTGGGAGTGGGGTGCTCCTGTTGTAATTTAAGTGAAATGAATATATGAATTATAAATACTATCTCAAAGTAGGAATTAATTCAAGGAACAGGGTAGTTTATGTTAAAAATAAAAAAGTATACTTAAAAAATTTTCTTCTCTATTAGGGTTCTCAACCAAATACTTAACAGTGCAATGGAAAAGTACTGAACTAATGATCAGTGAAATCTGGTTCTAGTAAGAATTCTACTTGCCAGTTGTGACATCTCAGCAAAGTCAAAGTGAGTTTGTATGTTCTCTATGTCACGTAAGGTCAGCAAGGTTAGACTGACACAGGCTACAGAAATGAGTGATGTATCTGCTGAAAGGCTGGCTAATGGAGACGTTTAGGAGGCTAAATTCAAACTCTGTTTTCTTTAAGAATAAACAGTGTGTTTCTTAAATGACCACACTCTAAGACATAAGAAAGAATTCTATTAAGCTCACATGTAACTTCTGCCTTATGGCACGGTTTTAGTTTCTGACTGAAAGTACACCAAAACTCCTACAGAACACACCTCAAATCTGTTGGGTTCACAGAGTCAATCAAGAAGATACCAACTTGACTAGGGCACAGATCATAGATCAAAGAAAACCCAACGGATGTCAGGACATAAGTGACGATCTTAGGGGGCTTAATGTGGAGAGGGAAGGAAGGCTGTAGGACTGAAGAAAGGATGCCTCAGAAGGGGAAGGACTTCTCTGAAGTCCCTGTGGCTTCACAGGACAGGATGCTCACAGCCAGTTTTCCAGTGAGTTTTGCTTGGGTGAAAAGTTTCTTGGTAAAGAACGGTATGGAAGAGAGACCTCAGATAAGCTACTGAACTGTGGGCTTCAGTTTCCTCATCTGTAAAAGTAATAACATCTACTTCAAAGGGGCGACAGGAGGAATAAATGAATTCATGTTTCTAAAAGCATGTTATTAGCACAGTGCTGGCACTTTGGTGATTATTAATATCGGTGAGTATTTAATAACACGGGAAAAAGCAAGCAACAAAGTGGGGAAACCAAATCTTAAACAGCAAACGTGACAAAAGTTCTGCAGAAGAAGGTTATCTAAGGAAAGATCAGTGTGAATGTGATAATACGTATTTAGAAAAATTCACCCCTCACTCATTTAGTGTGGCGATGGTGCCACTCTGAGGATGCTGAAGTGGCACATATCATGTGCCCTGAGCACTCACACTGAAAGCAGAACGTAAACACAGGCAAGAGCAGCTGTTCCAAATTAGAATGCAGCTTGCACTAAGTTGCTGATACTATTAATAAACAATTGAATAACATAATTTATCTTCTTGAAGAAAATAATGAAATGAGGTTTTGGAGTCTCTAAAAAAAGAACTTTCTTAAAGGGGGTAGAGGTTATAACCCTGTTCAAATAACACTTCATTCATTTCAGATGTGAACAGATCAGACTGCTAAAACGGCAGAGGAGAGGCAAACAAAACAGATCATGACTGGGAAGGCAAAGAAGGAAGCCGTGCTAGGAGGAGGCTTAAACTCGTCTCGGCATTTACTGATGCGGGCAAGACCAGCATGAGACGACAGACTTTAAAGCTGCCCTTAAAAATTATTCTTCAGATGTTAATATAATTATTCATAACATGCCTGGCTGCCTTGTCGTGCAGAGACCACCTGACTTAGGCGAGCACAACTTATCAATGAAAGAACACATGTCAAACATCCCTTGTTATTAAACCATGTCACATTCTTCCTCGTCGGTGGTACTTATTAGACTGCAGATCCCATAATCCTCTTCTGAGTCCCTTCTGCGTTTAATTCAGTTCAGTCTTAAGTAGTTGAAGAAACTGTTTTCAGTGGCAACTAATAACTACTGACCTACAGTGACACTGCACTACAATAAGCTTGTCAACCCTGAAAAAGTTGTACCAAAGAAGCTGATTAGGACTTCAAGAGGTCTGCAGCAAGAATCAATGGTTGGTCTGTACTGACACTGTGTTGCCGGCAAAGAAATGATAAAAGTGGAACCCCATTAGTTATGCCTCATTAAGCTGCACAACTCTTCTAAAAAGAAATTTGTTTAGCCTGACCAAAACCTAATACAATTTTAAGCTCTCTGTGTTGCATTTTTCAGGGCACCTCAAAAGCATCAATAAAGTAAAGGCTACGAACCAAGAAAAGCAGGAAACTATATAAATATGAATCTTTTACTTCAGTGTGTTAACCATGTATTTTCCTAAAGAACAGGCTCAAGAGAAATTCTTTAGAGGGGAGAAAGTACATTTCATACTACAGAGAAAGCCCAAACCTCAAATACTGGTGTGAAAAATTACTGAAAACTCATGTCTGCTTTAGTATTACCTGTCAAATCTTTGCTGCTGAAAAAGGGGAGGGGGACCTCGCCAGGAGTCCTGGGGCCTCACATCTGGAAGATAAACAGGAAAGGATTAAACAGCAGATTTTTTGTTTTTGAAAAGTAATTATTATTCAGCTACCCACATATATTATAATTAACAATTCTTGGGAAAAATTGAGACCGAATATGATAACTAGCATAAATACATACCATGGAAAAGTGAAAAGATATGAAATCAACAAGCTCAACATTATTTCTCCTTTGATAAGAAAACATAGCTTTTAGTTTTAGAAGGCTTTCTCATTAAACTCACATGTTTCTCTCTCCCTTGCTGTGTGTGTACGTGTATGCAAAGACATATGTATGTATTTTACACTCATATTTTAAGTGCTGTGCAAAACGATGGTATTTTGGCTTTATCCATAAACAAAAACTGAACAAACAGTAACTTTAATAGAAAGTCTAAAATCTGACCCTTAAACATGTCAACCGGAAAGCACCCTGACTTTCTGAGCTGTGCTGACAGGACTCAGACAGCACAGTCTCTCCAAAACAGGCCAGAGGATGTGCTCACAAGGGATCGCCTACTTCCCTGCTGTTTTCTGACAGTCAAACCTCTTCCCCTAACATGAAGCGAAGCCGGGAACACTGAATGAATGACAAGGAACAGGTAAGTGGCTGCCGCCCTCTGTGTAAATAGGGTGCAGGGCACCCCCAGCGAGGCCCACAGTTGGTATCAACTATCCACTGCTCTGGCCCCCAGTCTCGGCCACCTCGGCCACCTTCTGGCAGGGTCTGAGTGTGACCAGCTGTTCCAGGAGTTGTCTAATGAGGTCTCCGTGTGAGGACAGTAAGGCCTCCAGACTCCCAAGGCCCAAGGACAACAAGGCTTACCATAATGTATTCAAGCTCACATTTTAATAGAAACACAAACTAGAAACATGCTTTTCAAAATTACTTTCTAAAAGGAAAGAAGAAAGGAAAGCTTATCTCTGGTTGGCAACCAAAAAGATGCAATCTGGGTTTACTTGAGGAGAAAAAGAAAGAGAAGTAGAATGGTGCTTTAAAACCTCCTGCCAAGGAGAATCAGGAACAAGTAAAGGCACCTGGCTGCTCACAAGGGTTCCAGCAGGAAGCACCTGGCTATTTCCGCTTTGGAAGCAACATGGCCAAGGTGCTGGCCCAAAAAAAGCCTCCGAGGTAGACAAACCAGCCTAGGGGAGCCCAGTCCTGGGCCAACGGTGCACGCGTGCGTGAGGCCTCCACCTCCATCACTCCCAAGCAGCTTGCCATTCCAAACTGAAAGAGGGATGCATTTCCAGTCAATGTGAATCATGACTCCCTGTCATCTCTTTAAAACCAAACTGTTGTTTAGTTGCTCAGTTGTGTCCAACTCTTTTGTGACCCTATGGACTGTAGCCCACCAGCTCCTCTGTCCATGGGATTCTCCAGGTAAGAACACTGGAATGGGTTGCCATTTCCTTCTCCAGGGGATCTTCCCAACCAAGGGATTGAAACTGCATCTCCTGCACTGGCACTTACCACTGAGCCACCCGGGAAGCCCTAAAAACCAAATTAGTAGCAGTCAAACCGGGAACAATGCTGATGATGTTTCTCTGTGGTCCTCTGTTCTCCTCCCAGGAACAGCTTTAAGTAGAGGGAAAGTCCTCAACATCCTAGATTATTCACTATAACCGAATATGCCACGTCGTTAGATTAAGCACACCAATATTTCTAAGGAGAACCAGAATGTAAAGTTCACAGCGCACAAATGTTTTCTTTGGAGAGGCAGACCAGGAAAGAGGCCGGAGTTCCTACCCCACCAACTCTGGTATGCCAGGTGCTTTCCTCTCTGTTTCTCGTTCACTATTTCTAACCACCAAGACAATTTTCTTTCCAAACTCAGCACATGCAAAAACTATCATTTTTTGTTAAAAACCTAAGCAAATTTTGTAAGACTTTTAAAAATTCCATCACACGACTATTAAAATACCTCTTGCTCTCCATCAAAGAAGAAAACTAAAGAGGATTGACAAACTTCAAGGCTACCTTTAAACAAATCTCTTCATGTGGCTCTGAACAATATATATGGCCCTTAAGTGTTCATAAAGCAGAAATACTTCCTGGCTGAGAAGTAATGAAGTAGAATGTAAAACAAACTTATTATCATTCATTTGTATGGCTCTGACAGAAGATCCATTAGAGAGGGGGAAAAAAAATTCTGATACTGAATTGCACTTCAGAAAGGTAGAAGCAGAAGAGAGAAAAAAAATGAGAGCTAATTTTTCCCCGTGATCTTTAAAAACACATCCGTTTTCTAGCGATCTACGGCCACAGAAACCAAGGCTTTACCAACAGCTCCTCAAGTGACAATTTACCTAATCACTGTGGCAATCACAGAAAAGATTCCATGTTTACTGATTGCCACTAATCAAAAATCACTTTTCAAATGCAGATAATTGACAAGTTTACATGAAATGAAGAGAAGTGACATGCCACGTTCTCCAGGCTGCAGAAGCGAATGCTTTATTCATGCCGAGCACTCAAGGCTGCACTTGACTCCAACAGTCCCCGGACAATCACCCATCAGCCAAAAACTGACACATCAAAGACAAATCAAAGACCAACAGTGAGACGCCTGCAGCAGACACTTGACAGAAACTGGCTCTGTGACCAGTGGCTCTCCTTGATGGAACTCAGCACCACATGAAGAAACAGCTATGATACTACAAATATTTTAAAAGACTGACTAACCAGTTTAGATTTCAATTTTACTACAACTATTTCTAACCAAAACTTAAAATTCAAAATTCTATAGAGAGGAACGCTATATAGAGGATTCACTTAATACCTTCATAGCATGTACCATGTGCCAGGTACTGGTTCAAGTACTTAATAACTTAAACTCATTTGTCATGGAATTTTGTGAGATGGGTGTTCTCTGTACCATTTCAGAAATGAAACAGCACTGAGTCCTGATCAAAGCCTGCCTGAAGTCACAGGCTGCCGAGGGGTGGAGGGGAAGCCAGGACCACGCCCACTGCACCACGCCACGCCACGGTCCACGTGCACTTGCGCTGTTGGCTGAGGTGAGTCTCATGTTATTTTATGTCAGAAGCACCAGGAGAGCTGCCTCCTCAACCCGAGACTCAGAAGCTCAAGATCTCCAGGAGGCAAGACTGAGGATCTGCATACTACTTTCACTATTTTCGAAGTTTAGAATACACACATCTAATTAACATAGGAGAGGAAACAAGCACACTTCACACATGCACTCTGGGAGTGAGGGTCTTGACAACACAGACTCATGGGGAGAAAATAAGAAAAGATCTTATCACTGCTCTTCTTAAAAGGGTATCGCCACCCTAAAGCACTTGGTATTCAAAAAAGATATGAAAATGTAAAGGATCAGATACAAATCAGACAGGAAATATAGAGAGAGATACTGATGGACAGATGGATGGATGGACAGACAGACTGGTTGGCATACATGCAGGGATTAGGCCTGTCTGCATAAATAGAAACTGAGAGGTCACAAGAGGCCATGAGATAAATATGCCATAAAAATCTTAATGACAGTAAACTTAAAAAAAAAAAGAAAAGAAAGAAGAAAGGCCAAATCTTATGTTGAGCTGTGTGTGAAGAGTATTGGTGAAACTTAGCAGGACATGGAATTTCCTTTCCTGACAGCTACAGCATTTGTCTGTGCTTACTGTACAAGTGTGACCACAGATGAGTGCAGACTTTCGCCTCTCTCCCTAACCAGAACCACCACCAAGCCTTTCCACAACCGAGTTGTACTTCTAGAAATGAGATGTAACTGTGCACTTTTCTCCTTTGAGAAGCTTTAAAAAGCTCTTGCAAAAAAAGAGACTCACACAAACCACTGAATTCTTGGAAGGATTAAGACATGACAACAATCTCACAGTAACCCTTACTAGAGAAATAAAAATGTAGGGAACACTTTTTAACTTGTTTTATGAGCCCAGAATGTGTGAAGCTGTAAACTTATCTCTCAAATCATAGACATGAATCAATATCCCACAAAATGCTAACACACACACACACACACACGGATAAATCAACATTAGGCTCATTCCAGTAATGCCAGGTTAGTCTAACAGTCAAAAATCAGTCTGTGTCATTCACCATGTAACAGAAGGAGAAAAAATATAAAACAAAGAAACAAACATTACCATCTCAAGAAATGGAGGAAAAGCAGTTGATAAAATCCAATACCCACTAGAAACAAGGAATAGAAGGAAACTCCTCCAACCTAACAAAGGTTATCTATACATTAAAATTTTTTAATTCTTAAAATATAAATTAAAATTTTACCTAAAAATTAAACTATAGCCAATATCATATTTAATGGTGAAATGTTACAAGTCTTCCCCTGAAGACTGGGAATGAAACAAGGATGCCCAGCATCACCACTTATGTTGAATCACACTAGAGGTCCTGGGTAGTGCAATAAAGTAAAAAAGACCAAAGGCATTAAGATCAGAAAATGAATACATAAAACTGTCACTACTCACAGATGACATGAATGAAAAGGGCAAAATCCAAAAGAACATACAGACAAGACTTCAGAGTAAATGAATTTTAGTGACACTATCAGTCAATATTCAAAAATCAACTCTTTATATATATACAAGCAAGCAACAGGAAAATGATGTTTACAAGTCACCAGGCAGGGAGGGCCACCTGTTTCTTGCTCAAAGTGAATCCCTACTCTACAAAGCCTATTTCCTATTTTTAATTTTTATTTTAAAAATTTTATTTATCTTATTTTGCCTGCACCAGGTCTTAGCTGCAGCATGTGGGATGTTTAGTTGCAACATGTGAGATCTAGTTCCCTGACCAGGAATCGAACTAGGCCCACTTATACAGATTCTCATTTGGGTCTGTGATGCCCTGATTAGAACTACTGACCTGGGTAATACTTCCCAAGTGTGTTGCATATCACAGGTGATATAAAAGATGGTTTATTAGAGGTCCATGAAAAAGCTTGTTATCGTTGTGGCTGTATTCACTTTGATGTATATTTGAAAAAAGGACATCAAACCCGGAATGCACTGATTGATGATGGAAGGAAGCTGCTTAACATGGAGCCTGTGCTTTCTTTCACCTGTGCTTCTCAAACCTCAGAAACTCTACTCGACACAGTAACCTGCGAAATTCCCCACAACCGTAGTCTTGAGAATGACTGACTAAACCAAGACACATACATAGATGGATTACACCTGGGTCTAGTATTTGCATCTTATTTTGTTCTCCTCTTGGGAAGCCGTGGTAACAGCAGATAGAAGTAAATGGCCAAGAGCCACAGAAGAAAGGCAATGACGAGGAGCGTGTGAGTGAAGAGGAGGCTTTAACTATCCGCCGGAGGTGTCCTCACCCACTGGTGAGCTCTTGGGGCACAGACAGCTCTGTCAAACCGATTAGATGCTTCAGTTCTAGGGGGTACATCCTGATACATACACACAGATATAAATGGAAATGCTAAGAAACACTATTTGCTCAATTTTTGGGGAAAAGTAGCTAAAGAAACTATCGTACCAAGCAGCTCTCCACAGCCTATTAAACTCCATGCCCTCTGTGCTTCCTTCACTGAACAGCTCAAGTTCACAGACTTTACGATGGAGGCAACAACGCTCCATTCACTATCATCAGGACACACAGAGAAACACAGACAGACAGACAGAACACAGTGAAAACAGAACCCTGAGAACCAGAGACTGTCAGAACTCCTTTCTTACAGGGCTTCAGGTTAAAAATGCTTTTGTAAGTAAATTAGCATGAAATACTACTAAATATAGGGCATAAATATTTCCCAACAATCATCACTTTAATCTGGTTCTTTGACAGGTGTAACTTTGATTTTAAAAGAGTTCTAAGGGCTCTCTGCAATAGAGTAACCCCTCCTGCTTTTTCTAAATTTAATGTTTCTTTGAAACATTCAGAAGAAAACTTAAATGATACGACACTCAGACTTAACAAATGTCAGCATCTTGCCATACTGTCTCTTCCCCTGCCACCCGGGGGCTGACTGGTTGGGAAGCAATCAGACAACCAGGAATGGAGATGCAAAGGCTTCATGAAGAAAAGAGGCTTTGAGAACTTGGTACATGCCCTGTATTTTCTAGAAAATGAGCACAGCCATGGAGCACAAACGTTAACATTACCTGGGGATATGAATTAAAATGAATGCAATTACGCTGTTAGGTCCACCCTTTTAGCAATGTGGATCAGAAACCACCCTTTGAAGCAGTACTTAAGCTAGGAGATAGAACCCATTATTGAAAACGTACTTGACATGAGCTTTGGAATCTGGGCTTGTCCTCGCAGAAGTGGCCGGTACATGTTCCCCTGGAAAGTTGGGGGTGGTGGTGCAGCATTGCTGTAGACGCCAGTTCCGGAGGAGCCTCTCGGCATAACATGGCTGTGAAAGGACCCCCACAGCCGAAACACAAGTTAGATACAGACATACCCATCACTATTATAATAAACAAATGCCAGCAGTCATCTTGTCACTACTAGATCTGACCAAGACAACGAGAGGTTGAAAGATTTATGATGAACAAAGTTCAAAACATTACGTGATAATGGAGACAGCAAATGTTCATTTGTTACACCAAATCCTCCTGATAATCATGTAAATATTTAATACTTTATGCAAAAAAAAATCATTTCAGTCTATTTCTCTTTTTTTGCATTATACTTAGTTTTTCCCTTGAAGACCTATGCTGTTGCTATCACTATACAGTTGACCCTTGAACAACACAGGTCCACTTACACGTGGAGTATTTTCAACAGTAAATACCGGAGTCCTGCACAATCCACAGCTGCAGATTTTCAGTGGGTGAGTGTCCCTAATCCCACAGGTGTTCAGGGTTCACCTGTATATACTACTGCTCTATATTTTACTATTTTCAGTTTATTGCATCAAACATTTCTCTATACCTTTCACAGTCTTCCTAAGTGTAATGTGTATTAAGTATTACAGAATACTTACATGTTAGTGTCTCATACATTACTAAACCTGTCCACTCATTTAGTACTAGTTAGTACTAGTAGTATAGCCAGCAATGCCTAGAGACATGGGTGTATAACTAGGCTCCTCTAAAATATTTTCTCAGGATAAATTCTAAGTAGGAATCTGGATCAAAAGTTCAGAGGATCTTCAGAACTTAACACTCTACTTAGAGATATTTCTTCATTGCTTTCCAAAGTGGCTGAAATAATGCAAAAAAGAAATGTAGAGAGTATTTTAGACTTCAATTTTTTTTTTAACTATTAAAGACTTTCAAGCAACCTGCTGAATACCTCACATTTACATATCAGTTTAGAAACTATCCCAAGCAGTTAATCCCCACAACTTCACGAGGCTGATGTGATTACAACCTCCATTTCACACACAGAAAACGGAGGCAGAGAGAGGTTCTATAATTTTAATAAGAATATCCAGTGGTAGACAAAGTGTTTGATCCAGACACTCAGGACTCAAAGCCCATGACGCCACTGTCCCTTACTAGTCACTGCATAAAGTACATGCTACTGATGGTAACCTACTGCCTAAAGCCCACTTTGAATCTTAAAGCTTTCCTATGAATTGGAAATATCTATTTATGAGTTACCAACATCAATTCACAGATGATAACTCATTAATACACGCCCTAGCACTTTGCTCTTTTTATCTCAGCTTTATGTGTTTCTGCTTCAAAGCTCCCTCTTTTATAGCCAAGAAAAAAGAAAATTTGAAGCTAATGAAAGCAAAGAATAAAAAACAGAAATTCACAGCAGAAGAGATACAAAAGGCCAGCAGACACTTTGAGAGGCTTGACCTCACTAACACGGCAGGAGATACACTCAGGCATCACGGAGGTCTCAACACATGGGCACGAGCCCAGGAGCTGGCGGCTCCTCACAGAGGGACTGTAACACCCAGAGGTTAACCCAGTCACAACTCTCTTGAGGGTAAAGAGCATGTTTCATGCTTTTGAAATAATGGTCAGAGACAGCAAAATCTCTTGAGAGAAAATAATGGAATTCTCAGGCAACACAAAGCAACAGATAAACCAAAGGCACAGAATTGAATTTAAAAAATGAAGAAAAGCATCAAAGTCATTAAAATAGCTGCAGAACAGTTGTTTTTAATGATCTCGAATATCTGTGGTATAAGTTCTGACAATGCTCCATGGAAGATTCTGAACAATCAAAATACATAGACAGAAAAACCTACCACTCACCCCAAAGCCCTGAAGGCTGCGGGATCCAGGTGGACAGGCCGCCGGTCCCGGTTAAAGCCGAGCTGGGGCTTCCACTGCCGTCCGTTGCTGGATTTCTCCCAGTCGCTAGGTTTCAGGACCGGTGCGGGTTTTCTAACCATTTGAAAATACAATATTTAGTTACAGGGATGGATTTCACTTACACAAAATAAACTTGAAGAGCTTATATTTTCTAACTTGTACAGTTGTTACCTTGCTCCCGGAAGCATGACAGCTTTAAAAATGTAATCTTCAGCAAACTGTGGGTCTTTAAAATTGATACTAGAAGAGAACAAGAAACAATTTAATGATTTCACTAGATTAACCTGCTTCACTACTACCATGTAAATTCAGGTACTTTTTTTTTTGACATTTTAGTCAGCATTTTACTGATGTCCTTTCCTTCTACATTTCCAAGAAAAAGCCAGACTTATGTAGCTTTACTAATGTCCCTTTTTCTAGAAATAAAAGGATGTCGCTTAAATATGACAGTTTTAAATTTTTGGACATTATTCTGCCCATCTAGACCTGGAGAATTCATACCTAACATTCCCAAAATCACAACTTTAAGGAGGTGACGTATGTGTAATTATGGCTGATTTGCATTTTTCTACAGCAGATACCAGCACAAGACTGTAGAGCAATTTTCCTCCAGTTAAAGAATAAATTTTTTAAAAAGATAGGAAAAAATCACAACTTTTAATATATATGAAATAAAGTATTTAGGTTATAGAAGATTTTAATATCAAAGTATAATTTACATGATTAAAAAGTTCTGATTTCTATACAAAGTAATCTACTTAGACAGTATAAGAAGCTGACAATGTATAATTTCTAAGTAACATCAAGTGATTTTATCTTCTCACACTGCAAATGAAATGTTAATGGCCTAAAAACTACACAATCTGCCACAGATGACAATAAGGAAGAGTAGCACATATCAGCAAGTTATCAAATGTAACAAGTTCATATTTTCCTTGTTTGTGATCCCCAAACCAGCAGCATTTTCATCTCATCTGCTCTGTTCTTATGTATTTGGAAAGCAGGTGTTATCCATCCACCACATGAGCACTGTTCACCACACCAGCTGAAAGAGCCCAACTTGGCATTGCATTTGGAGCAGTAAAAGCTGCCCATCCATCACTCCCAACAAAGTGGATTCCATCCACTGTACAGGTTCAATGAAGTAAGATGTACACTGAGCCTGACTCCCTGTGGAAAGCAAGGGGGACGGCATCATCCTCTTGTGGGCAAAAGCTATAGGACCACTTCATTCATTATGATCCAAAATGCTAGACTGTCTAAATAAAGATCGCCTGCACTTTCTACATTTGTAGAGACCCCCATCTTTCAATCCTTGTGAAATGGCAGATGGGTCCACAGTAAAGAGTTCTAGAGGTAAGTTCTGCAATTCTGGATACTTCTCTGTAACCTTTTGTAAATGATATTGTTTATAAACTGCACTGGAGGTATCTACTTCACAGCCCATTGCCTGGTATAATTTCAGTTGCCACTCAAACCCCTCATTCATCTTGGCCTCTGGCTTGACAGTCTTAAGGTTTTCATAGGCTTTTTCAAAGGTGAGCTGGTCAGTCTTCATCCTAAAAGCAGCTATTACAGTCACACTTCGACTGGCCCCTGCATGGCAGTGCGCCAGCACCGCGTGGCCCTCGGTGCGAGCCTGGACAATGAAGGCCACACAGTGGTCCAGGTGACTGAACAGGTCGGTCTCGGGTTTGTCCAGTGCTGGCACGAAGAGACTCCGTAGACCCTCGACCCCAGCCCCCTGTTTTGAAGTTAGGCTCCTCTGAGTCCACTGTCAGCACTGCCGTGACGCCCACCTCCCTCAGGTGGTCTGGCTCCGCGACGGCCGCAGTTCCACCCAAGAACAGCCCCAGACACACCTCCAGCATATACGTGGCAGAGAGGCCCGGCTCTGGCTGCTGATCTGGAGCTCGCAGCCATGGCTCCCCAAATTTAGATACTTGTGACCTTTGTTTTATTTTTAAGGTTTTTTTATTTTTCTTTTTTTGGCTGTTCTGCGTGGCTTGCAGATCTCCGTTCCCCAGCGAGGGGCTGAACCCAAGCCATAGCAGTGAAAGCCTGGAATCCTAACCACTACACCACCAGGGAACTAGATACTGTGGCTCTTTAAACAGAATGACTACAATTCAGAAGTCTTCTCCCAAAATTATCTGAGTCAGCAGATTCTGCCAAACTGCCAAATGGCTGTACATCTTTCTCACCAAACTGCCACTAATCCCCAGGGTGGCCCTCGTGTAACTTTATGTGCAAAGTCATGTTCCACCTAATTGTAGGTGATCACAGAGAAAGAACAACAGACACAGCCCAACTCTTGAGAAACTCCAGTATGATACCAAACACTGGTACAAGAGGTTTGCAACAACAAAAGTAAAAACCACCTTTCCTTTTGTTCGGGCCATGGCGAAGACCCTCCCTCGAACATCTTCAAGATCAGCGCTAGTTGCAAGAAACAGTAGAAACATTTGCAAAATCAAAAATAATGAACAGATAATCCACAGGGGAAAAAACACAAACCCTCCCTGTTGGAAGCCCCATATCCTGCTCGACTAATGTGTTTCTGTGAGAATGTAAAGAGTCACAACTTGAAACAATGTGATGGCTGTATATTCAGACTCAGACTTTTAATAAGTTGGGCCAAACCGCCTTTTTGAGTGTGTGGGGGTGGGTGTGTGGGTGTGGGTGGGTGTGTGGGTGTGGGTGGGTGTGTCTGTGTGTATGTGTCTCATCCAAAGCACACAAGTCTTCCTTCTGACAAAGCAATGTCTCTTCTAGGACTCTGGATATGCACCTAGTTTACATCTAAGGATGCTCATAACATCAGGATTCATAATGCTGAAAAACTGTAAAACCTAAGTGTATGGGCGGATAGTGGACTGGTTAAAGAAACTATGGTTCTTTCTAAAAATGGTATCCTCAGAGACTTCCCTGGAGGTCCAGTGGTTAAGAATCTGTCTGCCAATGCTGGGGACGTGGGTTCCATCTCTGGTCCAGGAAGACCCCACATGCCGGAGGCAACCAAGCCTGTGCTCCACAACTGCTGAGCCCACACGCCCTAAAGCCTGTGATCTGCAGCAAGAAAAGCCACCTCAATGAGATACCTGTGCAGCGAAACCAGAGAGCAGTCACTGCTCAGCACAACTAGAGAAAGCCCACGTGCAGCAAGGAAGACCCAGCGCAGCCAAAAATAAATGTTCACATTTTTTAAAAATAATAAATAAATAGAAATTATATCCTCAATTGGCATTTCTTAAAATGTAGTAACAAAATACTTAATGACAAGGGGAAATACAGGCAACAGACTAGACACAAGTTCACCAGAAGGTTATGACACACGTTCACCAGAAGGTTATTTGTACACGCAACCATTTCCAACCATTTCCTTTCCTTTTCTGTGCTTTTTTATATTCTCCAAAGATCCTCTGAAGATTACAGATTACAGTTGTAATCAGTGAAAAAGGGTTTTATTGAACTGGTTGATGTTTTAGATAGCTAACTTTTTTTCTCTTCAAATAATGCCACTTAAAATAATTAGGGCCCATCTGTTACAGAGAAATTTTTGTTAAGTGTATATTTTAAGTACATAAAAATGGTCCCATTTATAATAAAGATGCTATAAGCTCAAGACCAGCTGAACAGCACTTCATTGACTCAATCTGTTCCCCTTATAAACTCACTCTTCACCATGACTGTTTTTATCTCAGATGTTCTCTACTCCAGGTGGCTTAGGGCAGGGCCAGGCACAATAGGCAATGTGAAAGGTTTAAGAGGGTGAGAGACAAGGTGGTAGGTAGGTATATGGATTTGTTGGGGCTTTCTAGACACAAAGTAAACAGGGAAAACTGGTAATAAAGCAAGGCCTGCAACTAAAGTATCTCAGAACAGTTCTCTTAGTGTCCACAGGCCTTTTCAGCAGTTTACCAAACAAAATTTTCAGCATGCCTACTGTATACATGGTCTCATGGTGGGCACAGAGGCACAAACAGTGCCCAACCATGGGGCCTGCCTCCTCTTCTAATAGGGGAGACAGACTGGAAAAGTTTAACAGTTTAGTAAGGAAGAAAGTGGAAAAGGCCACAACAGGCACAAGAAAGATGTTGATCAAAGCCTGTCACTTGCCTTCCACATAGGACCTTGTGAGTGTGGGCTAAATGCACGCATATGTGTGGCAGGGGGTCTTCATGGAGGGACCAACCTGGAGAGCAAGGAGGAGGTGTCCCTGCAGAGCTGTGGGGACCCAGATACACAGCACAGCTCCATCAAACTATGGCAGGAACCAAAGGTCTCCAAGGGGGGCAGTGGTTAAGAAAGATGAGAGAAGATTCAGTGGGAAGCTAGGTGGGATTTGGGGGAAAAAAAAAATCAGCTGGGAGAGCACTACAGTAATCCAGGAGAAGAGAATACAAACAGGCTCACTGGGAAAAGCCAGATATGAGAAATAATTGGAAAGAAAGACGGTTCCAGAGCAGTGGTATCAATACACAGAGTCATGTACCATGAGAAGTTGAAGTTCCTAAGTCTGGGCAACGGGGGAACAAGAGGTGAGGGAAAGATGGAGGGATGGTCAAGGAGGTGTGCGTGGGTACAGGACACAGCAGCCAGTGTAGGCAGAGAGCCCAGGTGACACGGAGGGTGGCACTTGCTCCTCCAGATGGGAAGAAAACTGAGAATCAAACAGAGGTGTTATATATTTACAGTTACCAAAGAGCTACTGTAAAAATAGCAGACCTGAGCAAGCTACAATGGTAGAAGAAGAGAAGGACGAGAGAAATTCAGGGAGATGGCTCAGCTCTACTCACAGTTAAACTACTACTATGTGGGAAGATTTATGGAATCATAATTGAAAAAAAATTCCTAGGTCACAGTTGACTGTATTCTCTAAGAGTCCTTCCATGAGTTTAAGACACTTCAATAACTTCTATAATATATTTCCTCAACAACACAGGTAACAACTAATGTGATGGGGACAGGAGGTGAGGGAAAGTCCACCAAAGTGGACTCAAGGAGACAGTTTCTCAAATACGGACTCCAACACCAGATGCATGCAAACAGAGAAGCGGGGGAATGCCAGGAGTCAACATAGACAGGAGTAACTGGCAGGGGGGACTGGAGGTTGCATGTTCAGATGTTTTGTTTATAAAGCAAGAACAACACTGGGATACAGAAGAAGCCCTGAAACAAACATCCAAAAAGCTAAAGTAAACTGCATCAGTCTCAGCATGACCCCTCAGAGAAAAGACTGAAAATGACCTCATAAGAAAAGAGTTACTTTTGGTCTTTTCAGGCATCTCCAGGAAATCAACTCAATTTTATTATGAAGTTATATTCAACATATACCTGAATATACAGCTGGATTTGAGATTTCTTTTATAAATTTAACAATCTTGTGAAAACAATGGATACCAAATAACACCAAAGGAAATTCAGGCTCAGAAATCACCATCACCATCATAACCAGGATTTGCCAACTTTGGAACTCTTCCTTGGGCAAGAGTCCTAATTAGAAAGTTAAGTAGAACTTACTATTTCTAAGGGGCTGCGAAGGAAGACCCTTGAAAACACACTGAGAAACTAAGGAGCACAGCAAACATGTGCCAATCTGGAGAGGACTGGTGACAGTAACCGGCCTGAAGGTCTGCTGCAACAGGGACCCAGGGGTTAAACACAGAGTCCACGCTGGCTCTGCCAGAATCAGACTGTTTGTGGCGGACACAGGAACATAGCTTATGATTCTGAATCCCACCTTTAACAAAAGAGCCAAAAGACAAAGAGCCAGAACAGATTATACACCAAGATAAACAAAAACTGTGGGTAAAGATAAAGGGTAAAGCAACTATATGTCAGTACAAATTAAGTTAAAAAATGATTCACCGGAAATTTAAGAATGGGGGTGGTGAGAGATGAAGGCAATTAATCTAGCAAGATTTTTCAAATTCACAAAGGATTTCTATAAGTGAAAGCCTTCCTGGAATGGCAGCTGCTATCTAAATCCATTAAAGATGGGAAAATAAACATGCTTATACTTCACAATGAGAAATCTAAGTAAAATCCAAAATAGTCCCCAAGAGTGAGAGAAATAATAACATGGGAAAATAGTATTCAGGAATAGCTTTTTACAAAATCCTTGAGTTACTTGAACATTTGCCCTATTCTCATCTAAAGAGGGAGGGAAACAACAACATAAACCTTGCCGCCAAGATTAGGGATTCATACAGTAGTTACACAGATGCAGAGTAAATTTGCTGATTTTTATTCTAAAGAGCCATATTATGTTTTACATACTTGGCAGAAAATGCTGTCACCATTGAGAAAATGAAGTATGAGTTTTCCACGTAGCAGAAATAAGCCCTTTAAAAGTTTATAATTGTTGATTTTAAAAAATATTCCACAAATTCATTCTATCTCATCTTAACCAAAATAAAGTATATTAAGAGCTCTGTTTTTTAACTCTACAGGGCCACAAATATAAATGCAATTTATATTATGTTACAATACCCTGAAGCCATGTGGGCCTCCAGGGTGCAGAGGTCTATTTGAACCTACACAGCACACAACTCCTGGAAACTCCTACTTTCTACCTCCCACCTCTCTAATCCAGGAAGAATTAGAGGTTGTTAGGGGAAACCAGAAAGCAGAAAAGTAAGCCTGTTAAGTCAGTAACCTTAACAATATACATAATTTAAAGTCAAGAGGCTCTACTGGGAGGTCTGCAACACAGGGACTCTCCAAATATCAAAGACTTGCTGGAGTAACAGTTACCATTTCCCTGTGAATCACAGGTCTATTCTTAAACTTATTTGCAAGTTCAGAGCTGTACTCTGGGCAAATGTCAGGAATTTGGGGAAACTTACCTGATTACAGCGTTGTGTGTCAGATCCTTTAATACTGGAATAGGAGAACATACTACTCTAAAAAGAAACAAAAGAATAAGTTGTAACCTTTGGGAAAAGTGGAAACAACGTGCTGCTATGTTTCTTGGGCTTTGAGAGAGAGAAATCACTAAACCAATAAAAAACAATATAATCATAGGTAACTTTTAAAAAGGGCCCTGTTTATAATTTCACTAATAGAAAACGATTATGAACAAGGGGTTTATATCAGAATTTGTAAAGAATTCTGGTATAAGAATTCTTTATATTCTATAAACCAAAAAGGGGGCAGTGGGGGAACAGATAATTGGATAGAAAAACAGAACAGGTATTTCATAAATAAGGAACACCAAACAGTTGAGAGACACGTACACAACAAGGTACACGACATCCTGACACTTTAATAAGATTATGAAAGTAATTTTGACCTTGTGGATTGCCTCAAGAGCTGGGCTCTGACCCCAAGTCCAGGGGTTTTATGTTGTTTTGTTTTCTCACTACTTTCTTATTATTTCTAGAAAATGAAACATTTAGGAAACAAAGTAGAAATGCTAACTAAACATCCTCCCACCCCCTCAATTATATACAATGATGCTTACTGATCTGGAAGAACAGCTTCCTCATCCAAAGAAAACTTCCCTTGGATCCCATGACATAGCTCAGGTGGTACATCCACTGACTGGGGGGGGGGGGGAGGGGGAAAACAACCCAGTCTTATTATACAGGTGAAAGAATGGAAAGCAGGAACTCAAACATGTTTGTTCACCAGTGGTCACAGGACTACCATTCTTAACACCCCAAAGGTAGAAACCACACAAGTTCCCATCAAGAGATGAGTGGACTAATGAAATGTAGTGTATACACAAATGAAGTATTATTCAGCCCTAAAAAAAAAAAAGAAACACTGACATAAGATGGCTAAACCTTGAAAATTCTGCTAAATGAAGTGAGCCAGACATGGAAGGACAAATACTATATGATGTGACCTAGGGGAGATGTCAAAATTAGGCGACTCCATAAAATCAGGAAGTAGCAGAGAGGTTCTGAGAGGCTGGGGGCAGGGAAGGATGTCCAGAGGAGTGTTTAATGCTGTCTGGCGGGTACAGAGTTTCTGATCAAGAAGATGCACAACTTTGTAAATGGTCTTAATGCCACAAAATTACACACTTAAAAATGCTCTGAATGGTAAATTAGGTTTATATTTGGCCAACATTGTAAAAATGTATTCCTGATTAAATAATCAAATGAATACACTGTCAAGAAACACATCATGATGGAAAAGAAACCATACCTCTGTGGAACCTGTCTTGTACAGCTCTAAAATGAAGTCGTGCAGTGGGTGATGTTTCCCAACAAATAAGACGTCACCTCCAAGACTGTTTCTTCTGGCTGGAGGGGAACGCAGGACAAGATCAAACTTATATCCACAAGAGCAATTTTTATTATGAGACCAAAATTAGGAGATGCATCTAAATTTTTAAAGCTTTATTATAGGGACTTTCCTGGTGGACCAGTGGTTAAGAATCTAACTGCCAGTGCAGGGTACGGGTTCGATCCCTGGTCGGGTAACTAAGCCTGAGCACTACAACTAGAGGGCCCAAGCGCTAGAGCAAAAGATCCTGCATAATGCAACCAAGACCCTATGCAGCCAAATAAATAAATGAATGCTTTTTAAAAAACTTAATTATAGAGTTTGTGAGAAAATAACAAGAGGCGGCCTAAATTTAGGTGATATGCCTCTGCAGAAGAAAAAACACTTTGACAATAAATAAGGTTTCAAAAATCAATGATTATCAAAAAAAATTTTAATCTCAAAAAAAACTTTAAAAATCAATGACTATTAGGAAAAAAAGTCACTAAAAGATATCTGCACATAGAATTGCAAGATTTTATTTATGTAGGACTCAATTTCTTATAAGATATAAACATTCCCCAAGGAAATACAAATTGTATCATCTGAGAACAAAAATTATCCTAAGGATGGCTGATAAAATAATTTATATTGGTTTATTACACTGGTATTAAATTTTCCAGTTGAACCCAACCTTGCAATTTCCTAATATTTTAACTATCAATATAATGACAAAATCCCACTTGTTGCGAAAAATAACATTTCAAGTTAACAATCTGAGAGTAAATGCCTGCAATTCATCTTAACCTTCAAGCAAAATTATTATAATCTGGGAGGTGGGGGAAGATGAAGGGAAGAAGGGAGATGGAGGAAATCAAACACTTATAACTTAAAAACTTTCAATTTAATTTACTATTTAATTACTACTCAATGTACAGGTAGTATTAATTTTAAGAAACTAATTTTTGTTACAAAGAAGTAAAATCAATGATTTATGCCTCCTTTATGAAAAAGTTGACAAATGAAAAAAAAAAGGTCTAATTTATAAGCAAACATGAAGCCTGTGTCACACAGACTGTGCCACCCGGTGGGCGTGGCCTTACTCTCTTCAGGGGTGAGGTCCGGGTACACCTCTTCCAGGGCAGCACGCAATCTCCGCTCGTCCACAAACGGCAACAGAGCCACACCTGGGGACACAAAAGCACACCAACCGCCCCCAGTATTAGAGTCACCTCAATGTCAACTGGTCCAAATGGACATTTCTAGTAGAATATTCCCACAAACATAAAAACATCTTGGAATTGAACTATTTAGTCAAAATTCAAATGTAGAAGAAAAACACCTTCAATTTTCCATTCTTAAAATGGCTCATATGGAAAACCATCTTTGATCTTAACTCTGTGATAATAAAAATTTTACGTTAAAAGAATACTTAAGATAGCAGCTTGTTCTCATCTTCCTTATAAGATGGCCTTGGGCAAGTTAGTCAATTCCCCAAAGGGCTTGGGCTTATCCTTTCATCATTCTAGAACCTTGGATTCTTTCATAAAACAAGATCATTCAACAAAAGTATACAGAAGTTCTATCACACTTTAAAACCTAATAATTAACTTACACAAAAATTTTAGAGATTTGTTTGCTTAAATAACTTGGGGATGGTAGAAGAGATGTTAATTTTCAGGCTAAAAATTGTCCTCTGGAGTGTGATAGAATTAAGGTCATTGTTTTAGCTAGACCATGTGCATCATCTTCAAAGAAGCACACCAGTAAATGCAGGATCCATTACTAGAAAAACATATGAAGCTTTTGAAGCTTAGTAAGTTATGCTGTCTATAGTATAAATAGTATCTTTGACAAATAAAAAACTTAAATAGCAAAGAGAAATGCTAAATGAAGCTAAACAGTTTTGAAACTACTGCCATTCAAAACTGCTGCATTTATGATTATTCCCTTTAAAATGATTAGAAGTGGAAAGTTTCCAAAGTTGTCATTAATGATTTAGCTGCCATATTTTCAAAGTTAAGAAATGTGTTCAATTGTACCACCTACTAAGGAGAATACATATATATTTTTTTAAGTTAAAAAGAAACTAAGTTCTAGTGTGAATTTCATAGGGTCAAAAAGCTGATAAACACTTAGATGGAAAAAAACTTCCAAGAGTTGTTTGAGTTTAGGTAGTCACACACATAAGTTATCATGAAAAGCTAAAACACTACCTAGCTTTCATTTTCTACCTACTAGATTCAGGATCTAAACAAATTATGAGAGATTTTCCTACGATATCAACTCCAGAAGCAAACAGTAAGCAATTTGCAGTGCTAATGACAGCAATATGGTTAATAAGTAACAAACAAGACCTACTGGCCAGTGGAAGAAAGAATACTTTGCACCCAGGTATGAAGATGGTGGTGCTCGAGAATGAAATGATAGTAAAAACGACAGCAGTGGTGACTTTTTCCTGAGCACTTATATCCAATGGCTCATTTAATCGTCTCAACAGCCCAGAAGCAGTCCAAATGGTGGTAGTATTTAGGTAAAAACAGTGGTCACACTTTCCAGGTTCTGATCTTACTTCTGACACTGTGTGACTCTGATCAAATAACTTATATTCTGTTCATATAAAAAACACATTTGAAATACCTGTTATATTATTACATATAGTATTTGTATGGTCAACAAATGTTGGAAATATACCCAGATAAGTTTTATCCTCTATCATTTTAGATGTACTCAATTTAGGCAAGAACTTAACTAAGTATTATCGTTACCTTCCATAAGTTTTAAATACATGTATGGAGAAAAAAACTATACCTCCTAATAGTAGTAAGTTTTACCTCAAGAAAGGTATATTCTTGGTACAGAGTCTACTAAGTGAAAATATTTATATAAGATAAAAAAATATTAAAGGTCTGAGTTAAACCCATGCTGGGACTGCCCGGGTGGTGCAGTGGTAAAGAATCTGCCTGCTGATGCAGAAATGGGTTCAATTCCTGGGTCGGGAAGATCTCCTGGAGAAGGAAGACAACCCACTCCAGTGTTCCTGCCAGGAGAATCCCATGGATAGAGGAGCCTGGTGGGCTACAGTCCAGTGGGGGGTCCCAAAGAGTTGGACACGAATGAGCATGCACGCATGCAAACCCACCCTAAAATTCATTTGGAATCTCAAGGGACTCAAAACAATCTTGACAAAGAAAAATAAGTTAGAGGACTCCAATCTTCTGATTTCAAAGCTTACTGCAAAGGTACAGTAATTAAAACAGTATACGGTACTGGCATCAGACAGACAATGACCAATGGAACAGACAGCCCAGGAATAACTCCCCCACAAGACCACTGAGTGGGGAAAAAGCAGTCTTGTCAGCAACCAGCACTGGGAAAACGGATATCCACACACAGAAGAAAGAAGCTGGACTCTTACGTTACACCATATACAAAAATAAACTCAAAATGGCTCAAATGTCCTAAATGTAAAGAGCCAGAACTATCAAGCTTTTAGAAGAAAACATACAGAGGAAGCTTCAATGACACAGGGCCAGGCAGTGATTTCTTAAGACACCAAAAGTAAAGGCAGGAACAACAAAACACTCCAACTAAAACTGGATGTCACCAAAATTAAGAATGTCTGTGCATCAGAGGACACTATCAACAGAAGGAAAAAGAAAACACACAGAATGGGAGAAAATGTATGCAAATCATATATTTGATAAAAGATCTAAGTCTGGAACATACAAAAGACATCCACCATACAGTACCAAAAACCCAAGTCAAAAATGGGCCAAGGACTTGAACAGACAATTTTCCAAAAAAGATACAGGAATAGCTAATAAGCAAATGAAAACAATGATCAATATCACTAATCACTAGGAAAATGAAAATAAAAACCACAATAAGACACTGTTTCATACCCATCCAGATGGCTACTATCAAAGGAAACAGAAAGCTACTATCAGTAAGGATGTGGAGAAGCTGTAACTGATGCACACTGCCTGACCTTTCCTCTGGGTAATTTATACTATAGTAATAGCAGGTTGTCTGCATGTCTATGTATTTACTCACTCGTTTAACACACACTCACATAAATACACTTATATTTTTATTTACTATTTCCTATTCTCCTATGTCTCCTCTCCCTGTTACTCCTCCACAAAGCATCTTCAAAAGCAACCTAAATCCCAATCCATATGTGTAACACAATATGCCCACACAGCACTACACCTGCATAGCCCCAAGCAATGGGCTGCATTTCCCAGTACCATTCTGTTCAAGTTAATTAGAAATTCCAGTTACTGCGCAAGTCAACTCTAAAATCTCATAAAATAATTATTTCAATTGGTAAATTATTACTTATTCCCCTTTGTTCCACAATTCTCTTTGAGTTATTTTATTGATCTTCTGCACCACAAAGAATAATCAAGGGAAAAGGTGTGAAAAATGGTAGTACTAAACACACTTATCATTTCAGAAAAATAATGGTGGAAGAACAGGTTAAAATGACTTGTTGAAAGGGACTTTGATGGGAAACAACAGCTGGCTTAGTGTGTTTGAGACCTTCTTGTGTTCTACTGTTATTACACATTTTTTGAATACTAAATTATCACCTTATATTTAATACTAATTTTTACTGCCCTTATTTCTACAAAGTCTGTGAACAGAAGGAATGAAAAAATAATATACAGACAAATAAACTTTAAGTGATGATCAATGTTAAACATTTAAACTAAATGTTTAATATATTTTTCAAAAGAGTGTAAGTAAATCTCTACATGGATACTCTTGAGTGTTTCTATTAATACATCACCAAGCAACTTCATCAGGCATCAGTGACTAACAGGAGCCAAGTACCAGGCTCCATTAATTAATTCAAAGAAGATAAAAGATAAAATGATTAATTTGTCTCAACCTGATTTACTATTTATCATAATGTGACTATTAGAATTACATTAATCATGGATAATCCCAGTTTGGATGGCAAAATAGAGAAAATTCTTTCATCCCGTAAGTCATTCAGTTCAGTTCAGTCACTCAGTCATGTCCGACTCTTTGTGACCCCATGGACTGTAGCACACCAGGCTTCCCGGTTCATCACCAACTCCCAAGCTTGCTCAAACTCATGTCCATTGAGTCTGTGATGCCATTCCACCATCTCATCCTTTGTCGTCCCCTTCTCTTCCCACTTTCAATTTTTCCCAGCATCAGGGTCTTTTCAAATGAGTCAGTTCTTCGCATCAGGTGGCCTTCAGCATCAGTCCTTCCAATGAATATTCAGGACTGATTTCCTTTAGGATTGACTGATTTGATCTTCATGCAGTCCAAGGGATTCTCAAGAGTATTTTCCAACACCACAGTTCAAAAGCATCAATTCTTCAGTGCTCAGCTTTCTTTATGGTCCAACTCTCACATCCATTCGTGACTAGTGGAAAAACCACAGCTTTGACTTTTGTTGGCAAAGACCTTTGTTGGCAAAGTAATGTCTCTGCTTTTTAATATGCTGTCTAGGTTTGTCATAGCTTTTCTTCCAAGGAGCAATTGTCTTTTAATTTCATGTAGTCACCATCTACAGTGATGGTTGTAGCCCAGCACTGGAGCACAAGAAAATAAAGTCTCTCACTGTTTCCATTGTTTCCCCATCTATTTGCCATGAAGTGATGGGGCCAGATGCCATGATCTTCGTTTTCTGAATGTTGAGCTTTAAGCCAACTTTCTCACTCTCCTCTTTCACTTTCATCAAGAGGCTCTTTAGTTCCTCTTCATTTTCTGCCATAAGGGTGGTGTCATCTGCATATCTGAGGTTATTGATATTTCTCCCAGCAATCTTGATTCCAGCTTGTACTTCATCCAGCCCAGGATTTTGCATGACGTACTCTACATGTAAGTTTAATAAGCAAGGTGACAATATAAAGACTTGATGTACTCCTTTCTCAGTTTCGAACTAACCGTTGTTCCATCTGGCTGTAACTGTCGCTTCCTGACCTGCATACAGATTTCTCAAGAGGCAGGTAAGGTGGTCTGGTACTCCCATCTCTTGAAAAATTTTCCAGTTTGTTGCGATCCACACAGTCAAAGGCTTTTGGCATAGTCAATGAAGAAGCAGCAGATGTTTTTCTGGAATAAGTCATGTTAGTATACAGTTTTATCAGAAAGAGAAAATTAATAAAAAGGAATACTGTCTAAATTTTACCTTGCCATGCATACTTCTTCCCATTCAAATCAATAGCAAAATCTTCAGGGTAGAAGTCAATTATACTAGAATCCTATAGCAGGGAGACAAATACAGATTCAAAAAGTGAAGTTACACATTTCTGTTATGAAAAATTTGATATAAAACTTTTGATCATGCTATCATGCCTGATAAGAAAACAAGCTTTCCTTTTAAAGTAGTATTCTTTAAACAGCAGGTCCAAGGGGAAAAAATCAACAATTTTAAAAGATAAAAATAAAGATATTAACACAGAAGAATTTTAGAATGGATATCTGTGGATCCAGTGTAGAGTGAAGAATTTATAGAGAACCCTGTTTCCCAGCTGTGCCTCACTCCTCCACACACACAAGATTAGCTAGGAGGGGATTCCAGGTGTGCCAGTCTTAGGTCTGGCAGCCACCACAAAGGCCGGAACAAAAAAAAATAATGGCTTACAGGTAGGCGGAGAACAGAATAACTGTTTTAAGAATTTCTTCAAAATACAAATGCATTTTATTTACTAAGTAGGGTACTGACAGCCAAGAAAAGCAGAAAAAAATAATAAAGTAGTGAAAAATGTACAGAAGAACTCAAATACTTGCACTGTTTCTGTACTTCACTCTTTTAACTATGAAATGCAACTGTGACTCATGTTAGTAAAGTGTATGACAAAAACCCAGCTACACACTCAAAACACCAAGACTCATGGCAAATATATCTCAGAATATATCAGGTACATCATTTTGAATTTAACATTAATACAGTAACATGTTGATAATATAGAATAATTTAAATTTGGCTAATCTTGTGAACAACTCCAAACATTTACTCTCTCAAGCCAGACAGCAAAGTTTCTGTATCATAAGAAAAAAAAAAACCATCACTAACACGAATCAAGAACAATTCTTACGTTTACTATTTAGATATTAAGAAGTTTACTTATTTAGCAGGTTGAAGAAATAGAATGCACTTGTTATTTTGCAAAATAATGAACGTGTCTAAGATTTGCGGGGGGGTGGTAGGGAGAGACTCACTGGATCACTCATGAGCTTCCGCCATGATGGAGGTAGAAAGTTACCACTAGCAGCTGGAAAAACCCCCATAAGTTGTTCCAGTGGTTTAAACTATTAAAAACAAAACAAACAAAAACTTTAACATATGACACACAATTTTGATCTAAGCCAAAATTCTACAAATTTTATGGCTCTAAATAGCTCAGCTTACCGGTTTGGTACCCTTCTCAAAATCAGAAGGCATGTCTGCAATCCCTTCGAAGTCTGAAGCAAATGGTGCATAATGGAATGGGTAATACCACTTCCAGGACGCACAGCCCTGGAATCATTCAAAACAGCAAAGCCACAAATCTATGTTAATGATATACACAGAAAACCAAAAAATATTAGGCTATTAATCTATAATATTCTATTTACAAAACATATGATTTCTAGTAGACAGTCCATGTATTAATTTTTCCATGAGTTTTAAGTTATTTTGATTCAATTTGAACCTTTCACTTCATATCAATGGCCCCTTTATTTTAAAAAATACTGCAAAACACCTTTAAAATCAGTAGTTAATACCAAATTTTATATTCACAAACACAATTTGGTGAAATTTTTGTCCTTCAAATGCGTTTGGTGGTATTTCTTTACAACTCTAGAGCTTCCAGTTAAAATGAAGAACAAAAGTGTAGCTGACACTGAGCCTACAGATGGACAAGGGACATCACCATGATTGACAACAAAATCAGCAAAAGCTTCATTTGAGAATTCCCTAGATTTTCAGTGAGAACTTTCTTTTTCTTATAAAAATATTCAATGATATGTATTTGACTCTGTGCCTGGTGAATTAATCTTTGTAGGAGTAAAACACTGTATTAAAATATTCTATAGTTGATACTTAACACATTAAATTACTTTCTACTAATTACAGATCACAACAAACTGAACTTGCTTCATTCTACAAACACAAAACCAGATACTAACTATGAGTTACAACCCCCATGTCTACCTAACTTCTCACCAATCTGACATCCCAATTACCAAAGGCTTTAAGTCAGACTTCAAGTAACATCATTACTTTACATGGAGGAAATAGTATCATTCAAATTCCTTTCCAGTTCTTACTAGTACTTTCCAGGCTTTCTCTTTTGTTCTGTAATTTAGTGACCATCTAATAGTTGCTCGGTTATTTTTTTTTTTCTTCCAATTCATTTAGTGACTACCTATTAGTTATTCAGTTGTTTTTTTATTCCAATTAAAAAAAACACTAAACTGTAGTCATTTGCAAGACAAAGCATACTCAACAACACTCCTTTATGTTGAAATTCTTTAACAACAAAAATTAGTTATGAATACACATTAATGAGCTTTGGAAACAAATACTAGGCTCAATAACACACATTATTACAAAAATTATCTTTCTAAAATGATCAGCTAGAAATTTAGAGGAAAATATCCTTTGCACCTGGTAATAATATCGTAGAACCCAGCAGAGTCCTTCAACGTAAGACTGAACAACTTTACGTCGGAATTTTTCATCTGCTGCATCAACATCAAATTTGTTCTTGTAGTATCGCTGTTTCCAACCAGCTTCCCATAACCTACAAACCATGCAAGATCAGTTTATCCTGATTCAATATGGTAACTGTACACCTATTTATCACCCCGATCAACTTATATCTAATGTCCAGGTGAAATGTAAATGAGTTCAACAGTAACGCTAGCAAACACAGTTCATTTAACTATCTTCTAAAAACTCCACTTTCACAGGATTACCAACTCAAAGAAGTTAAACATCAAAAATTCAAAACACTGATTCCAGTAAGATCATTCTAAAACTACATTTTAAAAAAGGATCATCACTTATGCTAAAGTAGATATGTAACAGGGTTTCCTAGGTAGCTCAACTGGTAAAGAATCCGCCTGCAATGCAGGAGACCCTCGTTTGATTCCTGGATCAGGAAGTTCCCCTGGAGAAGAGATAGGCTACCCACTCCAGCGTTCCTGCCCGGAGAATCCCCGTGGACAGAGGAGCTGGTGGGCTACAGTCCATGGGGTCACAAAGAATTGGGCATGACTGAGTGACTAAGTGCAGATACATAACACTTGTTTGCCTGAATTTTTATACTGTTTTACATGCTTTTGGACCGTGGAATAATTCTAAAACTACATTTTAAGATTCAAATACTGAATATATTTTTATATAGTTCAAGTTCCTCAGTTTATTAGGATATATTTAAACTGCATAAAGAAAGTCAATTAAACTACTTTGAAAAAAAAGATTTGCTATGGGTAATTCTTTTAAAGGTAAAACACAATTTATAAAAGAATAATCTAGAAACCAGGCAGAAACTTGGTATAGCTAATCTATACTCTTCATGCTTGGGCATCTTAAAGCTAAGAGTTAAAGGGAAGGACATGCATGCACATGTACATACGTATATATGCATGTTCTGGTAAAACATAGAAGCAGGCCAATCAATTCACTATTAATTACTAAACATACAATGAGAAGAGCCACAAAGTACTGATTTCTCATTCTGAGAGATTAAAACATTTTCTTGAAAGAACACAAAGAAGCCAAAATAATTTTTCTTTTCATCAGGACAGATCTCAAGATGCTTCTACAGTAAGGCCACTTTCTACTATGTGCCAGACCTTACAAATTAACTGCAGTCATGTTTCAGAATACAGGTAAGCCCTTTCCAAAGTTCACTTTACACTACTTGGCTTGTGCAGAAGACCTCCATCAATGCCTGTTTTCCCCAAGTGAAAGAAGTGCAGAGACGATTTCGTTTTTTTTAAAAAAGGCAGAAAGTAGGAATCTCATTTAGCCCGTTTGTTTTCAGGGTGCACCCTGGGAGTGGGAGCAGCCCTGCCAGCTCCTTCCTCAGGAGCCACACAGCGTCTGAGCATCAGTCGTCAGAGCTGTGAGCTGTGTCTGTAAGCAGCTGGGCCTGATCTCCATTTATTTTGTGCAGCAAAATGCGACCTGGGGTAACTGGTTCTTCACTATATGCCATTCTAGCTATGAAAGGTTTCATAGCTACACAAAGGATTCACAGAACATCAATCTGGAGTATCTCTATTCATGATGTAGACTATCACTATTATACAAAAGACAGTAAGAAAATAAATGCTAAGAATCCCAAGCATTTCGTCATAGAAGCATTTCCATCATGATTATTCCCAGCACCAAAATTAAACAATAAAATACTAAATAAATCAAGTTTACTATTAAGCTAGCATTAATTAGTTTACTATTAAGCTAGCCAGATCATGATGACTTCATAGTAAGACAAAAAACACTCAAAGAGGAAAATCCATTGTTACAGAAGCAGAGGACAAAAACTCAGTAAGGTAGAAGTACGATGACACATCATCACAGACTGCAGTGTCTGACATCAAAGGTTGTTTGGAAAATGCAGAACCACACATGACATTTGTGAGGTTTCTAATCATAAACACAAACACACCATCCATAATCTACATAAGAAGCATGAGCTTCTTTTGTGCATTCTTTTGGACCATTATTGTTCACTTAACTTTGGACTATATTATTTTGCTAAATTATTAATGAGTTACATTTATCGAGACTGTTGGCCTTTTGCACTTGGGAGTCTAGGATTCAAGCTTAGATTTAATTATACAAGAGGTTATTTAATCTCTGATCTGGACAAATGAAAGAATCAAAGTTTCCCATCATAAATATTAAGTATACAGTTAAAGGGAAACTCCTCTGTCATGAAATAGAACTGTGCATATACAAATCTATGGTTTTTAAAAAATATACCTATTTCTTAACCAAATGATTTCTGCATATTTCATCCTGAGGAAGAAATTTTTCAACTGAGAAAATTAAAGCAAACTATATCAAGTATCCAAGTGTTACTGAACTTTCTGGGTTAAGCAGCCTGAAAATTTAATCCCCATACAGTAACATTCAGAACACATAGTCAGAGCTAAGCACCTCATGCCTAGCCTATCTAGCGCCTGGTCTCAGAGGAAAAGTGGCTTGGAGGATGAGAACCTGCACGCATACTAATCTAGATACTTAGGTTTAACAGCTATAGCTTACATATCTCACTGGAATTTACTGACTATCCTAACCCTCCACATTAATTACTGGTGGATAAAAAGATCACAGGCAAGCAACTGAAGGCACTGCTTCTTTGAGCTAAATAGCACTAATTAGACCACCTCTATTTCAGCAATTTGCCAACAAAGTGCTACCCAAAAACGGCCTCACCTGACGTTATCCTCTGGCTCAGGTTCACTGTCACTGTCCTCCACTTTTCGTTTAATTCCTCCTCTCGGAGATGGGGAGCCGCCAGAAGTGAAACTCGTATTAGGAGAGACCGAAGGACTCTGCAGACAATTATGACATTACAGAGGAAGGATTTGATTATTCCTTTCACAAAAGAAGCTACATCCCACTGCTTCTACCACCACGCTTCATGGTAATACCTTATTTAAAGCTGTTATTTTTTAAACCTGTTAAATAGATATGGTGAATATATTTAGAAAGCATAAAGACTGATTCTGGCCTATTGTACTTCTCCCCAAAAAGAGTAATATGGTACCAAGCTTCCTATGCTTAAATGAATTTGAACGTTCTTAGGACAAAAACTGCTTCAAAAGAAAAATCGAATTTTATAGATTTTTAAAATTATTACTTAAATATTTCTTTCTTTGGTAATTCCCTGATCTTACAAATTCACAGTCACTTTCTACTAATCAAACGGCAAAACTGTAAAGGGGTGAAAAGATAAATATATAAATTAACAACATATAAAATAGCCAAGCAGGTGAAAATGAAGTTAAATGTTATGTGTTCAACCTAGCACAGTATAACCACTCTGGAAAGCAACAGTTTAGTAATAAGACTCAGCCAGGTAACTATAAATTATTAAATATTTTATATACATGCTTTAAAATTCAATGTACAAATAAAAATCTATTGGTCATCTCAGAAGAATATACATTAGTATTTCAAAGACTTGGATACCAGTTTAAATTCAGTGTTCTGTTCTCTACGTACCTAACTCAATGATAGGCATACCCTACAGTACTTTAATATTTAACTAAAAATTAAAATCTTCTGCAACTTTAGTTTTAAGTGAACAAAAACATATGCAGCAGAAAAGGTTTTCACAATAAAGGTTTTGTTAGTGAAAATCTATTAGATATTTTGAGTAAATTGAACTTTTTAAATTGAGAAGTTCAGGAGGCTATTTTGATGAACCTAAAATCTGAGCATAAAGGCAGTTCAAACCATAGGCTAAGAAAGTCTGTTACAACAAAGCAAAATTACATTTCACATGGAGTTTGTTTTAAAATGTAGAATACCATAACCCTTTGTTTTAAAATGTAGAATATCAACTTTACTCATGATACTGTATGGCCAGGTGTCACAGGTGACAGAGTTTAGACCTAACGCCTCCCTGATGTTAAGAAACAGCACTCCATCATCAACACGGTGCTGCCAGTCACGTTCAGGTCCACTCTGTGGGGACCGTAGCCACTGTGCTCTTCAATGACAAACATCAGTTTCTTCTGTCCTACTCAAGAGTCTCACTGCAATCCCTTTCACTGACCCTCTGCAGCTCACTGTTAATGGTGCAAGTAATAAGACAAGAAAACAAACAGCAAAAACAGATACATGTATATGTGTGTACAGCTGAATTTAACCAGAAACCAACACACTGTTAACCAACTATACTCCAATATAAAATAAAAATAATACTAAAAAATAAATAAAAATTTAAAAAAAACAAACCCACAACAGTAAGGCAAGCTTCTTCCCTGGGAAGATGCAAAACCTTGTTTCTTCAATTTCAAATCTAAGGTCCCTAAAACTTCTCATTGTGAATTAATAGGGACATAAATTCAGTCTCTTGACATGGCAAAATTTCCACATGTAGGATTGCCCTACAATAAAGAACTTGAACATCAACAGGATAACTAACAGGAATAATAAAACTTAAATATCCAAAGTTACACAATTTCCTTCAATTCATCACAGTAACAAGTTATGTATCTTTTTTTTCCTGTACAGAGTTCTCTTTCTCTCAGGCCTGCTAGACTGAAATAAGCAATAGCTTCGATCATCTGCTGTCTGTCTGTGTTAGCTCATGGTCCAGTCCCTCATCCCTGCTTGCTATCTTGCCATGTGCCCTGGGCTCTTGGGTCTTTTGTCAATACAACAGAAAGCTAACGGGCAGAGTACAGCCTTGCCAGCTGAGATGATCTGCTCCTGCAGTCTGGATTACAAAGTTCAAACATGGAGGGATATCACAAGGCAAATCAATTTAGTTCCTGAGTTTACAAACAGGGACCAACTAGAATTTCGGTAGTGAGAGCTACCTTAAAATAGATACTTGGATCTATTCCATGTCTGAATCAGAGAGCGAGAGTTTAGGCAGTAATGAGCACCTGTACTTAACAGACTGAGGAATACCATTCTGCAAAATGCCCACAACTGCTGGAACTGGAAGAAAGGGGTAATTAGGTAGCAAAACCCTCCCTCCTCTCTTGCCCCAGCTATGAGACATGTGGATGTCCCGTCATGCTTCCACCACCATCACCACCATGCCTTGCGGAGGAGCTGGAAGCACTGAGGCCCATGTTCATTACAGAAACACTGCAGCCACTAAGCCATCTTATTTACATGCATTTTCATTCCTTTCACATCATTTAGGTATTTTCATATTTCATATTCACATTTAGATCATTTCATACTGATAAAGGCAGATTTAACAGAAATAAAAATATCCCAAGGCAAAAGACATTGAGAAAAGCTGTAAAACAAAAAACACCTCCAGGCTATATGATCAAATTCACACACAACTACAAGGGGCACCTGGTAAGCCACCACCCTTTCACGCTACATGAAAAGTGAGTCCCTTACCAAATTATTCTGCATCCTCATTTCATAAGCTGCTTGTCTTGGATTACTGGCCACTTGAGATCCTGGTGAGCTTCTTGAACCAAGGGCATGAGGGGTTAATATTCCACCAGGAGAGAAAGATGGTTGATCTCTCTAAAATAAATGAAGACAAACGAATGTAGAAATTAAAATGAAACCACAACACAACTGGATGACAGGAAAAAAAAGAGGGCAATGGAAAGAGACCCCACTATAAGCATGTAAAAGATGAAATGTTCTGTTAACATTCAGGGTTGTTTACACTTTGATATGATGGTAACTCACCCTGTAAACAGTCTGATAGCAACTCTGCTCTAAAAGTACATATAATTCATTGTTCTGGTACATACATGTGACGTTTGAGAATAGCCATCATCACATTCAGTTCCACTCTATGGAACTATTCAAGTCTCAGGCTGTTCTACTACATTTACTTACAATTTCTCTACATGTTCAAGACATAATTCCAGTCAAATAAAAATAACAAATAACATTAACATTTTACCTTAATGGTTAAAAAAAAAGTCAAGAGTTTGATTTGTACTTAGGAAATACAGCTTTTATTCACTCTTCATCTTGCTAGAATTTAACTCTTTATTGCCAATCAGAGCTATGACAACAGCTATAATAGATGACAGCTATGACTGACAGATGTTTTAAAAACAAATACTGACTGAAAGAAAATAATCATACAGAGTATGGACTATTATGGATAGAATAAATAAGCTGCACAGCCAACATTTTATAATAACTATAAATAGATTATAACCTTTAAATACTGTGAATCATTATGCTGTACACCTGAAACTTACATAATATTGTATATCAACTATGAATGAGTGAGTGAAAGTCACCTAGTCGTGTCCAACTCTTTGTGACCCCATGGACTATACAGTCTACGGAATTCTCCAGGCCAGAAAATTGGAGTGGGTAAGCCTTTCCCTTCTTCAGTTATCAACTATACCTCAATTTAAAAAATTAAGAAAATAGAAAGCAGTAACTAAACAGGCTTCTCCTCAGATCTAAGTTGTTTGGAACTAATTCAGCAATAAATTACTCTTCTCCTTTCTAGGTTCCTGAAATTGATCAAACCCAATAAAATCTGAAAATAAAAGGCAGTCCCTCAACTCCATTGAGTTTAGAATCTAGGAAGGATGACAAGAATCACAAGAGGTAAAGGAAAGGCCTGCTCAACCCAGGCACCAGCCAGGCAGCAAGGGAAGCCATGGAGAAGGTGAAGTGTGCACAGATGGGAGGAGGAACCTTTGGACGAGCCAACAGGGGCCAGGCTTGGGGCAGGGGCAGCCTGGCTTGTTTAGAGGATGTTGAGACGACAGGAAGGGAGGAGCTGGCAGCAGGAACTCGACCAGACGCCAGTGCACTCTGCAAGCCAGACTGAGAATGGACTCTGAGGGGGACTAAAGAGTCACTGCTGATTTCTGAGCAGAGAAACAACAAAACTGCAGGTAGCTATCCTATTCTGCGGGCTTCCCAGATGGCACAGCGGTAAAGAATCCACTCGCCAAGCAAGAGATGTGAGTTCGATCCCTGGGTCAAGAAGATCCCCTGGAGAAAGGAATGGCGACCCAGTCCAGCACGCTTGCCTGGAAAATCCCATGGAAAGAGGAGCCTGGTGGTTACAATCCACAGAGCTGCAAAAAAATCGGATGCAACTGAGCATGCATGCATCCTATTCCAGGAAGATTAACCTGACGAAGTTAAAAGACAGAGCATAGTGACTTCAAGGGGTACCAAAGGTTGACTGCTTTTATTAAAAAAAAAAAAATAATAATAACTGATTATTGTAAAAAACTCAAATAACTAAGTACCACCTACCCCTCCTGCCCATCAAGTATTCCCTTCAGACTCGAGACAGAGCTTAGATAGGACTCCTTTAAAATCAATACCAGGCAGGAAGGCAGTTGGGTGGGTACCATGTCTCTAACCAGATCCTACTGGGTAAAAAATTAAAAGCTACTGTAATGAACACCTTCCTCCCAAATTGTAAACTTATAGCACTGCCAGTCTTATGAGTTAAAACTCACCTTCATTCTCTTTCTTTTTTCTTTCTGTCGTCTTCTAAAACTGTCCTAAAAGTATAAAATCCACATATTCTGTCAAATAATTACACAAAAATGTAAGAGTTAAACATTACCAGGAATGATTTGAGAGACAATTAAAGTTTTAAAGGAAGACCCCAGAAACCTAGGTACATAATGAAACTAGGCAATAGACTGCATGTTCAAAGTGCTGCTTATCAGAACTGTACATGGCTAGAGGGCATTCTAAAATGGGTTTATATACAATTTAAATGGTTCCTCTTAATTTTTTTTCAGATAGTTTTTAATATCATTTCAGGGAAGAATGTAAGAGTCATGACAAAGACCCTTGGTTTTACCCTGGAGTGAATAGGCTGGCAGTATAAAGAAGATACACGTAAGTAAGAAAACAATTCTTTAAGTTGTAGCTGAATATGGTTCATAATCAAGATGAAAATTTTAAAAATTCAAGAGGACAATTTAATAATGAGCCTCTATTACCTAAGAAGGGCTGGACAGTCCCTACCCTATCACATGTGTGGCATGTGATAAAGATAACAGTGGGGCTCCAGGCAAACACTACCACTCAGATGCTCCCCCCAATGACCACCACCAAATAGACCCAATGAGAGAAGGAAGAAAAGTCAAATGTCTGCACTGCTTATTCTGGGTCAGTTTAACTCACAGGAAAGGGTCCAATCTGCCTTGATTCTTCCCTCATTTTTGAAATCTAGCCATGGTTTCAACTAGACAGGATTTAGAGCTGACCTTGCTTCCCACTAACCAAGTCATTCAAAGGCGTCCTTCCCCAGAAAGCATCCCTCCCATGCCCATGCCTGAGTGCCCAGGCATTGAAACAACAGCAAAGTGCCCACAGCAGGTATTATAATGGCCATCACCCTCCTCTTGGCACTTCTACCCTCCAAGGCAGTACTGCCACCCCAAGAGAACACTTAACAAGATGGGAGGTTAGCACTTTCTGCCAGGAGGGGCTGAATGCCAGATACATGCTGACTGACCACTTAAAACCTCCTAAGATCCGAACACCACCAATTTCCCTAACCACGCTCTGCTTGCAGAGTTAATGAGCCGTCTCTTTTCTGGCCATGACTCCTCCCTCTGAAACCATGCTCTTCACCTCGCTGCCAGGACACCACACTCACCTGTTCTTTCACTCCTACTGCTGCCTTCACTCAGCCCTCCTTCCACCCTCTGAAAGCTGCTGCTCCCCTGGGCCCAACACCTGGACCTCCCCACTTCTCTGCTCTCATAACAATAATCACCTAGTCTCATGAGTCTCCAACCAGAGCCTCTCCCAACTCAACACCCCCACCGATGTGTCTCAACCTTGACAGGTCCAAAACAGAATCGCCACCCCCATCTCTGCATCTCCCAGTCTTCTCTTCATAGCTACTCAGACCAGACCATTTTTCGGTCGTTCAGAAAAAAGTGCCTTGGAGTCATGCTTGATACCTTTCCTTCTCTCACACCTAGGATTTAATCCCTTAGCTGATCCCACTGGTTCTAGCTTCAAAGCCTATCCCAAATCCAACCATCTATTACCACCTTCACTGCCACCATGCTGGCTCCCTTAGCATACTGCAGAGGAGCCTCTTAATTGGGCTTCATGCTTCTGTCTCTGCCTCCACACAGCAGCTCGAGCTAATGTTTCCTAGTTCGTGTCAGACTTTGTCACTTCTATGCTTCAGTGATGCAGACTGAGAGCTGAAGTCCTGCTGAAGTCCATGATCGAGAGGGTTCTACCACATCCACCACCTTTCTGACCTCTTTTATTCCCTTCCCTTTGTATCCTCTGCTCCCACACAGGCTCCTCACTGTTCTCAAACCCCTAAGTGCTCCAGACCAGAGCCTTTTGGTGGGTGATTCCCTGCGTCTGCAGTGCTCTTCCTGAAAATATCTGCATGGTCCACTCCCTGACATCAGCAAGGCCTTCTCCAGCCACCTTTCCCTGGGCTGCGACCTCCTCAGACACCGTCCCCTGCTTTAACTTCCTTCACGGCACGTGTCACTCTCTCACACCCTGCATACTACACTTCAGCTTTGTCTTAATTATCCATCTCCCCCAGAAGAATGTCAGCTCCACGAGCTCAGAAGTTCATCTATTTTTTATTTTGTTTTTTTGTTGTATCACTAACCCTCAGAATACGAATACTATCTGGCACGTTGTAAACAGGAAACGTGTGCTGAATAAATGAACATTTGCAATATAAAAGGCAAAAATCAAAGCTAATAAAAAGACATTTCTGACCTAACTGTTCAATTTTAATAACAAATATCGATAGACTCCCATTCTACTATTTTGCTCTTTGTTAAGGGAGGCAGCTACATAAGCAGATCAAATCTACCTGGACAGGACCTTACTGATATTTCATCTTTTTCTGTATTATGAATTCCTTTGGAAATCTGTCAAAAGCCACGGACACACGTTCCTGGAAAATATATACACCCAGATACTTTTATGTTGAATTTCTGAGGGTTCATAAATTTGTCCAATACAATGCCCAACCATGCCAAAAAACATAACAAGTCACGGATACCAACAAAGACCCAGAGCTGTCAAACGCCCTCTCTGCCAGGCCAGCCGGAAACTATATGACTTACTGAAGTCTGAAGCACTTCGGTTTCTATCAAATCCTACACATCCCAGTCTAATGCCAAATACCATCAATATTTAACACTGCAGAGTCTGCTAAAGTCACAGGAAAAGACCTTTCTAACCTGCGATTTTATACAGTAACACACAATGTGTGTCGTTTATTTCTTCGGCATGAACAGCAGCAGTGCAAGCGGAGCCGCCGTGACGGTTAAGACTCGTTACAAGTGGCTGTTCTGGTGGGTGTGTCATACCTCACAGTGAGTGAGTTCTGCTGTCTGAATTTTACATGTGAAGATTACCAAGTACCAAAGGCTTTGAAAAAATGCCTACAGTCCACCTACTGTTATACAAAATGGTACCCATGCTTCTAAAGAAGAGGCCATTAGCTACAGTAACGCAAAGCTGAGGAAAACACAAAATCTTGTCAGATACAATAACATGTCTTAATCTTTAAGGAGATCAGAAAGTTATGAATCGATATTATGTTGCAATCTGCTCATAAAGATCTGTAGCACTAAGAAGCTGAAGGGTCTCCTCCGCTTCCTTTCTGCTCCTCTCACCCATTGGTGGCCTCCCTTCAGCCCACTCTGCCTCCAGGCTGTGGCCCCTCCCTCCAGCCTAAGGACCAGGGGCCCATCCATCCCACTCTGACAACCTCAGGCAGCACCAACAGCTTCGCCTCTCTCCAGGAGCTTCCTCCCCCAGCCTTACCTTCTCCTGAAACCTTCACACTCCCAGAGACCCCTGATGGAGGCACTTTCCCACTTTATAAGCTCCCAGGGATGTCAAGTTTCTGCTCAAGACAGGAACGATCTCCCATCTGCTCATGGTTCTCAAATCTCCTTCTGAAGGACTTCTGACCTGAGCTCCACATGGATCCATCTGACTGGTTTCACAGACTTCTCCTCTCAGGTGTCCTGTGACCCCTCAATCGCAGCACCTCCAAAACGAAACGCATTTCGACCTTATCTCCACCCCCAGAGGGCTCACTACCTGGGTGAATGGCTCCAGCAAACTCCCCACTGCCCATGCTAAGACTCACCCTATCACACGTAACTAATTCCAAAATGCTCTGCGACTTTATTTCCTTCTTTTACGCCCACATTTCTTACACCAGCTGCAACCCTCTACCTCAGGCAATGCAGTCAATCCATCCCAGATCCCCTATATTCTGCCACCAGAGTAGAGAGTTGCAAAGTCCAGAGCATACACAGTGCCTATAAAACACGGCAGCCAGCAGCTCAATTCCAGCATTCTTCTAGCTTTGGAACCCTCATTTCATGGCCCATTGATTAGGCAGGTATTTGGATTTATATCTTACTTGAGATTAAAAAGAGAGAAGGTACAAAGCAACTCACACAGGGCGCAATACATAATTCCACACAGCAAGCATCACAGCCTTTATAAAATCGTCAGAGCACTGACCACTGGTGATCACACTGGTATTTGATACACTACATTGATTTAACAGCGCACTCAGAGAGGTTAAGAGGACAATCACAGGATCATCACAGCCTATGAGAGACAGGAGCAATTGAGCTACTGCAAGAGAAACACTTTACCTCATCATCCTTTCTTTTTTTAAAAATGCTATCCTCAACTTCACCAACTGCTAACATGATCATCTGTACTCTCTGCAGATTGACATAACCACTTTCTGTAAGGTAACCCTGTAAGTGATAAAATACATGTAAAATGACCTTCTTACAAAAGCAAACACTTTTGTTTTGAAATTATTCAAGAGTGAACTTACCCCGGTTTTGTGTACCACATTTTTGTATATGTTAACCAAGCGGTCAATGGCACCTTCCCTGCCACCAGGAAACAAACATCAAGCATTAGGACCAGACTGCATGGAGAGGCCAGAGGGCTAAAACAGGAGCTTGAAGAAACAAGCTCACACGCACACACCTAATCTCTAAGGATGGCAGGTGAGGAAGGAAGTCGTTTCCCACAAAGAAGCACATGAAGACCCAGTCATCGATGCTCCTCTCGACGTCAAACGTGAACGGCAGGCTGGCCATGGTGAGCTCTCTTTCCAAATACTGTGACCAAAAAGGAATGCTGTTATTAAAGCCATCAAATAGCAGTTGGCTTATTATTAGCGCACCGATGCCAACGGTCACTGCCACATACCTCACGGAGGATGCTGAGACGAAGGAAGATAAACTCTCCTTCTGCACAAGGAAGGCTGTCTGCCAGTTCATCGTGCTGTAAGAAAGGGGGTGAAGACTCAACATATCTACTCTGAATCTTGGAACTTTCTTCATTCAAACAAATAGCACAGCTTTTTCTAAAGGAAGACCCATTTTAACATTACAAGTATTAAATAAGAGCAGAATTTACCAAACCATTTTAAAAATAAAAATTACCCACAATCTCAATCACACCTAGACCAGGGGCTGAGTGTTCAGATGTACAGTCGTGTCTGAGTCTTTTGTGACCCCATGGGGCTTACTAGCTCCTTTGTCCATGGGATTTCCCAGGCAAGAACACTGAAGTGGATTGCCATTTCCTCCTCTAGGTGACCCTCCCGACCCAGGGATTGAACCCATGTCTCCTGCGGGTCTACACTGGCAGGCAGATTCTTTACCATTGAGACACTGACTGAGCACACACTCGTTTTTAAGAGGGCGAGACACTAAATATTTTAGCCTGTGGAGGGAGACATGTATGGTTTCTGTTGCATATTCTTTCATGGTTTGTTTTATTTTTACAACCCTTTAAAAACAAAAGACCCTCTTAACTCATAGGTCGGACCTGGAGAGGTGTACTGTGCCAAACCCTGACCTACACCCAACCAACATTAACATTTTAATGTACATGCCTCACCCTTCTCTGTAAATATGTATACTTTTTACCAGTTTTCACTCAGCACATCTTTTAAAGAGGTACCATCTTCTTAAAACAGACATCCTTTAAAATGGATATAAATGGTTTAAATGGATATAACCAAGGGAACTCATAATAGGGAGAAACTAGGAGTTACTCAAAGGTATCAAGAAGTTTAATGTACTTGATTTACAGTTCCTTTTAAGAAGAATAACCAAACAAATCACATACAATGGGCATTATTACCTATGAGACCTCAGCCTCGTGTAGATATAAGCTGTGCTAGGAAAGCAGGGAGGAGAAAGAATCTGACTGCATGCAAGGTTGTGAATGTGTGTTTATGGAGTTTGGAAAGATACATCTCTATGAAGGGTAACAGAGCAAGTAGATTTAAAAAAATCAAACCAACCAGTCTTCTTTTTATCTATTTTTAAAATGAGGCATTTATATACTTAATGCCATTGAACTGCACATTTAAACATGGCTAAAAAGTGGTAGTTTGTTATGTATGTTTGATCACAAAAATAAAACTGAAAAATATTAAATGAGGCTACTACCATCCTGAAATTCTTACCTTTCCCTTCTTTTCTCTTGGCAAACCTTCACAGTCCTTGACATCATGTCCAAATTGATTACAAAGACCACAGGGTTTGGGTTTGTTTGGTTTGAATTCTTCTCTGATAATGGTAAAGTTGGGCTCATGTGTAGCAAGGCCAAGCATAATGAGATCAGCTATCAATCAACAACAACAAAATACCAAACAGTGAGCATTTCCAGAAGACCCTTACTGTAACCAAAGGCAAGATATCATAACACAAGATAGTAAGGCAAAGAAAAGCCCAAAGGATCACACAGAGAGCAAAGCTGAAAAGCCTAAAACTTGGCCAAGAACAGGACCTCCAGAAACATGGGCCTAGAGTGTAACTACCACTCAGAAGTCAACACCTGGAAACTTTCCATTTTAAAGATATACGACCATATTAAAAAGTTGAAAAAAAAATAAAAAATCAAGATAGGTGAATATTAACCACAGATTAAATAACTCCATACTAGTTCTCTCTCAAACATAAAATAAGCATGGCATTTTAGAATTTCCAGGCAGCCATGAATAATTCATTACTACACACCAATCCATGGACTCGCTACTGTTTAACCCAAGAGATTCAGATCCCGGAGAAGAAACTTACCATCTGCTCCACATAAGCAGTGATGAGTGTTTGGGTCATGGTTAGGCTGGGCTAGAGAAAAGGGAAATATATATTTATGTAAACAGATTTCATACTACAGGAATATCACATTTTACCAAACATTTTCTACACAATGGCTTGTCTTTTTTTTTTAATAGAACATATAATCAACTATTTATATATGAATTTTACCTCTTTGTCTTCTAATATAATCCATGATTTTATGTTCCCCTTCACCAGGAGCACTAGCATCAGATAAAATAACCTATAAAAAACAGTTTAAACATTTTTAGTTCATTCCCAGTTTTCAAGCTCAAAAATCAACAGAACTGAACATTTTAAATAAACTGGGATAATTCTATTAAAATAGTGTTACTAATTGGAAATTTTTCTTAATAAGGTGTGTGTTAGACACCAAAATTATTTCACCAGTTAACTGACTACTTGAAACAGAAAAAATGAAATTTTGGGGTCAAACTTAGCCATTAGAAAAACAGATCAGTTCACAAGTTTCTACTCTTCGCTGCTACTCAAGTATACAGCACTGAGCCACACAAGCCCTGAGAGTAATTGGTAAGAGATACCCATTAAATACAGAGTACCACATCTAATTAACAGGGAAACAGGCTTATGAACCCAAGGTTATATAAACATTTTGCTTAAATTTTACTTAAATACTCAGGAGCACACAGCCATTCTTTAAAGGCAGCCCCATCACTTTTATCCTGCTGTATTTTGATTTCTAACAACAGAAATTACTTTCATATATATGTATTTTAAATCATGAGTCCCATCTTATGGCTTCACAGCGACGGTAAGAGGACAAAATTGGCACTGAGAGAAAATTCGGCTGCCGGTCACTGGACCATGCAAGGCACCCCATCTCTAATAACCCTAGAAGCCTCTCATTCCTCTAACAGTCAACCAGCATTTCATGGGGGGAGAAAAAGACAAATAATATCAGTCCTATCAAAGGACATGACTTTGACATGACTCAAATTGTCACCCTCATCTTTTTGAAGTACCAAAATGTGAAACTTACTGTCAAATTTTTCCACCCAGGGTCATTATTTAAACGATCAGCTATGTAATAGCGAAGGCATTTAGCAAGATTGTCCATGAACTCAGTTCCCTAAAATGATAGAAAAAAATAAATTAACCTATCATTTAAGAGTTAGCAATAGCTAGCAAAGTATGAGACTACTTACTGGTGTAATACAGTTGCTGTCAAATCTTTCTTTTATTTCTTCTGGAGGAAGATAGCCACCTAGAGAAGAAGGGGCAATGCTTTGTTCTCCCCATAAACAGTGAGGTAAGTTACTCAATATTAGACCAGAACAACAAAAACAGAAAGTTGAAATATAAAGAAAGAGAAGTGTTGTCACCTGAGGAACAATGTTCCCCCTTTTCGAAGAAAATAAGATTCCTCCCCTCGAATTACATGAAGCTGCTTTAACATGACTGTCAAACAACACATGGTACACAGAATATACTCTATTGTTATGTAAAAACAATGACATTCTTCCTAATGACCTAGCACGCGCACACACACACACACACACACACACACACACGGGGTAGAGGATCTAATCCCAGTAACAGTTCTTAAGAAGAAGGGGCCCAAGAGAAAACTAAAAAGCCAAGTTTATCACAGCTTTATATCATTAGAACGATTTAGAAATTCTATTTTTTCCTCTGTATCACTGAAAAGCCTTTTCTTAAACTTCTAACATCTTCAAGAAAAAAAGACATCTTTAGAAGCAAAGACAACCTGTTATAAATACAAACAGTAATCAGAATATTAATTACAAGCTGTTAAAATATGTATGTACTTGCACACTTCCAGCAAATTAAAACACATTAAATGCACTGTAACTACAAGCCTCAGACGACTACACTACGCCTTTTTCCACCTGCCAGACACAACATCCTGAACCAACAATGGTGGCTCTCCTAGTCTATCGCTTTGCCTCAGGTAACACAACAGAGAATGAGACACCCTGCAGGCACTGAGCTTCACCTCACCTCACCCACAGGGGTCTTGGGAGAAGCGGTCCCAGGGGATTAGCACCCTGGTCTCCCTCCTCTCTGAGTCACAGCCAACTCCTGCCTCTGGACCCATCAGGCCTTAGACGGACTGCAAAGATGACCCCATTCGACCCCACAATGGGGTCCTTCTTGAACTGAGGGAGCTCTGGGCACAGTGAGTGTGCACGATCCCAGGACAGCCTAGAAACATGGTGCCATCATCCCAGGCCTCTGCATACAGATTTGAGTGCTACGGAGAAGCAGCAAGCAAGCCACCAAGACTGATGGGAGGAAAACGCTTACAGTACTGCAGCTTCCTAACAGCCCCCACAGCAAAAGGCAATAAGAAGCACTTAATGTATTTCTAGTTTATAGACAGATGAAACTGAAGCGAAGGGCTGCACTCGCCCTGACAGAAGCTGACAATTTGCTCTCCCTACATAATTCCTTCCTTTTGTCCACAAGTTTCCCTGGTGGCTCAGCTGGTAAAGAATCTGCCTGCAATGTGGGAGACCTGGGTTCAATCCCTGGGTTGGGAAGATTCCCTGGAGAAGGGAAAGGCTACTCTCTCCAGTATTCTGGCCTGGAGAATTCCAGGGACTATATAGTCCCATGGGTTCACAAGAGCTGGACACAACTGAGAGACTTTCACTTCCCTTTTACTACAGAGTTCAGAAACGAACAAGCTTATTAAAGGAATAAACGATCCTATTACCTACTTTTCCTTAACAGTGAACACAGACTTCTCCGGGATATCCTGGGATTCTAATTAAATTAAAACCCTACCTACTTGTAAGAAGAAGGCACCAGCCCTGCCCCCTCCACACAGTTTGTGTAACACATCTAAGCCCAAGGTGCATGCTCTTTACCTTTTGCCAGTATCTCTTCCCTGACTCGCTGCTTCTCTATCGCTGCTTCCATGCCTTCTTTGGATGCTCGGAACCTCCTTGAACGCTGCTGGTTCATTTTAGCGCGCGGTGCCTGAAAATGGGTATTTCATATTCACATACTATTTCAAACATTTACAACTATATTTGTACATTATTTTGAAACAGCTACTCTTATAAAAATAGTACATTCAAATGGAAAAGCTAAGTAATACGTCCAAACAATCCTTTCACCACATACAGTAGAACCTGAGAGCTTAAATTTGGACCAAAACCCTTAAGCGCAGTGCAGTCAGGTGAACGAGCAACGTGTCAATAAAAGACAAACCCCCTATGAGGCCACAGCACTGAAGGCCGCACAGCTCAAGGGCGGGCCCAGGACAGTTCCACTGGGCTGCAATACTTTCAGGCACCCCAGATGGAAAGCTCGCTATACTCAGAGACTCAGCACAAAGAGGGAGTAGTTGCCACAGAGCCAGGATCAGGAATACCTTCTCTGAGCCCACACCTAAAAGGAAGAAAGGGCTCCAGATGGGATTCACAAGACCATAATTACCACCCTGTCTCTATAATAAAGCACAGCGGGTAGAAAGAGAACACTTTATCTTATATCACTCTAACCAAATGTAACTTCAATCGCACTGAACTGGGTTTGGAAGGGACTCTCAAGCCTCCTGTCTGCATAAGCTTATTTCATATTCTAAGCTATTTAAACAGTTCCCTTTCCTGTAAAATGAGACCACCTAATCTAACTCTTTCAAGCACTACAATCTACATTTATTATTTTTAACAACAAAAAAAAGGGGTACAGACAAGAATGGGTACATATCTATAAACATTCAAATGTGCACATAACTTATCCTTGACCCAGCAGAAAAACACAATGGAGTACAGTGAAAGGGCTTCTGCAAGAAACTTAGCTAACGTGAACTGTAATCTGCTCTAAGAAAGACACACTCCTGCTCCCTCTACTTTTTTTTACTATACTTTACTTGTAGCTTAGGTTTTCAGGCAGCTAAGATTCTTTCCTTGAGTAAATAGAAAAGTTAATCTTCTCGGACCCAAAGCTTTCTGGATTTTCAAAATTATTTCATTCAATACTCTTTAACTTCTCAAAAATAAATAAATAAATGGGACAAAGGCACGCTCCTCTCTATTGCCTCACTGCCATGTAGCACTGCCCACTCCATGCCCCAATGCCCTGCATGAGCTGCTGATGCTCGGGAAGGCCCTGGGTAGCTCACCTTACCCGTCTACCCCTGCCTCTGCCCCTGCAGTGGTGAGCCCTTTAAAGCCAGGGCAGCCACCAACACCCCCAGGACCTCACGGGCTCTGGCACAAAACAGGCACACTCACAAAACACAGCTGAATGAGAGGCTGAAAGATGAGGCTTTCTTTCTCAAACTCATTATTGTCAATCATTCTTCACTTAGCTGACTTTCATTCTAGACACTGGGAACACAGCAAAAACAAACACAGGGGAACTGATTTTAACTGATTGAGCACTTACCACTCCATCTATTGCCATGTAGAGAAGCCGTCTTGGTCTGACAATACTGAAGAGTCTGTCAATGTACTCAAAGATCGCAACCATCATTTCATCCTCGTTTTTTGGTGCTGGTCTACAATGACAAGCAAATAGTGTAATATCATATAGCACTCCTCTGTGACTTGTGCTATCAGCAACAAAAATGGGTTACGTACTTGTCTTCAGGATGCGTACAGGGGTGGATGATTCCATTCATATCCAAATACAGATTATCAAACTCCACATCATTGGGGTTAGGCTTACTGGCATCGACAGGAATCTTTACACCATTGCATTCTTTTGGCTATGAGGAAGTGATAATTAATAGTAGTTTGGTTTGACTGTTCAAGTCTGAAATTGACATATCCTAGGCTCAGTATGAACCTGTGCTTCATTTCTGAATTGGAAATAAAATACTTTTAGTCATCTTTAAGTTACAAGATAGGCTATTTTTACTCCTTAAAGCTTCCAGCACGACAAGTTACTCTTGACTATGTGGGGGATAGTGACCAATTTCCCAAGTCATTCAGCTGTGTAAGAGAGAGACCAGGGAGCCTTCCCAGAATTCTCTTCCTTACCGCCCATTTCAACTTAACCTGAAAGATGCTTCTCCATGCCACATGTTCTCACTCCTGCTACCAGCATCAGGCATCACTTCTCACCCAAAAGACTGGCCTTTGGATGGACTGCCCCACTTCCGGGCTCTCTTTTCTCCAGCCCACCCTCTATGCTCTCAGTTTTCTTTAAGTACAAACGAGGCTGTGTCTTCTCTTGCCTGCGTCTTCCAGTGCCACCACAGCACGTGCAGATCCACAAGCCTGGCCCTTACCAGCCCTCGGTCCTGCCTCAACGCTGCTCAGGCCACCCCACCTCCCCTGCTCCCAGAAGATGCCCTTCCATCTCTCAGCACCTCTGTTCCTCCTCCTCCCTCCTGACCAACACTCCTTCCTGACATCTTATTCATTTTCCAAAGTCTAGACTCAGACCGAATGCCACCGTGTTATCACAGCTGAACACATCCCCCCAACAAATTAACTGTTCCTCTTCCATGTCGTCACAATTTTTCTTATTCTGTGTTTTTCTACTTGGTTTGTCATTCTAACCCCCAATTACACTGCAAGTTCTTCAAAAGGTAAGGACTGTGCTATACTCACTCCTGGAGGCTCTCAACTGTATTTTTGTGGTAAAGCATTATCTTTCTTTCTGCCACAGCTTTAGCAAATGATAAGAGCTAGGCACTTTAAAAATAATACATGCAAAGTATCATTAAAAAAAAATTGTGTATCATTAAAAACCCATCATATACATGCTACCTCATGGATGAACCTCAAAAACATTCTGCTAAATAAAAGCCAGTCACAAAAGACCACAAAAGATCCTATTTACAAGATTCAGAACAGACAAATCTTTAGAAACAGGTTAGCTTCAATCCGCAGTGGGGGCTGACAGGAGGGGAGGAGATAGGAAGTGACTGAAAATAGTTACAACATTTCTTTTGGAAATGAGGAAACTGTTCTAAAATTAGGTAATGGTGCTGGTTGTACCACTGCATTCATACTAAAACGCACTGAACTGTTATCATTTTAACGTGTGAATTATATGATATATATCTCAATAAAGCTATTTTTAAAAGATATAAAGACAAAAAGTCAATGAGAAAAAAAAACAGGGCCCACAGAAAGGATTGATGAAACCGTGGCACAACCATAGAGTGGAATGTCTGACAAAAGTACATTCCAAATGTACAAAAGTAACAATAAGTACAAATGTTACAAAAGTAACATCCAGCTGGATGGTCACCAGTATCTTAAGCCAAAAAAGCGAAGTAAAGAAAAACACATACTGTACACCACTTCCAGAAAATTATAAACGAACGAAACAGTGCTAGGCATTGTTCAGGGATGAACAGAAACCACAGAGAAGAGCAGATGGAGGATGAACACCAATCTCAGGACAGTGGTGATCCTCAAGAGACGGAAGGAATGAGATTGGGCTTCAATTTGCATTTCTAATCGGGAGAAATGGGTGTCAAAGAAAGAGGCTATCAGAGTTCTGTGCAGACACCCTGTGAATCAGGAAAGAGGGGCTTGATCAGAAGCAGTGAACCGGAAGGAAAGCGAGTCAATTTTAGAGGTCTATCAGGGAAGATCGTTTGATGACTCCCAAACAAAAACAAGCTCTATAAAGGCAGGAGGCTGTGACGCTCCACTTGCTCCAAACTCAAGGTCCACACCTCCCTACCTCCTGAACCAAGCAGACACCACACTCAGGAGAATCCAGACCCACTTTCTTTATGATTCCCAAGAAGTCAGACAGTTAAGTATTTTTGACTTGTTGACCTATGACCTCAGTTGCAACGACTCATTTCTACCTTTATAAAATTAAAGCACCCCTAAACAATATGGACATGAATGAGTATAGGTGTATTCCAATAAAGGTTTATTTATAAAAACAGTAGACTGCTGGCTTGCTATATTGCAGCTTTTCAACAAATGCTGAGGGTAGCTGATGAGTTTCCACTTCCCCTGCCTAGAAAGCAGAGCCTAGGGAAGAAGGTGTAGGCAGGTCCTGATTTTGAGAAAAGAGCGCCAGGCATTCCCAACAAGACAGACACACATTTTCCTCTTGGGAGTTCTAAGGATATCTTCAACACGTTAATTACATAAACCTAGAGTTTCTTTCTTCAGGAGAAGATTCTCAACAAAGGAACTCACTCTTCAAGAGCCTGGCCATTAAATACAATGTGAGTGTATCTGCTGCTGGATTCGAGAGATTCTTAATCAGAGAGTAGCTACAAGGAGAGCTACTCTGAACACGAAAACCAATTCATCTCAAATGGCTTTTCATTATCTTTGGGGGTTTCCAGTAATAAACTGAGTACACATCACAGCCTTCCCTTTCCATCCCCGGGCCACGTAAAAGACTAAAAACATCCCACCACCACTACAGAGCTGTGCTGGAAAACGAAGAGAAGAACCGTCGGTGACTGGTAAATCACAGGGGATGCCCGAAATGTGGAAAACTGATCAGAGGGCATGCCTCAAATATGCAGATGTGGGAGAATCTGAGGGCACCGGGCCCACAAGGGGCTCACGTAAGAGCCTCTGGAGGATCCAGAAGCAGCAGCAGCAGGAACAGTCCAGCTGGTCAAACCTAGCACTCTCCCCTCCGCTCACCGTCTCAGGCCCCATGAGGACCAGGCACCTTGAGACCGTTATTCCCAAAAGACAAGGGTGCTTGCGGAGGAAGGGCAGTCAGCACCCTGGCTGATGGAAGGCTGGCTGTCAGGCCAGTCCTACCCCGCAGGAAGCCCACTTCTCCAAGGCCCATGGCACGAGGAGAGGAAGAGCTATCTGCATCCCAGACAAGGAGCTAAGAGATCAGCCTGTTTCTGCACAGGATGATAAAGAAGCTATGTGAAAAAGTAAAGATGGTCCACACAAAAATAGTGACTATATAAAAATACACTCCACAGGTTTTAATGCAAAACTCCTAAAATAAATTCCACACCAACCTGCTATTCTAGTCAACGATATACAACTTTCTGGCACTTCACATGTTAGTTAGAAACCCCAACTATCAGTAATAGTTAAGTAGATGCATTTTTTGTGTAACCCTGTACATATTTCACAACAGCAAAAAGAACCCCCCTGCAACCCAGGAGACACAGGAGACGGAGGTTTGATCCCTGGGTCGGGAAGATGCCCTGGAGGAGGGCATGGCAACCCACCTCAGTTTATGGTCTGGAGAATCTCATGTACCAAGGAGACTGGTGGGCTACAGTCCAAAGCATCATGAACAGTTGGACACGACTGGGTAACTAAGCGTGCAACACACGCAGACACAGAAAAATCGGACTCATGCCTGAGGTTCTGCTGCAATAAGAGCTCCCTCCGTTTAATGAAACTGAAGTGAAATCAAAGTGGCTCAGTCGTGTCTGACTCTTTGCAACCCCATGGACTATACAGTCCATGGAATTCTCCAGGTCAGAAAACTGGAGTGAGTAGCTGTTCCCTTCTCCAGGAGATCTTCCCAAACCAGGGATAGAACCCAGGTCTCCCACATGGCAGGAAGATTCTTTACCAGCTGAGCCACAAGAGAAGCCCAAGAATACTGAAGTGGGTAGCCTATCACTTCTCCAGGGGATCATCCCAACCCAGGGATCCAACCCAGGTCTCCTGCATTACAGGCAGATTCTTTATCAGCTGAGCCCCAGGGGAAGTCCAAGAATACTGGAGTGGGTAGCCTATACCATCTCCAGCAGATCTTCCCAAAACAGGAATCGAACTGGGGTCTCCTGCATTGCAGGTGGATTCTTGACAGATAACCTATTGTAGAACTTGGTTTTAGATTTCCGTTAAAGCAGCTCAGAACTTCAGAAAAGACAAAACACAGGTGATATTTTGGGGAGAAAGGGTCACAAGGCTACTGAAAATTTTAAATTACAGTATTCTTGTTAAAAATTCAGGCCATAAATTTTGATGTAGTTGCCAAATAGAATGAACGGATGGAGCCAAAGCAAAAACAATACCCAGCTGTGGATGTGACTGGTGATAGAAGCAAGGTCCGATGCTGTAAAGAGCAATATTGCATAGGAACCTGGAATGTCACGTCCATGAATCAAGGCAAATTGGAAGTGGTCAAACAAGAGATGGCACGGGTGAACGTCGACATTCTAGGAATCAGTGAATTAAAATCGGCTGGAATGGGTGAATTTAACTCAGATAACCATTATATCTACTACTGCAGGCAGGAATCCCTCAGAAGAAATGGAATAGCCATCATGGTCAACAAAAGAGTCTGAAATGCAGTACTTGGATGCAATCTCAAAAACGACAGAATGATCTCTGTTCGTCTCCAAGACAAACCATTCAATATCACGGTAATCCAAGTCTATACCCCAACCAGTAACGCTGAAAAAGCTGAAGTTGAACGGTTCTATGAAGACCTACAAGACCTTTTAGAACTAACACCCAAAAAAGATGTCCTTTTCATTAGAGGGGACTAGAATGCAAAAGTAGGAAGTCAAGAAACACCTGGAGTAACAGGCAAATTTGGCCTTGAAATGCGGAATGAAGCAGGGCAAAGACGAATAGAGTTTTGCCAAGAAAATGCACTGGTCATAGCCAACACCCTCTTCCAACATCACAAGAGAAGTCTCTACACAAGGACATCACCAGAGGGTCAACACTGAAATCAGACTGATTATATTCTTTGCAGCCAAAGATGGAGA